>NC_066582.1:429425658-429784824 GCF_024323335.1 Lathyrus oleraceus
GGATTTCAAGTTATATCCTAACTATTTATATTTTTTAAATGATTATGATAGTTCTATCTAATAAAAAAAATCATTATTAAACTAAATTGTAATAACATTCATATAAATTGGAAAACTTTATTAGTTTAAATAATTAGACTTTATTTTCAATATTCTAAATAAAAATAATAAAAGTTATTTGATTTACACTTAGTTTATTTATGAGTTAAAAATACAAATAAAAAAAAATTCCTGATTATAACATATTTTATCTTTTATATAACTAATTTAGTAATAATTTTAAAAAAACAAAAATGTATCATTAACAAAAACAAAGGCATCATAAACACTAACTCATACAAAGGTATTTTTCTTAAATATGAGAGTTGTGAAAGAGAACAAGTTTCTCTTAAAAAATCTATGGAACTTTGAACAAGCAAGCAACCTCAAACTATTGTGATGTAGGAAATCTTTAGGAATGTAATATTTTGTAATGATCATGATCATCTTATTTTGAAATGAAATTTGAATCTCTATTGAGTAAAATTGATTTTGCTCCATTATTCATACACAATCTTATCTTTTTTTTAGTAAATTGAACATAGTCTTAAAAAAAAATTTATAAAATAAAATAATTTGATAAATATAAAACAATAAATAACTCCCACTATCATGAAAACATCTAATTTCATAGTCCCCTAATTACTGTGTAACTGTATAATCTCTATCATACTTCTTTTTTATTCTATTTTATTAAAAAATATTTATTGGACTTAAAAATGACAAAATTTATAAAATAAAAATAATTTGATAATTTGAACTTCACATCCTTAGGATTTCAAGTTATATCCTAACTATTTATTTTTTAAATGATTATGATAGTTCTATCTAATAAAAAAATCATTATTAAACTAAATTGTAATAACATTTCATATAAATTGGGAAAACTTTATTAGTTTAAATAATTAGACTTTATTTTCAATATTCTAAATAAAAATAATAAAAGTTATTTGATTTACACTTAGTTTATTTATGAGTTAAAAATACAAATAAAAAGAAATTCCTGATTATATACATATTTTTATCTTTTATATAACTAATTTAGTAATAATTTTAAAAAAACAAAAATGTATCATTAACAAAAACAAAGGCATCATAAACACTAACTCATACAAAGGTATTTTCTTAATATGAGAGTTGTGAAAGAGAACAAGTTTCTCTTAAAAAATCTATGGAACTTCTGAACAAGCAAGCAACCTCAAACTATTGTGATGTAGGAAATCTTTAGGAATGTAATATTTTGTAATGATCATGATCATCTTATTTTTGAAATGAAATTTGAATCTCTATTGTTAGTAAAATTGATTTTGCTCCATTATTCATACACAATCTTATCTTTTTTTAGTAAATTGAACATAGTCTTAAAAACAAAATTTATAAAATAAAATAATTTGATAAATATAAACAAATAAATAACTCCCACTATCATGAAAACATCTAATTTTCATAGTCCCCTAATTACTGTGTAACTGTATAATCTCTTTCTATACCTTCTTTTTTTATTCTTTATTTTATTTAATTTTATTAAAAAATATTTATTGGACTTAAAAATGACAAAAATTTATAAAATAAAAATAATTTGATAATTTGAACTTCACATCCTTAGGGATTTCAAGTTATATCCTAACTATTTATATTTTTAAATGATTATGATAGTTCTATCTAATAAAAAAAATCATTATTAAACTAAATTGTAATAACATTTCATATAAATTGGGAAAACTTTATTAGTTTAAATAATTAGACTTTATTTTCAATATTCTAAATAAAAATAATAAAAGTTATTTGATTTACACTTAGTTTATTTATGAGTTAAAAATACAAATAAAAAGAAATTTCCTGATTATATACATATTTTTATCTTTTATATAACTAATTTAGTAATAATTTTAAAAAAACAAAAATGTATCATTAACAAAAACAAAGGCATCATAAACACTAACTCATACAAAGGTATTTTTCTTAAATATGAGAGTTGTGAAAGAGAACAAGTTTCTCTTAAAAAATCTATGGAACTTCTGAACAAGCAAGCAACCTCAAACTATTGTGATGTAGGAAATCTTTAGGAATGTAATATTTTGTAATGATCATGATCATCTTATTTTTGAAATGAAATTTGAATCTCTATTGTTAGTAAAATTGATTTTGCTCCATTATTCATACACAATCTTATCTTTTTTTTAGTAAATTGAACATAGTCTTAAAAACAAAATTTATAAAATAAAAATAATTTGATAAATATAAACAAATAAATAACTCCCACTATCATGAAAACATCTAATTTTCATAGTCCCCTAATTACTGTGTAACTGTATAATCTCTTTCTATACCTTCTTTTTATTCTTTATTTTATTTATTTTATTAAAAAATATTTATTGGACTTAAAAATGACAAAAATTTATAAAATAAAAATAATTTGATAATTTGAACTTCACATCCTTAGGGATTTCAAGTTATATCCTAACTATTTATATTTTTTAAATGATTATGATAGTTCTATCTAATAAAAAAATCATTATTAAACTAAATTGTAATAACATTTCATATAAATTGGGAAAACTTTATTAGTTTAAATAATTAGACTTTATTTTCAATATTCTAAATAAAAATAATAAAAGTTATTTGATTTACACTTAGTTTATTTATGAGTTAAAAATACAAATAAAAAGAAATTCCTGATTATATACATATTTTTATCTTTTATATAACTAATTTAGTAATAATTTAAAAAACAAAAATGTATCATTAACAAAAACAAAGGCATCATAAACACTAACTCATACAAAGGTATTTTTCTTAAATATGAGAGTTGTGAAAGAGAACAAGTTTCTCTTAAAAAATCTATGGAACTTCTGAACAAGCAAGCAACCTCAAACTATTGTGATGTAGGAAATCTTTAGGAATGTAATATTTTGTAATGATCATGATCATCTTATTTTTGAAATGAAATTTGAATCTCTATTGTTAGTAAAATTGATTTTGCTCCATTATTCATACACAATCTTATCTTTTTTTTAGTAAATTGAACATAGTCTTAAAAACAAAATTTATAAAATAAAAATAATTTGATAAATATAAACAAATAAATAACTCCCACTATCATGAAAACATCTAATTTTCATAGTCCCCTAATTACTGTGTAACTGTATAATCTCTTTCTATACCTTCTTTTTCGTTTTTCACCTTTTCTGTTTTTTCTACCCCTTCTTATTCTTTATTTTATTTAATTTTATTAAAAAATATTTATTGGACTTAAAAATGACAAAAATTTATAAAATAAAAATAATTTGATAATTTGAACTTCACATCCTTAGGGATTTCAAGTTATATCCTAACTATTTATATTTTTTAAATGATTATGATAGTTCTATCTAATAAAAAAATCATTATTAAACTAAATTGTAATAACATTTCATATAAATTGGGAAAACTTTATTAGTTTAAATAATTAGACTTTATTTTCAATATTCTAAAAAAAAATAATAAAAGTTATTTGATTTACACTTAGTTTATTTATGAGTTAAAAATACAAATAAAAAGAAATTTCCTGATTATATACATATTTTTATCTTTTATATAACTAATTTAGTAATAATTTTAAAAAAACAAAAATGTATCATTAACAAAAACAAAGGCATCATAAACACTAACTCATACAAAGGTATTTTTCTTAAATATGAGAGTTGTGAAAGAGAACAAGTTTCTCTTAAAAAATCTATGGAACTTCTGAACAAGCAAGCAACCTCAAACTATTGTGATGTAGGAAATCTTTAGGAATGTAATATTTTGTAATGATCATGATCATCTTATTTTTGAAATGAAATTTGAATCTCTATTGTTAGTAAAATTGATTTTGCTCCATTATTCATACACAATCTTATCTTTTTTTTAGTAAATTGAACATAGTCTTAAAAACAAAATTTATAAAATAAAAATAATTTGATAAATATAAACAAATAAATAACTCCCACTATCATGAAAACATCTAATTTTCATAGTCCCCTAATTACTGTGTAACTGTATAATCTCTTTCTATACCTTCTTTTTTTATTCTATATTTTATTAAAAAATATTTATTGGACTTAAAAATGACAAAAATTTATAAATAAAAATAATTTGATAATTTGAACTTCACATCCTTAGGGATTTCAAGTTATATCCTAACTATTTATATTTTTTAAATGATTATGATAGTTCTATCTAATAAAAAAATCATTATTAAACTAAATTGTAATAACATTTCATATAAATTGGGAAAACTTTATTAGTTTAAATAATTAGACTTTATTTTCAATATTCTAAATAAAAATAATAAAAGTTATTTGATTTACACTTAGTTTATTTATGAGTTAAAAATACAAATAAAAAGAAATTTCCTGATTATATACATATTTTTATCTTTTATATAACTAATTTAGTAATAATTTTAAAAAAACAAAAATGTATCATTAACAAAAACAAAGGCATCATAAACACTAACTCATACAAAGGTATTTTTCTTAAATATGAGAGTTGTGAAAGAGAACAAGTTTCTCTTAAAAAATCTATGGAACTTCTGAACAAGCAAGCAACCTCAAACTATTGTGATGTAGGAAATCTTTAGGAATGTAATATTTTGTAATGATCATGATCATCTTATTTTTGAAATGAAATTTGAATCTCTATTGTTAGTAAAATTGATTTTGCTCCATTATTCATACACAATCTTATCTTTTTTTAGTAAATTGAACATAGTCTTAAAAACAAAATTTATAAAATAAAAATAATTTGATAAATATAAACAAATAAATAACTCCCACTATCATGAAAACATCTAATTTTCATAGTCCCCTAATTACTGTGTAACTGTATAATCTCTTTCTATACCTTCTTTTTTTATTCTTTATTTTATTTAATTTTATTAAAAAATATTTATTGGACTTAAAAATGACAAAAATTTATAAAATAAAAATAATTTGATAATTTGAACTTCACATCCTTAGGGATTTCAAGTTATATCCTAACTATTTATATTTTTTAAATGATTATGATAGTTCTATCTAATAAAAAAATCATTATTAAACTAAATTGTAATAACATTTCATATAAATTGGGAAAACTTTATTAGTTTAAATAATTAGACTTTATTTTCAATATTCTAAATAAAAATAATAAAAGTTATTTGATTTACACTTAGTTTATTTATGAGTTAAAAATACAAATAAAAAGAAATTTCCTGATTATATACATATTTTTATCTTTTATATAACTAATTTAGTAATAATTTTAAAAAAACAAAAATGTATCATTAACAAAAACAAAGGCATCATAAACACTAACTCATACAAAGGTATTTTTCTTAAATATGAGAGTTGTGAAAGAGAACAAGTTTCTCTTAAAAAATCTATGGAACTTCTGAACAAGCAAGCAACCTCAAACTATTGTGATGTAGGAAATCTTTAGGAATGTAATATTTTGTAATGATCATGATCATCTTATTTTTGAAATGAAATTTGAATCTCTATTGTTAGTAAAATTGATTTTGCTCCATTATTCATACACAATCTTATCTTTTTTTAGTAAATTGAACATAGTCTTAAAAACAAAATTTATAAAATAAAAATAATTTGATAAATATAAACAAATAAATAACTCCCACTATCATGAAAACATCTAATTTTCATAGTCCCCTAATTACTGTGTAACTGTATAATCTCTTTCTATACCTTCTTTTTTTATTCTATATTTAATTTATTAAAAAATATTTATTGGACTTAAAAATGACAAAAATTTATAAAATAAAAATAATTTGATAATTTGAACTTCACATCCTTAGGGATTTCAAGTTATATCCTAACTATTTATATTTTTTAAATGATTATGATAGTTCTATCTAATAAAAAAATCATTATTAAACTAAATTGTAATAACATTTCATATAAATTGGGAAAACTTTATTAGTTTAAATAATTAGACTTTATTTTCAATATTCTAAATAAAAATAATAAAAGTTATTTGATTTACACTTAGTTTATTTATGAGTTAAAAATACAAATAAAAAGAAATTTCCTGATTATATACATATTTTTATCTTTTATATAACTAATTTAGTAATAATTTTAAAAAAACAAAAATGTATCATTAACAAAAACAAAGGCATCATAAACACTAACTCATACAAAGGTATTTTTCTTAAATATGAGAGTTGTGAAAGAGAACAAGTTTCTCTTAAAAAATCTATGGAACTTCTGAACAAGCAAGCAACCTCAAACTATTGTGATGTAGGAAATCTTTAGGAATGTAATATTTTGTAATGATCATGATCATCTTATTTTTGAAATGAAATTTGAATCTCTATTGTTAGTAAAATTGATTTTGCTCCATTATTCATACACAATCTTATCTTTTTTTTAGTAAATTGAACATAGTCTTAAAAACAAAATTTATAAAATAAAAATAATTTGATAAATATAAACAAATAAATAACTCCCACTATCATGAAAACATCTAATTTTCATAGTCCCCTAATTACTGTGTAACTGTATAATCTCTTTCTATACCTTCTTTTTTTATTCTTTATTTATTTTATTAAAAAATATTTATTGGACTTAAAAATGACAAAAATTTATAAAATAAAAATAATTTGATAATTTGAACTTCACATCCTTAGGGATTTCAAGTTATATCCTAACTATTTATATTTTTTAAATGATTATGATAGTTCTATCTAAAAAAAAATCATTATTAAACTAAATTGTAATAACATTTCATATAAATTGGGAAAACTTTATTAGTTTAAATAATTAGACTTTATTTTCAATATTCTAAATAAAAATAATAAAAGTTATTTGATTTACACTTAGTTTATTTATGAGTTAAAAATACAAATAAAAAGAAATTTCCTGATTATATACATATTTTTATCTTTTATATAACTAATTTAGTAATAATTTTAAAAAAACAAAAATGTATCATTAACAAAAACAAAGGCATCATAAACACTAACTCATACAAAGGTATTTTTCTTAAATATGAGAGTTGTGAAAGAGAACAAGTTTCTCTTAAAAAATCTATGGAACTTCTGAACAAGCAAGCAACCTCAAACTATTGTGATGTAGGAAATCTTTAGGAATGTAATATTTTGTAATGATCATGATCATCTTATTTTTGAAATGAAATTTGAATCTCTATTGTTAGTAAAATTGATTTTGCTCCATTATTCATACACAATCTTATCTTTTTTTAGTAAATTGAACATAGTCTTAAAAACAAAATTTATAAAATAAAAATAATTTGATAAATATAAACAAATAAATAACTCCCACTATCATGAAAACATCTAATTTTCATAGTCCCCTAATTACTGTGTAACTGTATAATCTCTTTCTATACCTTCTTTTTTTATTCTATATTTTATTAAAAAATATTTATTGGACTTAAAAATGACAAAAATTTATAAAATAAAAATAATTTGATAATTTGAACTTCACATCCTTAGGGATTTCAAGTTATATCCTAACTATTTATATTTTTTAAATGATTATGATAGTTCTATCTAATAAAAAAATCATTATTAAACTAAATTGTAATAACATTTCATATAAATTGGGAAAACTTTATTAGTTTAAATAATTAGACTTTATTTTCAATATTCTAAATAAAAATAATAAAAGTTATTTGATTTACACTTAGTTTATTTATGAGTTAAAAATACAAATAAAAAGAAAATTCCTGATTATATACATATTTTTATCTTTTATATAACTAATTTAGTAATAATTTTAAAAAAACAAAAATGTATCATTAACAAAAACAAAGGCATCATAAACACTAACTCATACAAAGGTATTTTTCTTAAATATGAGAGTTGTGAAAGAGAACAAGTTTCTCTTAAAAAATCTATGGAACTTCTGAACAAGCAAGCAACCTCAAACTATTGTGATGTAGGAAATCTTTAGGAATGTAATATTTTGTAATGATCATGATCATCTTATTTTTGAAATGAAATTTGAATCTCTATTGTTAGTAAAATTGATTTTGCTCCATTATTCATACACAATCTTATCTTTTTTTTAGTAAATTGAACATAGTCTTAAAAACAAAATTTATAAAATAAAAATAATTTGATAAATATAAACAAATAAATAACTCCCACTATCATGAAAACATCTAATTTTCATAGTCCCCTAATTACTGTGTAACTGTATAATCTCTTTCTATACCTTCTTTTTTTATTCTTTATTTTATTTAATTTTATTAAAAAATATTTATTGGACTTAAAAATGACACAAATTTATAAAATAAAAATAATTTGATAATTTGAACTTCACATCCTTAGGGATTTCAAGTTATATCCTAACTATTTATATTTTTTAAATGATTATGATAGTTCTATCTAATAAAAAAATCATTATTAAACTAAATTGTAATAACATTTCATATAAATTGGGAAAACTTTATTAGTTTAAATAATTAGACTTTATTTTCAATATTCTAAATAAAAATAATAAAAGTTATTTGATTTACACTTAGTTTATTTATGAGTTAAAAATACAAATAAAAAGAAATTTCCTGATTATATACATATTTTTATCTTTTATATAACTAATTTAGTAATAATTTTAAAAAAACAAAAATGTATCATTAACAAAAACAAAGGCATCATAAACACTAACTCATACAAAGGTATTTTTCTTAAATATGAGAGTTGTGAAAGAGAACAAGTTTCTCTTAAAAAATCTATGGAACTTCTGAACAAGCAAGCAACCTCAAACTATTGTGATGTAGGAAATCTTTAGGAATGTAATATTTTGTAATGATCATGATCATCTTATTTTTGAAATGAAATTTGAATCTCTATTGTTAGTAAAATTGATTTTGCTCCATTATTCATACACAATCTTATCTTTTTTTTAGTAAATTGAACATAGTCTTAAAAACAAAATTTATAAAATAAAAATAATTTGATAAATATAAACAAATAAATAACTCCCACTATCATGAAAACATCTAATTTTCATAGTCCCCTAATTACTGTGTAACTGTATAATCTCTTTCTATACCTTCTTTTTTTATTCTTTATTTTATTTAATTTTATTAAAAAATATTTATTGGACTTAAAAATGACAAAAATTTATAAAATAAAAATAATTTGATAATTTGAACTTCACATCCTTAGGGATTTCAAGTTATATCCTAACTATTTATATTTTTTAAATGATTATGATAGTTCTATCTAATAAAAAAATCATTATTAAACTAAATTGTAATAACATTTCATATAAATTGGGAAAACTTTATTAGTTTAAATAATTAGACTTTATTTTCAATATTCTAAATAAAAATAATAAAAGTTATTTGATTTACACTTAGTTTATTTATGAGTTAAAAATACAAATAAAAAGAAATTTCCTGATTATATACATATTTTTATCTTTTATATAACTAATTTAGTAATAATTTTAAAAAAACAAAAATGTATCATTAACAAAAACAAAGGCATCATAAACACTAACTCATACAAAGGTATTTTTCTTAAATATGAGAGTTGTGAAAGAGAACAAGTTTCTCTTAAAAAATCTATGGAACTTCTGAACAAGCAAGCAACCTCAAACTATTGTGATGTAGGAAATCTTTAGGAATGTAATATTTTGTAATGATCATGATCATCTTATTTTTGAAATGAAATTTGAATCTCTATTGTTAGTAAAATTGATTTTGCTCCATTATTCATACACAATCTTATCTTTTTTTTAGTAAATTGAACATAGTCTTAAAAACAAAATTTATAAAATAAAAATAATTTGATAAATATAAACAAATAAATAACTCCCACTATCATGAAAACATCTAATTTTCATAGTCCCCTAATTACTGTGTAACTGTATAATCTCTTTCTATACCTTCTTTTTTTATTATTTATTTATTAAAAAATATTTATTGGACTTAAAAATGACAAAAATTTATAAAATAAAAATAATTTGATAATTTGAACTTCACATCCTTAGGGATTTCAAGTTATATCCTAACTATTTATATTTTTTAAATGATTATGATAGTTCTATCTAATAAAAAAATCATTATTAAACTAAATTGTAATAACATTTCATATAAATTGGGAAAACTTTATTAGTTTAAATAATTAGACTTTATTTTCAATATTCTAAATAAAAATAATAAAAGTTATTTGATTTACACTTAGTTTATTTATGAGTTAAAAATACAAATAAAAAGAAATTTCCTGATTATATACATATTTTTATCTTTTATATAACTAATTTAGTAATAATTTTAAAAAAACAAAAATGTATCATTAACAAAAACAAAGGCATCATAAACACTAACTCATACAAAGGTATTTTTCTTAAATATGAGAGTTGTGAAAGAGAACAAGTTTCTCTTAAAAAATCTATGGAACTTCTGAACAAGCAAGCAACCTCAAACTATTGTGATGTAGGAAATCTTTAGGAATGTAATATTTTGTAATGATCATGATCATCTTATTTTTGAAATGAAATTTGAATCTCTATTGTTAGTAAAATTGATTTTGCTCCATTATTCATACACAATCTTATCTTTTTTTTAGTAAATTGAACATAGTCTTAAAAACAAAATTTATAAAATAAAAATAATTTGATAAATATAAACAAATAAATAACTCCCACTATCATGAAAACATCTAATTTTCATAGTCCCCTAATTACTGTGTAACTGTATAATCTCTTTCTATACCTTCTTTTTTATTCTTTATTTTATTTAATTTTATTAAAAAATATTTATTGGACTTAAAAATGACAAAAATTTATAAAATAAAAATAATTTGATAATTTGAACTTCACATCCTTAGGGATTTCAAGTTATATCCTAACTATTTATATTTTTAAATGATTATGATAGTTCTATCTAATAAAAAAATCATTATTAAACTAAATTGTAATAACATTTCATATAAATTGGGAAAACTTTATTAGTTTAAATAATTAGACTTTATTTTCAATATTCTAAATAAAAATAATAAAAGTTATTTGATTTACACTTAGTTTATTTATGAGTTAAAAATACAAATAAAAAGAAATTTCCTGATTATATACATATTTTTATCTTTTATATAACTAATTTAGTAATAATTTTAAAAAAACAAAAATGTATCATTAACAAAAACAAAGGCATCATAAACACTAACTCATACAAAGGTATTTTTCTTAAATATGAGAGTTGTGAAAGAGAACAAGTTTCTCTTAAAAAATCTATGGAACTTCTGAACAAGCAAGCAACCTCAAACTATTGTGATGTAGGAAATCTTTAGGAATGTAATATTTTGTAATGATCATGATCATCTTATTTTTGAAATGAAATTTGAATCTCTATTGTTAGTAAAATTGATTTTGCTCCATTATTCATACACAATCTTATCTTTTTTTTAGTAAATTGAACATAGTCTTAAAAACAAAATTTATAAAATAAAAATAATTTGATAAATATAAACAAATAAATAACTCCCACTATCATGAAAACATCTAATTTTCATAGTCCCCTAATTACTGTGTAACTGTATAATCTCTTTCTATACCTTCTTTTTTTATTCTTTATTTTATTTAATTTTATTAAAAAATATTTATTGGACTTAAAAATGACAAAAATTTATAAAATAAAAATAATTTGATAATTTGAACTTCACATCCTTAGGGATTTCAAGTTATATCCTAACTATTTATATTTTTTAAATGATTATGATAGTTCTATCTAATAAAAAAATCATTATTAAACTAAATTGTAATAACATTTCATATAAATTGGGAAAACTTTATTAGTTTAAATAATTAGACTTTATTTTCAATATTCTAAATAAAAATAATAAAAGTTATTTGATTTACACTTAGTTTATTTATGAGTTAAAAATACAAATAAAAAGAAATTTCCTGATTATATACATATTTTTATCTTTTATATAACTAATTTAGTAATAATTTTAAAAAAACAAAAATGTATCATTAACAAAAACAAAGGCATCATAAACACTAACTCATACAAAGGTATTTTTCTTAAATATGAGAGTTGTGAAAGAGAACAAGTTTCTCTTAAAAAATCTATGGAACTTCTGAACAAGCAAGCAACCTCAAACTATTGTGATGTAGGAAATCTTTAGGAATGTAATATTTTGTAATGATCATGATCATCTTATTTTTGAAATGAAATTTGAATCTCTATTGTTAGTAAAATTGATTTTGCTCCATTATTCATACACAATCTTATCTTTTTTTAGTAAATTGAACATAGTCTTAAAAACAAAATTTATATAATAAAAATAATTTGATAAATATAAACAAATAAATAACTCCCACTATCATGAAAACATCTAATTTTCATAGTCCCCTAATTACTGTGTAACTGTATAATCTCTTTTTATACCTTCTTTTTTTATTCTTTATTTTATTTATATTTATTAAAAAATATTTATTGGACTTAAAAATGACAAAAATTTATAAAATAAAAATAATTTGATAATTTGAACTTCACATCCTTAGGGATTTCAAGTTATATCCTAACTATTTATATTTTTTAAATGATTATGATAGTTCTATCTAATAAAAAAATCATTATTAAACTAAATTGTAATAACATTTCATATAAATTGGGAAAACTTTATTAGTTTAAATAATTAGACTTTATTTTCAATATTCTAAATAAAAATAATAAAAGTTATTTGATTTACACTTAGTTTATTTATGAGTTAAAAATACAAATAAAAAGAAATTTCCTGATTATATACATATTTTTATCTTTTATATAACTAATTTAGTAATAATTTTAAAAAAAACAAAAATGTATCATTAACAAAAACAAAGGCATCATAAACACTAACTCATACAAAGGTATTTTTCTTAAATATGAGAGTTGTGAAAGAGAACAAGTTTCTCTTAAAAAATCTATGGAACTTCTGAACAAGCAAGCAACCTCAAACTATTGTGATGTAGGAAATCTTTAGGAATGTAATATTTTGTAATGATCATGATCATCTTATTTTTGAAATGAAATTTGAATCTCTATTGTTAGTAAAATTGATTTTGCTCCATTATTCATACACAATCTTATCTTTTTTTTAGTAAATTGAACATAGTCTTAAAAACAAAATTTATAAAATAAAAATAATTTGATAAATATAAACAAATAAATAACTCCCACTATCATGAAAACATCTAATTTTCATAGTCCCCTAATTACTGTGTAACTGTATAATCTCTTTCTATACCTTCTTTTTTTATTCTTTATTTTATTTAATTTTATTAAAAAATATTTATTGGACTTAAAAATGACAAAATTTATAAAATAAAAATAATTTGATAATTTGAACTTCACATCCTTAGGGATTTCAAGTTATATCCTAACTATTTATATTTTTTAAATGATTATGATAGTTCTATCTAATAAAAAAATCATTATTAAACTAAATTGTAATAACATTTCATATAAATTGGGAAAACTTTATTAGTTTAAATAATTAGACTTTATTTTCAATATTCTAAATAAAAATAATAAAAGTTATTTGATTTACACTTAGTTTATTTATGAGTTAAAAATACAAATAAAAAGAAATTTCCTGATTATATACATATTTTTATCTTTTATATAACTAATTTAGTAATAATTTTAAAAAAACAAAAATGTATCATTAACAAAAACAAAGGCATCATAAACACTAACTCATACAAAGGTATTTTTCTTAAATATGAGAGTTGTGAAAGAGAACAAGTTTCTCTTAAAAAATCTATGGAACTTCTGAACAAGCAAGCAACCTCAAACTATTGTGATGTAGGAAATCTTTAGGAATGTAATATTTTGTAATGATCATGATCATCTTATTTTTGAAATGAAATTTGAATCTCTATTGTTAGTAAAATTGATTTTGCTCCATTATTCATACACAATCTTATCTTTTTTTTAGTAAATTGAACATAGTCTTAAAAACAAAATTTATAAAATAAAAATAATTTGATAAATATAAACAAATAAATAACTCCCACTATCATGAAAACATCTAATTTTCATAGTCCCCTAATTACTGTGTAACTGTATAATCTCTTTCTATACCTTCTTTTTTTATTCTATATTTTATTAAAAAATATTTATTGGACTTAAAAATGACAAAAATTTATAAAATAAAAATAATTTGATAATTTGAACTTCACATCCTTAGGGATTTCAAGTTATATCCTAACTATTTATATTTTTTAAATGATTATGATAGTTCTATCTAATAAAAAAATCATTATTAAACTAAATTGTAATAACATTTCATATAAATTGGGAAAACTTTATTAGTTTAAATAATTAGACTTTATTTTCAATATTCTAAATAAAAATAATAAAAGTTATTTGATTTACACTTAGTTTATTTATGAGTTAAAAATACAAATAAAAAGAAATTTCCTGATTATATACATATTTTTATCTTTTATATAACTAATTTAGTAATAATTTTAAAAAAACAAAAATGTATCATTAACAAAAACAAAGGCATCATAAACACTAACTCATACAAAGGTATTTTTCTTAAATATGAGAGTTGTGAAAGAGAACAAGTTTCTCTTAAAAAATCTATGGAACTTCTGAACAAGCAAGCAACCTCAAACTATTGTGATGTAGGAAATCTTTAGGAATGTAATATTTTGTAATGATCATGATCATCTTATTTTTGAAATGAAATTTGAATCTCTATTGTTAGTAAAATTGATTTTGCTCCATTATTCATACACAATCTTATCTTTTTTTTAGTAAATTGAACATAGTCTTAAAAACAAAATTTATAAAATAAAAATAATTTGATAAATATAAACAAATAAATAACTCCCACTATCATGAAAACATCTAATTTTCATAGTCCCCTAATTACTGTGTAACTGTATAATCTCTTTCTATACCTTCTTTTTTTATTCTTTATTTTATTTAATTTTATTAAAAAATATTTATTGGACTTAAAAATGACAAAAATTTATAAAATAAAAATAATTTGATAATTTGAACTTCACATCCTTAGGGATTTCAAGTTATATCCTAACTATTTATATTTTTTAAATGATTATGATAGTTCTATCTAATAAAAAAATCATTATTAAACTAAATTGTAATAACATTTCATATAAATTGGGAAAACTTTATTAGTTTAAATAATTAGACTTTATTTTCAATATTCTAAATAAAAATAATAAAAGTTATTTGATTTACACTTAGTTTATTTATGAGTTAAAAATACAAATAAAAAGAAATTTCCTGATTATATACATATTTTTATCTTTTATATAACTAATTTAGTAATAATTTTAAAAAAACAAAAATGTATCATTAACAAAAACAAAGGCATCATAAACACTAACTCATACAAAGGTATTTTTCTTAAATATGAGAGTTGTGAAAGAGAACAAGTTTCTCTTAAAAAATCTATGGAACTTCTGAACAAGCAAGCAACCTCAAACTATTGTGATGTAGGAAATCTTTAGGAATGTAATATTTTGTAATGATCATGATCATCTTATTTTTGAAATGAAATTTGAATCTCTATTGTTAGTAAAATTGATTTTGCTCCATTATTCATACACAATCTTATCTTTTTTTAGTAAATTGAACATAGTCTTAAAAACAAAATTTATAAAATAAAAATAATTTGATAAATATAAACAAATAAATAACTCCCACTATCATGAAAACATCTAATTTTCATAGTCCCCTAATTACTGTGTAACTGTATAATCTCTTTCTATACCTTCTTTTTTTATTCTTTATTTATTTAATTTATTAAAAAATATTTATTGGACTTAAAAATGACAAAAATTTATAAAATAAAAATAATTTGATAATTTGAACTTCACATCCTTAGGGATTTCAAGTTATATCCTAATTATTTATATTTTTTAAATGATTATGATAGTTCTATCTAATAAAAAAATCATTATTAAACTAAATTGTAATAACATTTCATATAAATTGGGAAAACTTTATTAGTTTAAATAATTAGACTTTATTTTCAATATTCTAAATAAAAATAATAAAAGTTATTTGATTTACACTTAGTTTATTTATGAGTTAAAAATATAAATAAAAAGAAATTTCCTGATTATATACATATTTTTATCTTTTATATAACTAATTTAGTAATAATTTTAAAAAAACAAAAATGTATCATTAACAAAAACAAAGGCATCATAAACACTAACTCATACAAAGGTATTTTTCTTAAATATGAGAGTTGTGAAAGAGAACAAGTTTCTCTTAAAAAATCTATGGAACTTCTGAACAAGCAAGCAACCTCAAACTATTGTGATGTAGGAAATCTTTAGGAATGTAATATTTTGTAATGATCATGATCATCTTATTTTTGAAATGAAATTTGAATCTCTATTGTTAGTAAAATTGATTTTGCTCCATTATTCATACACAATCTTATCTTTTTTTTAGTAAATTGAACATAGTCTTAAAAACAAAATTTATAAAATAAAAATAATTTGATAAATATAAACAAATAAATAACTCCCACTATCATGAAAACATCTAATTTTCATAGTCCCCTAATTACTGTGTAACTGTATAATCTCTTTCTATACCTTCTTTTTTTATTCTTTATTTTATTTAATTTTATTAAAAAATATTTATTGGACTTAAAAATGACACAAATTTATAAAATAAAAATAATTTGATAATTTGAACTTCACATCCTTAGGGATTTCAAGTTATATCCTAACTATTTATATTTTTTAAATGATTATGATAGTTCTATCTAATAAAAAAATCATTATTAAACTAAATTGTAATAACATTTCATATAAATTGGGAAAACTTTATTAGTTTAAATAATTAGACTTTATTTTCAATATTCTAAATAAAAATAATAAAAGTTATTTGATTTACACTTAGTTTATTTATGAGTTAAAAATACAAATAAAAAGAAATTTCCTGATTATATACATATTTTTATCTTTTATATAACTAATTTAGTAATAATTTTAAAAAAACAAAAATGTATCATTAACAAAAACAAAGGCATCATAAACACTAACTCATACAAAGGTATTTTTCTTAAATATGAGAGTTGTGAAAGAGAACAAGTTTCTCTTAAAAAATCTATGGAACTTCTGAACAAGCAAGCAACCTCAAACTATTGTGATGTAGGAAATCTTTAGGAATGTAATATTTTGTAATGATCATGATCATCTTATTTTTGAAATGAAATTTGAATCTCTATTGTTAGTAAAATTGATTTTGCTCCATTATTCATACACAATCTTATCTTTTTTTTAGTAAATTGAACATAGTCTTAAAAACAAAATTTATAAAATAAAAATAATTTGATAAATATAAACAAATAAATAACTCCCACTATCATGAAAACATCTAATTTTCATAGTCCCCTAATTACTGTGTAACTGTATAATCTCTTTCTATACCTTCTTTTTTTATTCTTTATTTTATTTAATTTTATTAAAAAATATTTATTGGACTTAAAAATGACAAAAATTTATAAAATAAAAATAATTTGATAATTTGAACTTCACATCCTTAGGGATTTCAAGTTATATCCTAACTATTTATATTTTTTAAATGATTATGATAGTTCTATCTAATAAAAAAATCATTATTAAACTAAATTGTAATAACATTTTGTAACAACCCGTATAATATATATCTAGAATAATATCATACAAGTGTTAAATTTTGGTACTGTCACAACATAAGTGCCTAATGGCATCAATATATATACATGTCCAAACTAAAACATCACTGGAACATGTTATACAATAATGCCTACACAATAAAAATCTAAGAGCTATGTACAATATCTTCATTGCACACAACTCCACAGCGGAAGATCATAATGAACAGTAACCCTTGAAACATCCATAACAGCTTCTCTTAGTTTCAACCTGTAAAGAATTACCTGAAAAATAACAACAATGATGGGATGAGATAATAATCTCAGTGAGTTCTCCTATCCTATGGGTCCACTCGGCTCTATAGGGTTTCTAATCAATATTCAGCTCATATCCAACTCAAGTCAACAAGGGAACGAAGACTTGAACGATGGGGAACTATCTCGCAATTGTATGGCAACATGCATCTGAGTTCTCATAACTCAACCACGATCATTATTCAGATCACGAAACATCAATTCCCGATCGGACTTACGTCTAAGTCAGCCTCGGTTCATGCATGCTCGTATGATTCGACTTTCGCGGTGGATATCAGGTTCCCCTATGGGAATCTAACCCACTTTTAAGAACCATCACCCATATGGGACTCTAACCCACCTAGGGTATCTTTCACCGTATGGGACTCTAACCCACATAGGTGTCCACCTTTCCCCCATGTCCGCCATGGTTGGGGCTCAAACCCATTTGAGGCTCGAATCATTGGTCCCACATCCTAATGCTTACTCATCTAAGCATACCACAAGAGATGTGTACCACCACAGAAAAACACACATTTTGAATACATGATCGGTTCCATAAAACATTGGTTCCACGAACCATAACAAATTCATCAATCATAGGTGACTTCATTCACCATAACACACAAATAATAACATGGCATGTTCCATACACTGTGCCTCATTCTCAATCATGGCAACAATTCGTCCACGACCTCACATAAGCATCGTACGAATGAATACCGTATTCTCATACATGTATCTCACATGTTCCATAACCTAGATTATCTTTCTAAGTTATTAATCAAATTATTCTTCTAGGTTTCCTCACTCATCTTTGTAAGGTTTTTAATCATGTTATTTCACCTTCCACATAACAACAATATGTAATTTTCATCATGATAAAATTCATGGCATTTATAAATCACATAATATTTTATAACATGGAACAATAATAATAGCCCTTTTACGTTATCTTTCTAACGCATCCGGCCGTGTCCAAAACGGAGGTATAATACTCAATTATTTCATCAATCTATCTTAATCATGATTTAGGTTAATATTTATTCATTGCATAAGCATTTAACAACAACCTCTCTAGCCTAGTGGTAAGGCAAGTATAGTTTCAAAGGAAGTCCTGGGTTCGAATCCCCTTGGTGACATATTCTGTACTAACAGGAAATTAAATTTTGTTTCAGTGTTAACCGGTTACCTTATACCGTTAACACGGTAAAAAAAGGCAAAAATTCCAATTTCCATGAATTCTCTTATTAACTCCTTTCCTTAAATAACTCCTCTTTTATTTTCCTTTCCATATACCATTTTTACCTACTATTTTCACATAACTTGATTTTTCAACAACAACCAACATAATATCATCATATAGCATGGTTAGGGCACGATTCACACAAACCCTAACCCCACAAATATAGATTATTTTCCCCCAAATGCTAAAACTATCTAAGAACTCACCTAGTAGAAGATGAAGTTAGTGATGATGAAGATGAGGTGATGGTGTTGATGAACATGATCTTCTTCCTTCCTCTTCTTCCTCTTTCTCTTTTCTTCTTTCTTTCTCCTTCTCTTTTCCTCTTTCTTTCTCTTTCTCTTCTTTTCCCTTTTCTGATAACTCTCTTCTTCTATCTTTATCCTTTCTTCTTACTCTTACTACCACATATATATATATATATATATATATATATATATATATATATATATATATATATATATATATATATATATATATATATATATATATATATATATATATATATATATATATATATATATATATTATAATATTAGGTAGTAACAAAGTATCCCAATTGATATTTCTTCTTCCAGTACCAATTGACCAATTATTAATGTTACCAAAGATGTCCTCTCTTGTACTTATTAATATTGGTCTGTCTCTTTTATTAATAATTAATCCCTTCAGAGTTTACCGGTTACTCTATTGGTCCCAATTGACAACATTTAGAGCACATAGGAGCTCTAATCGTTACAAATGATAATAGATAATTTACATAGGAATTCAATTGATCTCAACTGACAACTAATTGAGCATTTAAGGGAATATGGGATATTACATTCTCCCCCCCTTAAATTGAAATTCGCCCCAGAATTTCCTTCACTCAACAAACAAACAAACCTTGAATCAACATCTTAGACCAACACTTGACTTCTCTTCAATTCCAAGTCTCTAACATACTTATTCTTCTAACTTATCTTTGCTGACAAATTTCCTTCTTCATGCACTCTCGAAATTTCTTGATTTCCATCACAATCTCATTCTGATATTGGATTAACATTTAAACTTGCTCTCACTTAATTCCTCTTATATACCACTCAACATCAGTGGGTCACTTTCTTCCCGGAAACCATGACTTCCCTTACTTGCACTAAATTACACAAAACATAATTACGACATCTTATCTCGACTTGGTTAATCAATACCCATTAATTCTCCATAAGAAAATTTATTGATTCCTTAACCACACAATATTGACTACTCTTCCCTTATTATTCCTTCAACAAATGTGTCAAACTTGTAATCCATCTACCGGTAATCTTATAAACTTCACCTGGCATAATGCTACATGCTGCAAGCCTCTACTCCATTCGTTTCCCTTCTCTCGTACTACTCCAGTAAGATATCACCATTAGCACGAGATTGTCTCACTCTCATTCTTATGAGTAACTATCCCCATGATCCCCATAGACTTGATTGATCTCTTTCTTTCGTCACCTTCCATTGTGGTACTCTGATTTCAACAGTGGGACACCTGGGATTCCTAGGCACTACTATTTAGATAACAATCCACAAAGAAACACACTTACCCTCTAGAGTGCCTACTGTCCAAAATGATACAAGAACCTTACCGACTTCTATTAGTAGAATAACTTCCTTGGTGACTCACAAAAGTGTAGAATAAAACCAACACTCTTTAAAAGATAGGTATCCAGGATTTACATTGTTACAACCATAAAAACATAAAACATCCAAACTCATCATGGGTTCGATGTAGCTAAACCAAATTAGTTTGACAATATCCGGTCCTGGTTACTATATTCCATATCAAATCCTCTCATAGGGTTTTGATTCATTCAATATTTCTCCCAACACATGATCTCGACCAAAACAACATAACATCATCAAGGAACTTTAAATCATCAACAAAACACCACTTCTAAGGAACTTAAGCAATCTCGAACATAACTATGAGTATCCATACACCTCATAGAGTCACACACAATACTTCATACATATCTAGAGACAACATTTCACTTCATATCCAAAATCATTCATCCCAATCGTCTTGTCCCGTCTTCCATAATCTTAGCTCATGCCCTTACTAACATACAGTCCGAGTTACATGTTTAACTTTAAGAATAACTGATTCTCGTTCCTTCTTGGAAGTATAGCTCATGAATCCTTCCAATACGGTAAAGTATCATCGTACACATCCATTACCACTCTCAGGGAGTCTACATCTAAGGCTATGAATCCAAATGAATCAATCAATTTCATACCATGACCAACCACTTCACACCTTATCAATATCTATACCACATACCTAGCTAATCTCTTCTAGATCACCACTTAGTAGATCTCTTCCAAATCTGTTCCTTATAGTTATTCATAATCATAATAGTGGTACTTCCCAGACTCACTTAAACTGAGTATGGTCTACCAAGTTGGTTTTCCCACACGTCTGACTTCCATGATATCTCCTCAGATGACACACTATGCACTACACCTTCAGAAATCCCAATTTCAAAACTACTAATCTGACTTGTGGGGACTTGTAACTCCATCCTCAATTTGTACATCCACAACGGTACACTTATGACATTTAGGACATCCTTAGCTCCAACACGGTGTGAACGTTTATACTCCGCGACTAACCAACCAACCAAATACTTCTCAAGAAGATAAATAACAACCAGACTTCCAATAAGCCAATATTTCTCTTTCAATCCAAATAAAATGCACTTAAGATGAACCTTATCATTGCCACACAATTATGACTAGAATTTTCTTCTAAACCAATACCTACTACACACTGCATTATACCGGGGTTACTTGTCTCTATAACTCCCCACGAATAATCCTCATTGCAAGACTCACATGCTCCAAAATGTATGTTACTTTACATCCATCTCAAGACAAGGAATCCATTACACTTACTTGTGACCATAATACTGCTATCACATACTTCTCTTAATACCAAGGTTTAACTTCCTCTATTCCACTATGTAACACCCCAGACTGCTTTCAGGATTATCAACTAACCCCATAAATCAACACGGGCCTTTTTCAACATGTTTTGTCCTCACTCGCACGCTTTCCAGGAAACTTCCCAGAAGGTCACCCATCCCAATACTACTCCAAGTCAAGCACGCTTAACTATGGAGTTCTTATTGGTTAGGATACCGAAAAGAAGATGCATCTTGTGGATATAGGTAGTACCAATTAATCCTTACAAGCCTTCTTTCAACCGTGTAGTCTCATACCTGCATAGCCTCAGGATCCCTCTCATTCCAATGTGAATTCGGTTTTTTTTCCCTAGAATCTGCTAGGAGTGTCTCATTGTCATGCATCATGCATCGACAACCACTCCATCGCCCTCGGATGTTACATGTAACCACTCTTCGGCCTCTCCGACCTCGGGTGTTACACACTACATACTCTAGAAATCCTCGATGTGAACAATCATCAACTACACGCCCATAACTTTGTCTTAATGAATCTTAATGGTCCAATTACGCCTTTATCTAAAATGTTCCTCATTACAACGGTCGTATTGCAACATCCTCACTACTTCCACACTCGGTGTTCACTTGTCTTCCCATGGTAATTCTCTCAGTTCCAATTACAAAACCATTCTACTAGAAGTCCTTAAATCCAACTTAATTGCTCTTCTCCTCAACCAGATCCCATACAACCAAACTCACTGGAGCTTCCATTACTATATAATGGGCGTTATCTCTCTCCAACACAAACTCTTATAATTGATCCTTAGGTAACTCATCATTCCATTATGGTCTCTTACTAACACTGAACCGCTGACGAGCTATCTCCAATCCGATCTCCCTTCTAAAACTGAACATACTTGGTTTATCTTATAACCTCCATTTTGTCCATGTTTCACTTGGAATAGGCAACCATGTCCTCGAGTCTCTCCTTAGACTTCACCACTACCTTAGGCTCCCAACAAAACTGAATGTCCTTATCCCTCAAGTCTTTAACCACTTGCAAGGTACCATTCCAAATATATATTCCATTAAGTACTCTTGTTCTTCCAAAATATTTAGTGGCCTTAGAAGCTGAAACACTAATACACTACCTCACTTCCAGACCTTATGACATATGCGTAACATAACCATTCTTCCTCCTTTACCATATAGAATCACTCGTAATACTATTCCACATTAGTGAGTATATCTTACTCCACTAGCAATTCACACCTCTCTCAAAGCTCTGACAATTTATCCAATAGAGATCCTTAACTTCTTAACGCTGTTAACACCGCAGAATCGCTTAAACGATATACTACTCTTCAATTCCATAATACCCAAATCACAACGCCTCTGAAACTTCAACTGGGCCATCTAGCTCTCCTTACTTTCTAACTCTTGGCTTGAGCCTATTCTCAAAGCGCAAGTTCAACCCACACTTCGGAGTCCTCGTGGTCGCTCAACCATGATCCTTCCTACCATGCACATAGCATTAGGTTGATCAGGCCCAATACTATATACAGTGATATTAAGAATCATGTTGGCTAAACACACATATGAGGCAGGAATAGATTTACTTATGATGTTTCAAGGCTAAGTCGAGAATCGACCTGCTCTGATACCAACTGTAACAACCCGTATAATATATATCTAGAATAATATCATACAAGTGTTAAATTTTGGTACTGTCACAACATAAGTGCCTAATGGCATCAATATATATACATGTCCAAACTAAAACATCACTGGAACATGTTATACAATAATGCCTACACAATAAAAATCTAAGAGCTATGTACAATATCTTCATTGCACACAACTCCACAGCGGAAGATCATAATGAACAGCAACCCTTGAAACATCCATAACAGCTTCTCTTAGTTTCAACCTATAAAGAATTACCTGAAAAATAACAACAATGATGGGATGAGATAATAATCTCAGTGAGTTCTCCTATCCTATGGGTCCACTCGGCTCTATAGGGTTTCTAATCAATATTCAGCTCATATCCAACTCAAGTCAACAAGGGAACGAAGACTTGAACGATGGGGAACTATCTCGCAATTGTATGGCAACATGCATCTGAGTTCTCATAACTCAACCACGATCATTATTCAGATCACGAAACATCAATTCCCGATCGGACTTACGTCTAAGCCAGCCTCGGTTCATGCATGCTCGTATGATTCGACTTTCGCGGTGGATATCAGGTTCCCCTATGGGAATCTAACCCACTTTTAAGAACCATCACCCATATGGGACTCTAACCCACCTAGGGTATCTTTCACCGTATGGGACTCTAACCCACATAGGTGTCCACCTTTCCCCCATGTCCTCCATGGTTGGTGCTCAAACCCATTTGAGGCTCGAATCATTGGTCCCACATCCCAATGCTTACTCATCTAAGCATACCACAAGAGATGTGTACCACCACAGAAAAACACACATTCTGAATACATGATCGGTTCCATAAAACATTGGTTCCACGAACCATAACAAATTCATCAATCATAGGTGACTTCATTCACCATAACACACAAATAATAACATGGCATGTTCCATACAATGCGTCTCATTCTCAATCATGGCAACAATTCGTCCACGACCTCACATAAGCATCGTACGAATGAATACCGTATTCTCATACATGTATCTCACATGTTCCATAACCTAGATTATCTTTCTAAGTTATTAATCAAATTATTCTTCTAGGTTTCCTCACTCATCTTTGTAAGGTTTTTAATCATGTTATTTCACCTTCCACATAACAACAATATGTAATTTTCATCATGATAAAATTCATGGCATTTATAAATCACATAATATTTTATAACATGGAACAATAATAATAGCCCTTTTACGTTATCTTTCTAACGCATCCGGCCGTGTCCAAAACGGAGGTATAATACTCAATTAATTCATCAATCTATCTTAATCAAGATTTAGGTTAATATTTATTCATTGCATAAGCATTCAACAACAACCTCTCTAGCCTAGTGGTAAGGCATGTACAGTTTCATTAAATTATGTTTCAGTGTTAACCGGTTAACCTATACCACTCACGAATTTGCCCAGAAAGTGAATTTTGCTGCGCGTTAACCGGTTACCTTATACCGTTAACCGGTTAACACGGTAAAAAAAGGGAAAAATTCCAATTTCCATGAATTCTCTCAGTAACTCCTTTCCTTAAATAACTCCTCTTTTATTTTCCTTTCCATATACCATTTTTACCTACTATTTTCACATAACTTGATTTTTCAACAACAACCAACATAATATCATCACATAGCATGGTTAGGGCACGATTCACACAAACCCTAACCCCACAAATATAGATTATTTTCCCCCAAATGCTAAAACTATCTAAGAACTCACCTTGTAGAAGATGAAGTTGGTGATGATGAAGATGAGGTGATGGTGTTGATGAACATGATCTTCTTCCTTCCTCTTCTTCCTCTTTCTCTTTTCTTCTTTCTTTCTCCTTCTCTTTTCCTCTTTCTTTCTCTTTCTCTTCTTTTCCCTTTTCTGATAACTCTCTTCTTCTATCTTTATCCTTTCTTCTTACTCTTACTACCACAATATATATATATATATAACATATAATACATATATATATATATTATAATATTAGGTAGTAACAAAGTATCCCAATTGATATTTCTTCTTCCAGTACCAATTGACCAATTATTAATGTTACCAAAGATGCCCTCTCTTGTACTTATTAATATTGGTCTGTCTCTTTTATTAATAATTAATCCCTTCAGAGTTTACCGGTTACTCTATTGGTCCCAATTGACAACATTTAGAGCACATAGGAGCTCTAATCGTTACAAATGATAATAGATAATTTACATAGGAATTCAATTGATCTCAACTGACAACTAATTGAGCATTTAAGGGAATATGGGATATTACATTCTCCCCCCCTTAAATTGAAATTCGCCCCAGAATTTCCTTCACTCAACAAACAAACAAACCTTGAATCAACATCTTAGACCAACACTTGACTTCTCTTCAATTCCAAGTCTCTAACATACTTATTCTTCTAACTTATCTTTGCTGACAAATTTCCTTCTTCATGCACTCTCGAAATTTCTTGATTTCCATCACAATCTCATTCTGATATTGGATTAACATTTAAACTTGCTCTCACTTAATTCCTCTTATATACCACTCAACATCAGTGGGTCACTTTCTTCCCGGAAACCATGACTTCCCTTACTTGCACTAAATTACACAAAACATAATTACGACATCTTATCTCGACTTGGTTAATCAATACCCATTAATTCTCCATAAGAAAATTTATTGATTCCTTAACCACACAATATTGACTACTCTTCCCTTATTATTCCTTCAACAAATGTGTCAAACTTGTAATCCATCTACCGGTAATCTTATAAACTTCACCTGGCATAATGCTACATGCTGCAAGCCTCTACTCCATTCGTTTCCCTTCTCTCGTACTACTCCAGTAAGATATCACCATTAGCACGAGATTGTCTCACTCTCATTCTTATGAGTAACTATCCCCATGATCCCCATAGACTTGATTGATCTCTTTCTTTCGTCACCTTCCATTGTGGTACTCTGATTTCAACAGTGGGACACCTGGGATTCCTAGGCACTACTATTTAGATAACAATCCACAAAGAAACACACTTACCCTCTAGAGTGCCTACTGTCCAAAATGATACAAGAACCTTACCGACTTCTATTAGTAGAATAACTTCCTTGGTGACTCACAAAAGTGTAGAATAAAACCAACACTCTTTAAAAGATAGGTATCCAGGATTTACATTGTTACAACCATAAAAACATAAAACATCCAAACTCATCATGGGTTCGATGTAGCTAAACCAAATTAGTTTGACAATATCCGGTCCTGGTTACTATATTCCATATCAAATCCTCTCATAGGGTTTTGATTCATTCAATATTTCTCCCAACACATGATCTCGACCAAAACAACATAACATCATCAAGGAACTTTAAATCATCAACAAAACACCACTTCTAAGGAACTTAAGCAATCTCGAACATAACTATGAGTATCCATACACCTCATAGAGTCACACACAATACTTCATACATATCTAGAGACAACATTTCACTTCATATCCAAAATCATTCATCCCAATCGTCTTGTCCCGTCTTCCATAATCTTAGCTCATGCCCTTACTAACATACAGTCCGAGTTACATGTTTAACTTTAAGAATAACTGATTCTCGTTCCTTCTTGGAAGTATAGCTCATGAATCCTTCCAATACGGTAAAGTATCATCGTACACATCCATTACCACTCTCAGGGAGTCTACATCTAAGGCTATGAATCCAAATGAATCAATCAATTTCATACCATGACCAACCACTTCACACCTTATCAATATCTATACCACATACCTAGCTAATCTCTTCTAGATCACCACTTAGTAGATCTCTTCCAAATCTGTTCCTTATAGTTATTCATAATCATAATAGTGGTACTTCCCAGACTCACTTAAACTGAGTATGGTCTACCAAGTTGGTTTTCCCACACGTCTGACTTCCATGATATCTCCTCAGATGACACACTATGCACTACACCTTCAGAAATCCCAATTTCAAAACTACTAATCTGACTTGTGGGGACTTGTAACTCCATCCTCAATTTGTACATCCACAACGGTACACTTATGACATTTAGGACATCCTTAGCTCCAACACGGTGTGAACGTTTATACTCCGCGACTAACCAACCAACCAAATACTTCTCAAGAAGATAAATAACAACCAGACTTCCAATAAGCCAATATTTCTCTTTCAATCCAAATAAAATGCACTTAAGATGAACCTTATCATTGCCACACAATTATGACTAGAATTTTCTTCTAAACCAATACCTACTACACACTGCATTATACCGGGGTTACTTGTCTCTATAACTCCCCACGAATAATCCTCATTGCAAGACTCACTGCTCAAAAATGTATGTTACTTTACATCCATCTCAAGACAAGGAATCCATTACACTTACTTGTGACCATAATACTGCTATCACATACTTCTCTTAATACCAAGGTTTAACTTCCTCTATTCCACTATGTAACACCCCAGACTGCTTTCAGGATTATCAACTAACCCCATAAATCAACACGGGCCTTTTTCAACATGTTTTGTCCTCACTCGCACGCTTTCCAGGAAACTTCCCAGAAGGTCACCCATCCCAATACTACTCCAAGTCAAGCACGCTTAACTATGGAGTTCTTATTGGTTAGGATACCGAAAAGAAGATGCATCTTGTGGATATAGGTAGTACCAATTAATCCTTACAAGCCTTCTTTCAACCGTGTAGTCTCATACCTGCATAGCCTCAGGATCCCTCTCATTCCAATGTGAATTCGGTTTTTTTTCCCTAGAATCTGCTAGGAGTGTCTCATTGTCATGCATCATGCATCGACAACCACTCCATCGCCCTCGGATGTTACATGTAACCACTCTTCGGCCTCTCCGACCTCGGGTGTTACACACTACATACTCTAGAAATCCTCGATGTGAACAATCATCAACTACACGCCCATAACTTTGTCTTAATGAATCTTAATGGTCCAATTACGCCTTTATCTAAAATGTTCCTCATTACAACGGTCGTATTGCAACATCCTCACTACTTCCACACTCGGTGTTCACTTGTCTTCCCATGGTAATTCTCTCAGTTCCAATTACAAAACCATTCTACTAGAAGTCCTTAAATCCAACTTAATTGCTCTTCTCCTCAACCAGATCCCATACAACCAAACTCACTGGAGCTTCCATTACTATATAATGGGCGTTATCTCTCTCCAACACAAACTCTTATAATTGATCCTTAGGTAACTCATCATTCCATTATGGTCTCTTACTAACACTGAACCGCTGACGAGCTATCTCCAATCCGATCTCCCTTCTAAAACTGAACATACTTGGTTTATCTTATAACCTCCATTTTGTCCATGTTTCACTTGGAATAGGCAACCATGTCCTCGAGTCTCTCCTTAGACTTCACCACTACCTTAGGCTCCCAACAAAACTGAATGTCCTTATCCCTCAAGTCTTTAACCACTTGCAAGGTACCATTCCAAATATATATTCCATTAAGTACTCTTGTTCTTCCAAAATATTTTAGTGGCCTTAGAAGCTGAAACACTAATACACTACCTCACTTCCAGACCTTATGACATATGCGTAACATAACCATTCTTCCTCCTTTACCATATAGAATCACTCGTAATACTATTCCACATTAGTGAGTATATCTTACTCCACTAGCAATTCACACCTCTCTCAAAGCTCTGACAATTTATCCAATAGAGATCCTTAACTTCTTAACGCTGTTAACACCGCAGAATCGCTTAAACGATATACTACTCTTCAATTCCATAATACCCAAATCACAACGCCTCTGAAACTTCAACTGGGCCATCTAGCTCTCCTTACTTTCTAACTCTTGGCTTGAGCCTATTCTCAAAGCGCAAGTTCAACCCACACTTCGGAGTCCTCGTGGTCGCTCAACCATGATCCTTCCTACCATGCACATAGCATTAGGTTGATCAGGCCCAATACTATATACAGTGATATTAAGAATCATGTTGGCTAAACACACATATGAGGCAGGAATAGATTTACTTATGATGTTTCAAGGCTAAGTCGAGAATCGACCTGCTCTGATACCAACTGTAACAACCCGTATAATATATATCTAGAATAATATCATACAAGTGTTAAATTTTGGTACTGTCACAACATAAGTGCCTAATGGCATCAATATATATACATGTCCAAACTAAAACATCACTGGAACATGTTATACAATAATGCCTACACAATAAAAATCTAAGAGCTATGTACAATATCTTCATTGCACACAACTCCACAGCGGAAGATCATAATGAACAGCAACCCTTGAAACATCCATAACAGCTTCTCTTAGTTTCAACCTATAAAGAATTACCTGAAAAATAACAACAATGATGGGATGAGATAATAATCTCAGTGAGTTCTCCTATCCTATGGGTCCACTCGGCTCTATAGGGTTTCTAATCAATATTCAGCTCATATCCAACTCAAGTCAACAAGGGAACGAAGACTTGAACGATGGGGAACTATCTCGCAATTGTATGGCAACATGCATCTGAGTTCTCATAACTCAACCACGATCATTATTCAGATCACGAAACATCAATTCCCGATCGGACTTACGTCTAAGCCAGCCTCGGTTCATGCATGCTCGTATGATTCGACTTTCGCGGTGGATATCAGGTTCCCCTATGGGAATCTAACCCACTTTTAAGAACCATCACCCATATGGGACTCTAACCCACCTAGGGTATCTTTCACCGTATGGGACTCTAACCCACATAGGTGTCCACCTTTCCCCCATGTCCTCCATGGTTGGTGCTCAAACCCATTTGAGGCTCGAATCATTGGTCCCACATCCCAATGCTTACTCATCTAAGCATACCACAAGAGATGTGTACCACCACAGAAAAACACACATTCTGAATACATGATCGGTTCCATAAAACATTGGTTCCACGAACCATAACAAATTCATCAATCATAGGTGACTTCATTCACCATAACACACAAATAATAACATGGCATGTTCCATACAATGCGTCTCATTCTCAATCATGGCAACAATTCGTCCACGACCTCACATAAGCATCGTACGAATGAATACCGTATTCTCATACATGTATCTCACATGTTCCATAACCTAGATTATCTTTCTAAGTTATTAATCAAATTATTCTTCTAGGTTTCCTCACTCATCTTTGTAAGGTTTTTAATCATGTTATTTCACCTTCCACATAACAACAATATGTAATTTTCATCATGATAAAATTCATGGCATTTATAAATCACATAATATTTTATAACATGGAACAATAATAATAGCCCTTTTACGTTATCTTTCTAACGCATCCGGCCGTGTCCAAAACGGAGGTATAATACTCAATTAATTCATCAATCTATCTTAATCAAGATTTAGGTTAATATTTATTCATTGCATAAGCATTCAACAACAACCTCTCTAGCCTAGTGGTAAGGCATGTACAGTTTCATTAAATTATGTTTCAGTGTTAACCGGTTAACCTATACCACTCACGAATTTGCCCAGAAAGTGAATTTTGCTGCGCGTTAACCGGTTACCTTATACCGTTAACCGGTTAACACGGTAAAAAAAGGGAAAAATTCCAATTTCCATGAATTCTCTCAGTAACTCCTTTCCTTAAATAACTCCTCTTTTATTTTCCTTTCCATATACCATTTTTACCTACTATTTTCACATAACTTGATTTTTCAACAACAACCAACATAATATCATCACATAGCATGGTTAGGGCACGATTCACACAAACCCTAACCCCACAAATATAGATTATTTTCCCCCAAATGCTAAAACTATCTAAGAACTCACCTTGTAGAAGATGAAGTTGGTGATGATGAAGATGAGGTGATGGTGTTGATGAACATGATCTTCTTCCTTCCTCTTCTTCCTCTTTCTCTTTTCTTCTTTCTTTCTCCTTCTCTTTTCCTCTTTCTTTCTCTTTCTCTTCTTTTCCCTTTTCTGATAACTCTCTTCTTCTATCTTTATCCTTTCTTCTTACTCTTACTACCACAATATATATATATATATATATATATATATATATATATATATATATATATATATATATATATATATATATATATATATATATAACATATATACATATATATATATTATAATATTAGGTAGTAACAAAGTATCCCAATTGATATTTCTTCTTCCAGTACCAATTGACCAATTATTAATGTTACCAAAGATGCCCTCTCTTGTACTTATTAATATTGGTCTGTCTCTTTTATTAATAATTAATCCCTTCAGAGTTTACCGGTTACTCTATTGGTCCCAATTGACAACATTTAGAGCACATAGGAGCTCTAATCGTTACAAATGATAATAGATAATTTACATAGGAATTCAATTGATCTCAACTGACAACTAATTGAGCATTTAAGGGAATATGGGATATTACATTCTCCCCCCCTTAAATTGAAATTCGCCCCAGAATTTCCTTCACTCAACAAACAAACAAACCTTGAATCAACATCTTAGACCAACACTTGACTTCTCTTCAATTCCAAGTCTCTAACATACTTATTCTTCTAACTTATCTTTGCTGACAAATTTCCTTCTTCATGCACTCTCGAAATTTCTTGATTTCCATCACAATCTCATTCTGATATTGGATTAACATTTAAACTTGCTCTCACTTAATTCCTCTTATATACCACTCAACATCAGTGGGTCACTTTCTTCCCGGAAACCATGACTTCCCTTACTTGCACTAAATTACACAAAACATAATTACGACATCTTATCTCGACTTGGTTAATCAATACCCATTAATTCTCCATAAGAAAATTTATTGATTCCTTAACCACACAATATTGACTACTCTTCCCTTATTATTCCTTCAACAAATGTGTCAAACTTGTAATCCATCTACCGGTAATCTTATAAACTTCACCTGGCATAATGCTACATGCTGCAAGCCTCTACTCCATTCGTTTCCCTTCTCTCGTACTACTCCAGTAAGATATCACCATTAGCACGAGATTGTCTCACTCTCATTCTTATGAGTAACTATCCCCATGATCCCCATAGACTTGATTGATCTCTTTCTTTCGTCACCTTCCATTGTGGTACTCTGATTTCAACAGTGGGACACCTGGGATTCCTAGGCACTACTATTTAGATAACAATCCACAAAGAAACACACTTACCCTCTAGAGTGCCTACTGTCCAAAATGATACAAGAACCTTACCGACTTCTATTAGTAGAATAACTTCCTTGGTGACTCACAAAAGTGTAGAATAAAACCAACACTCTTTAAAAGATAGGTATCCAGGATTTACATTGTTACAACCATAAAAACATAAAACATCCAAACTCATCATGGGTTCGATGTAGCTAAACCAAATTAGTTTGACAATATCCGGTCCTGGTTACTATATTCCATATCAAATCCTCTCATAGGGTTTTGATTCATTCAATATTTCTCCCAACACATGATCTCGACCAAAACAACATAACATCATCAAGGAACTTTAAATCATCAACAAAACACCACTTCTAAGGAACTTAAGCAATCTCGAACATAACTATGAGTATCCATACACCTCATAGAGTCACACACAATACTTCATACATATCTAGAGACAACATTTCACTTCATATCCAAAATCATTCATCCCAATCGTCTTGTCCCGTCTTCCATAATCTTAGCTCATGCCCTTACTAACATACAGTCCGAGTTACATGTTTAACTTTAAGAATAACTGATTCTCGTTCCTTCTTGGAAGTATAGCTCATGAATCCTTCCAATACGGTAAAGTATCATCGTACACATCCATTACCACTCTCAGGGAGTCTACATCTAAGGCTATGAATCCAAATGAATCAATCAATTTCATACCATGACCAACCACTTCACACCTTATCAATATCTATACCACATACCTAGCTAATCTCTTCTAGATCACCACTTAGTAGATCTCTTCCAAATCTGTTCCTTATAGTTATTCATAATCATAATAGTGGTACTTCCCAGACTCACTTAAACTGAGTATGGTCTACCAAGTTGGTTTTCCCACACGTCTGACTTCCATGATATCTCCTCAGATGACACACTATGCACTACACCTTCAGAAATCCCAATTTCAAAACTACTAATCTGACTTGTGGGGACTTGTAACTCCATCCTCAATTTGTACATCCACAACGGTACACTTATGACATTTAGGACATCCTTAGCTCCAACACGGTGTGAACGTTTATACTCCGCGACTAACCAACCAACCAAATACTTCTCAAGAAGATAAATAACAACCAGACTTCCAATAAGCCAATATTTCTCTTTCAATCCAAATAAAATGCACTTAAGATGAACCTTATCATTGCCACACAATTATGACTAGAATTTTCTTCTAAACCAATACCTACTACACACTGCATTATACCGGGGTTACTTGTCTCTATAACTCCCCACGAATAATCCTCATTGCCTCCCAATAAACTCTTGCAACATAAAATATTCCACATTCTACACTTAGCCCACATGCTCCAGCTTAGCTTATCCTTTGTTGGCTATCATCAACTAAACTTCTTAGAATACAAGACTCACTGCTCAAAAATGTATGTTACTTTACATCCATCTCAAGACAAGGAATCCATTACACTTACTTGTGACCATAATACTGCTATCACATACTTCTCTTAATACCAAGGTTTAACTTCCTCTATTCCACTATGTAACACCCCAGACTGCTTTCAGGATTATCAACTAACCCCATAAATCAACACGGGCCTTTTTCAACATGTTTTGTCCTCACTCGCACGCTTTCCAGGAAACTTCCCAGAAGGTCACCCATCCCAATACTACTCCAAGTCAAGCACGCTTAACTATGGAGTTCTTATTGGTTAGGATACCGAAAAGAAGATGCATCTTGTGGATATAGGTAGTACCAATTAATCCTTACAAGCCTTCTTTCAACCGTGTAGTCTCATACCTGCATAGCCTCAGGATCCCTCTCATTCCAATGTGAATTCGGTTTTTTTTCCCTAGAATCTGCTAGGAGTGTCTCATTGTCATGCATCATGCATCGACAACCACTCCATCGCCCTCGGATGTTACATGTAACCACTCTTCGGCCTCTCCGACCTCGGGTGTTACACACTACATACTCTAGAAATCCTCGATGTGAACAATCATCAACTACACGCCCATAACTTTGTCTTAATGAATCTTAATGGTCCAATTACGCCTTTATCTAAAATGTTCCTCATTACAACGGTCGTATTGCAACATCCTCACTACTTCCACACTCGGTGTTCACTTGTCTTCCCATGGTAATTCTCTCAGTTCCAATTACAAAACCATTCTACTAGAAGTCCTTAAATCCAACTTAATTGCTCTTCTCCTCAACCAGATCCCATACAACCAAACTCACTGGAGCTTCCATTACTATATAATGGGCGTTATCTCTCTCCAACACAAACTCTTATAATTGATCCTTAGGTAACTCATCATTCCATTATGGTCTCTTACTAACACTGAACCGCTGACGAGCTATCTCCAATCCGATCTCCCTTCTAAAACTGAACATACTTGGTTTATCTTATAACCTCCATTTTGTCCATGTTTCACTTGGAATAGGCAACCATGTCCTCGAGTCTCTCCTTAGACTTCACCACTACCTTAGGCTCCCAACAAAACTGAATGTCCTTATCCCTCAAGTCTTTAACCACTTGCAAGGTACCATTCCAAATATATATTCCATTAAGTACTCTTGTTCTTCCAAAATATTTTAGTGGCCTTAGAAGCTGAAACACTAATACACTACCTCACTTCCAGACCTTATGACATATGCGTAACATAACCATTCTTCCTCCTTTACCATATAGAATCACTCGTAATACTATTCCACATTAGTGAGTATATCTTACTCCACTAGCAATTCACACCTCTCTCAAAGCTCTGACAATTTATCCAATAGAGATCCTTAACTTCTTAACGCTGTTAACACCGCAGAATCGCTTAAACGATATACTACTCTTCAATTCCATAATACCCAAATCACAACGCCTCTGAAACTTCAACTGGGCCATCTAGCTCTCCTTACTTTCTAACTCTTGGCTTGAGCCTATTCTCAAAGCGCAAGTTCAACCCACACTTCGGAGTCCTCGTGGTCGCTCAACCATGATCCTTCCTACCATGCACATAGCATTAGGTTGATCAGGCCCAATACTATATACAGTGATATTAAGAATCATGTTGGCTAAACACACATATGAGGCAGGAATAGATTTACTTATGATGTTTCAAGGCTAAGTCGAGAATCGACCTGCTCTGATACCAACTGTAACAACCCGTATAATATATATCTAGAATAATATCATACAAGTGTTAAATTTTGGTACTGTCACAACATAAGTGCCTAATGGCATCAATATATATACATGTCCAAACTAAAACATCACTGGAACATGTTATACAATAATGCCTACACAATAAAAATCTAAGAGCTATGTACAATATCTTCATTGCACACAACTCCACAGCGGAAGATCATAATGAACAGCAACCCTTGAAACATCCATAACAGCTTCTCTTAGTTTCAACCTATAAAGAATTACCTGAAAAATAACAACAATGATGGGATGAGATAATAATCTCAGTGAGTTCTCCTATCCTATGGGTCCACTCGGCTCTATAGGGTTTCTAATCAATATTCAGCTCATATCCAACTCAAGTCAACAAGGGAACGAAGACTTGAACGATGGGGAACTATCTCGCAATTGTATGGCAACATGCATCTGAGTTCTCATAACTCAACCACGATCATTATTCAGATCACGAAACATCAATTCCCGATCGGACTTACGTCTAAGCCAGCCTCGGTTCATGCATGCTCGTATGATTCGACTTTCGCGGTGGATATCAGGTTCCCCTATGGGAATCTAACCCACTTTTAAGAACCATCACCCATATGGGACTCTAACCCACCTAGGGTATCTTTCACCGTATGGGACTCTAACCCACATAGGTGTCCACCTTTCCCCCATGTCCTCCATGGTTGGTGCTCAAACCCATTTGAGGCTCGAATCATTGGTCCCACATCCCAATGCTTACTCATCTAAGCATACCACAAGAGATGTGTACCACCACAGAAAAACACACATTCTGAATACATGATCGGTTCCATAAAACATTGGTTCCACGAACCATAACAAATTCATCAATCATAGGTGACTTCATTCACCATAACACACAAATAATAACATGGCATGTTCCATACAATGCGTCTCATTCTCAATCATGGCAACAATTCGTCCACGACCTCACATAAGCATCGTACGAATGAATACCGTATTCTCATACATGTATCTCACATGTTCCATAACCTAGATTATCTTTCTAAGTTATTAATCAAATTATTCTTCTAGGTTTCCTCACTCATCTTTGTAAGGTTTTTAATCATGTTATTTCACCTTCCACATAACAACAATATGTAATTTTCATCATGATAAAATTCATGGCATTTATAAATCACATAATATTTTATAACATGGAACAATAATAATAGCCCTTTTACGTTATCTTTCTAACGCATCCGGCCGTGTCCAAAACGGAGGTATAATACTCAATTAATTCATCAATCTATCTTAATCAAGATTTAGGTTAATATTTATTCATTGCATAAGCATTCAACAACAACCTCTCTAGCCTAGTGGTAAGGCATGTACAGTTTCATTAAATTATGTTTCAGTGTTAACCGGTTAACCTATACCACTCACGAATTTGCCCAGAAAGTGAATTTTGCTGCGCGTTAACCGGTTACCTTATACCGTTAACCGGTTAACACGGTAAAAAAAGGGAAAAATTCCAATTTCCATGAATTCTCTCAGTAACTCCTTTCCTTAAATAACTCCTCTTTTATTTTCCTTTCCATATACCATTTTTACCTACTATTTTCACATAACTTGATTTTTCAACAACAACCAACATAATATCATCACATAGCATGGTTAGGGCACGATTCACACAAACCCTAACCCCACAAATATAGATTATTTTCCCCCAAATGCTAAAACTATCTAAGAACTCACCTTGTAGAAGATGAAGTTGGTGATGATGAAGATGAGGTGATGGTGTTGATGAACATGATCTTCTTCCTTCCTCTTCTTCCTCTTTCTCTTTTCTTCTTTCTTCTCCTTCTCTTTTCCTCTTTCTTTCTCTTTCTCTTCTTTTCCCTTTTCTGATAACTCTCTTCTTCTATCTTTATCCTTTCTTCTTACTCTTACTACCACAATATATATATATATATATATATATATATATATATATATATATATATATATATATATATATATATATATATATATATATATATATATATATAACATATAATACATATATATATATATATATATATTATAATATTAGGTAGTAACAAAGTATCCCAATTGATATTTCTTCTTCCAGTACCAATTGACCAATTATTAATGTTACCAAAGATGCCCTCTCTTGTACTTATTAATATTGGTCTGTCTCTTTTATTAATAATTAATCCCTTCAGAGTTTACCGGTTACTCTATTGGTCCCAATTGACAACATTTAGAGCACATAGGAGCTCTAATCGTTACAAATGATAATAGATAATTTACATAGGAATTCAATTGATCTCAACTGACAACTAATTGAGCATTTAAGGGAATATGGGATATTACATTCTCCCCCCCTTAAATTGAAATTCGCCCCAGAATTTCCTTCACTCAACAAACAAACAAACCTTGAATCAACATCTTAGACCAACACTTGACTTCTCTTCAATTCCAAGTCTCTAACATACTTATTCTTCTAACTTATCTTTGCTGACAAATTTCCTTCTTCATGCACTCTCGAAATTTCTTGATTTCCATCATAATCTCATTCTGATATTGGATTAACATTTAAACTTGCTCTCACTTAATTCCTCTTATATACCACTCAACATCAGTGGGTCACTTTCTTCCCGGAAACCATGACTTCCCTTACTTGCACTAAATTACACAAAACATAATTACGACATCTTATCTCGACTTGGTTAATCAATACCCATTAATTCTCCATAAGAAAATTTATTGATTCCTTAACCACACAATATTGACTACTCTTCCCTTATTATTCCTTCAACAAATGTGTCAAACTTGTAATCCATCTACCGGTAATCTTATAAACTTCACCTGGCATAATGCTACATGCTGCAAGCCTCTACTCCATTCGTTTCCCTTCTCTCGTACTACTCCAGTAAGATATCACCATTAGCACGAGATTGTCTCACTCTCATTCTTATGAGTAACTATCCCCATGATCCCCATAGACTTGATTGATCTCTTTCTTTCGTCACCTTCCATTGTGGTACTCTGATTTCAACAGTGGGACACCTGGGATTCCTAGGCACTACTATTTAGATAACAATCCACAAAGAAACACACTTACCCTCTAGAGTGCCTACTGTCCAAAATGATACAAGAACCTTACCGACTTCTATTAGTAGAATAACTTCCTTGGTGACTCACAAAAGTGTAGAATAAAACCAACACTCTTTAAAAGATAGGTATCCAGGATTTACATTGTTACAACCATAAAAACATAAAACATTCAAACTCATCATGGGTTCGATGTAGCTAAACCAAATTAGTTTGACAATATCCGGTCCTGGTTACTATATTCCATATCAAATCCTCTCATAGGGTTTTGATTCATTCAATATTTCTCCCAACACATGATCTCGACCAAAACAACATAACATCATCAAGGAACTTTAAATCATCAACAAAACACCACTTCTAAGGAACTTAAGCAATCTCGAACATAACTATGAGTGTCCATACACCTCATAGAGTCACACACAATACTTCATACATATCTAGAGACAACATTTCACTTCATATCCAAAATCATTCATCCCAATCGTCTTGTCCCGTCTTCCATAATCTTAGCTCATGCCCTTACTAACATACAGTCCGAGTTACATGTTTAACTTTAAGAATAACTGATTCTCGTTCCTTCTTGGAAGTATAGCTCATGAATCCTTCCAATACGGTAAAGTATCATCGTACACATCCATTACCACTCTCAGTGAGTCTACATCTAAGGCTATGAATCCAAATGAATCAATCAATTTCATACCATGACCAACCACTTCACACCTTATCAATATCTATACCACATACCTAGCTAATCTCTTCTAGATCACCACTTAGTAGATCTCTTCCAAATCTGTTCCTTATAGTTATTCATAATCATAATAGTGGTACTTCCCAGACTCACTTAAACTGAGTATGGTCTACCAAGTTGGTTTTCCCACACGTCTGACTTCCATGATATCTCCTCAGATGACACACTATGCACTACACCTTCAGAAATCCCAATTTCAAAACTACTAATCTGACTTGTGGGGACTTGTAACTCCATCCTCAATTTGTACATCCACAACGGTACACTTATGACATTTAGGACATCCTTAGCTCCAACACGGTGTGAACGTTTATACTCCGCGACTAACCAACCAACCAAATACTTCTCAAGAAGATAAATAACAACCAGACTTCCAATAAGCCAATATTTCTCTTTCAATCCAAATAAAATGCACTTAAGATGAACCTTATCATTGCCACACAATTATGACTAGAATTTTCTTCTAAACCAATACCTACTACACACTGCATTATACCGGGGTTACTTGTCTCTATAACTCCCCACGAATAATCCTCATTGCCTCCCAATAAACTGTTGCAACATAAAATATTCCACATTCTACACTTAGCCCACATGCTCCAGCTTAGCTTATCCTTTGTTGGCTATCGTCAACTAAACTTCTTAGAATACAAGACTCACTGCTCAAAAATGTATGTTACTTTACATCCATCTCAAGACAAGGAATCCATTACACTTACTTGTGACCATAATACTGCTATCACATACTTCTCTTAATACCAAGGTTTAACTTCCTCTATTCCACTATGTAACACCCCAGACTGCTTTCAGGATTATCAACTAACCCCATAAATCAACACGGGCCTTTTTCAACATGTTTTGTCCTCACTCGCACGCTTTCCAGGAAACTTCCCAGAAGGTCACCCATCCCAATACTACTCCAAGTCAAGCACGCTTAACTATGGAGTTCTTATTGGTTAGGATACCGAAAAGAAGATGCATCTTGTTGATATAGGTAGTACCAATTAATCCTTATAAGCCTTCTTTCAACCGTGTAGTCTCATACCTGCATAGCCTCAGGATCCCTCTCATTCCAATGTGAATTCGGTTTTTTTTCCCTAGAAGCTGCTAGGAGTGTCTCATTGTCATGCATCATGCATCGACAACCACTCCATCGCCCTCGGATGTTACATGTAACCACTCTTCGGCCTCTCCGACCTCGGGTGTTACACACTACATACTCTAGAAATCCTCGATGTGAACAATCATCAACTACACGCCCATAACTTTGTCTTAATGAATCTTAATGGTCCAATTACGCCTTTATCTAAAATGTTCCTCATTACAACGATCGTATTGCAACATCCTCACTACTTCCACACTCGGTGTTCACTTGTCTTCCCATGGTAATTCTCTCAGTTCCAATTACAAAACCATTCTACTAGAAGTCCTTAAATCCAACTTAATTGCTCTTCTCCTCAACCAGATCCCATACAACCAAACTCACTGGAGCTTCCATTACTATATAATGGGCGTTATCTCTCTCCAACACAAACTCTTATAATTGATCCTTAGGTAACTCATCATTCCATTATGGTCTCTTACTAACACTGAACCGCTGAAGAGCTATCTCCAATCCGATCTCCCTTCTAAAACTGAACATACTTGGTTTATCTTATAACCTCCATTTTGTCCATGTTTCACTTGGAATAGGCAACCATGTCCTCGAGTCTCTCCTTAGACTTCACCACTACCTTAGGCTCCCAACAAAACTGAATGTCCTTATCCCTCAAGTCTTTAACCACTTGCAAGGTACCATTCCAAATATATATTCCATTAAGTACTCTTGTTCTTCCAAAATATTTTAGTGGCCTTAGAAGCTGAAACACTAATACACTACCTCACTTCCAGACCTTATGACATATGCGTAACATAACCATTCTTCCTCCTTTACCATATAGAATCACTCGCAATACTATTCCACATTAGTGAGTATATCTTACTCCACTAGCAACTCACACCTCTCTCAAAGCTCTGACAATTTATCCAATAGAGATCCTTAACTTCTTAACGCTGTTAACACCGCAGAATCGCTTAAACGATATACTACTCTTCAATTCCATAATACCCAAATCACAATGCCTCTGAAACTTCAACTGGGCCATCTAGCTCTCCTTACTTTCTAACTCTTGGCTTGAGCCTATTCTCAAAGCGCAAGTTCAACCCACACTTCGGAGTCCTCGTAGTCGCTCAACCATGATCCTTCCTACCATGCACATAGCATTAGGTTGATCAGGCCCAATACTATATACAATGATATTAAGAATCATGTTGGCTAAACACACATATGAGGCAGGAATAGATTTACTTATGATGTTTCAAGGCTAAGTCGAGAATCGACCTGCTCTGATACCAACTGTAACAACCCGTATAATATATATCTAGAATAATATCATACAAGTGTTAAATTTTGGTACTGTCACAACATAAGTGCCTAATGGCATCAATATATATACATGTCCAAACTAAAACATCACTGGAACATGTTATACAATAATGCCTACACAATAAAAATCTAAGAGCTATGTACAATATCTTCATTGCACACAACTCCACAGCGGAAGATCATAATGAACAGCAACCCTTGAAACATCCATAACAGCTTCTCTTAGTTTCAACCTATAAAGAATTACCTGAAAAATAACAACAATGATGGGATGAGATAATAATCTCAGTGAGTTCTCCTATCCTATGGGTCCACTCGGCTCTATAGGGTTTCTAATCAATATTCAGCTCATATCCAACTCAAGTCAACAAGGGAACGAAGACTTGAACGATGGGGAACTATCTCGCAATTGTATGGCAACATGCATCTGAGTTCTCATAACTCAACCACGATCATTATTCAGATCACGAAACATCAATTCCCGATCGGACTTACGTCTAAGCCAGCCTCGGTTCATGCATGCTCGTATGATTCGACTTTCGCGGTGGATATCAGGTTCCCCTATGGGAATCTAACCCACTTTTAAGAACCATCACCCATATGGGACTCTAACCCACCTAGGGTATCTTTCACCGTATGGGACTCTAACCCACATAGGTGTCCACCTTTCCCCCATGTCCGCCATGGTTGGGGCTCAAACCCATTTGAGGCTCGAATCATTGCTCCCACATCCCAATGCTTACTCATCTAAGCATACCACAAGAGATGTGTACCACCACAGAAAAACACACATTCTGAATACATGATCGGTTCCATAAAACATTGGTTCCACGAACCATAACAAATTCATCAATCATAGGTGACTTCATTCACCATAACACACAAATAATAACATGGCATGTTCCATACAATGCGTCTCATTCTCAATCATGGCAACAATTCGTCCACGACCTCACATAAGCATCGTACGAATGAATACCGTATTCTCATACATGTATCTCACATGTTCCATAACCTAGATTATCTTTCAAAGTTATTAATCAAATTATTCTTCTAGGTTTCCTCACTCATCTTTGTAAGGTTTTTAATCATGTTATTTCACCTTCCACATAACAACAATATGTAATTTTCATCATGATAAAATTCATGGCATTTATAAATCACATAATATTTTATAACATGGAACAATAATAATAGCCCTTTTACGTTATCTTTCTAACGCATCCGGCCGTGTCCAAAACGGAGGTATAATACTCAATTATTTCATCAATCTATCTTAATCAAGATTTAGGTTAATATTTATTCATTGCATAAGCATTCAACAACAACCTCTCTAGCCTAGTGGTAAGGCATGTACAAACAGGAAATTATATCCTTTCCTTAAATAACTCCTCTTTTATTATGAGAGTTGTGAAAATCTTTAGGAATGTAATATTTTGTGTCTTAAAAACAAAATTTATAAAATAAAAATAATTTGATAAATATAAACAAATAAATAACTCCCACTATCATGAAAACATCTAATTTTCATAGTCCCTTAATTACTGTGTAACTGTATAATCTCTTTCTATACCTTCTTTTTTTATTCTTTATTTTATTTAATTTTATTAAAAAATATTTATTGGACTGAAGAATGACATTAATTTATAAAATAAAAATAATTTGATAATTTGAACTTCACATCCTTAGGGATTTCAAGTTATATCCTAACTATTTATATTTTTTAAATGATTATGATAGTTCTATCTAATAAAAAAATCATTATTAAACTAAATTGTAATAACATTTCATATAAATTGGGAAAACTTTATTAGTTTAAATAATTAGACTTTATTTTCAATATTCTAAATAAAAATAATAAAAGTTTTTTGATTTACACTTAGTTTATTTATGAGTTAAAAATACAAATAAAAAGAAATTTCCTGATTATATATATTTTTATCTTTTATATAATAATTTTGTAATAATTTTAAAAAAACAAAAATGTATCATTAACAAAAACAAAGGCATCATAAACACTAACTCATACAAAGGTATTTTTCTTAAATATGAGAGTTGTGAAAGAGAACAAGTTTCTCTTAAAAAATCTATGGAACTTCTGAACAAGCAAGCAACCTCAAACTATTGTGATGTAGGAAATCTTTAGGAATGTAATATTTTGTAATGATCATGATCATCTTATTTTTGAAATGAAATTTGAATCTCTATTGTTAGTAAAATTGATTTTGCTCCATTATTCATACACAATCTTATCTTTTTTTAGTAAATTGAACATAGCCTTAAAAACAAAATTTATAAAATAAAAATATTTTGATAAATATAAACAAATAAATAACTCCCACTATCATGAAAACACCCAATTTTCATAGTCCCTTAATTATTGTGTAACTGTATAATCTCTTTCTATACCTTTTTTTTTATTCTTTATTTTATTTAATTATATTAAAAAATATTTATTGGACTTAAAAATGACAAAAATTAATAAAATAAAAATAATTTGATAATTTTAAGTTCACATCGTTAGGGATTTCAAGTTATCTCCTAACTATTTATATTTTTTAAATGATTATGATAGTTCTATCTAATAAAAAAATCATTATTAAACTAAATTGTAATAAAATTTCATATAAATTGGGAAAATTTTATTAGTTTAAATAATTAGACTTTATTTTCAATATTCTAAATAAAATTAATAAAAGTTTTTTGATTTACACTTAGTTTATTTATGAGTTAAAAATACAAATAAAAAGAAATTTCCTGATTATATACATATTTTTATCTTTTATATAACTAATTTAGTAATAATTTAAAAAAAAACAAAAATTTATCATTAACAAAAACAAAGGCATCATAAACACTAACTCATACAAAGGTATTTTTCTTAAATATGAGAGTTGTGAAAGAGAACAAAGTTTCTCTTAAAAAATCTATGGAACTTCTGAACAAGCAAGCAACCTCAACCTATTGTGATGTAAGAAATCTTTAGGAATGTAATATTTTGTAATGATCATGATCATCTTATTTTGGAAATGAAATTTGAATCTCTATTGTTAGTAAAATTGATTTTGCTCCATTATTCATACACAATCTTATCTTTTTTTTAGTAAATTGAACATAGTCTTAAAAACAAAATTTATAAAATAAAAATAATTTGATAAATATAAACAAATAAATAACTCCCACTATCATGAAAACATCTAATTTTCATAATCCCTTAATTACTGTGTAACTGTATAATCTCTTTCTATACCTTCTTTTTTTATTCTTTATTTTATTTAATTTTATTAAAAAATATTTATTGGACTGAAAAATGACATTAATTTATAAAATAAAAATAATTTGATAATTTGAAATTCACATCCTTAGGGATTTCAAGTTATATCCTAACTATTTATATTTTTTAAATGATTATGATAGTTCTATCTAATAAAAAAATCATTATTAAACTAAATTGTAATAACATTTCATATAAATTGGGAAAACTTTATTAGTTTAAATAATTAGACTTTATTTTCAATATTCTAAATAAAAATAATAAAAGTTTTTTGATTTACACTTAGTTTATTTATGAGTTAAAAATACAAATAAAAAGAAATTTCCTGATTATATATATTTTTATCTTTTATATAACTAATTTAGTAATAATTTTAAAAAAACAAAAATGTATCATTAACAAAAACAAAGGCATCATAAACACTAACTCATACAAAGGTATTTTTCTTAAATATGAGAGTTGTGAAAGAGAACAAGTTTCTCTTAAAAAATCTATGGAACTTCTGAACAAGCAAGCAACCTCAAACTATTGTGATGTAGGAAATCTTTAGGAATGTAATATTTTGTAATGATCATGATCATCTTATTTTTGAAATGAAATTTGAATCTCTATTGTTAGTAAAATTGATTTTGCTCCATTATTCATACACAATCTTATCTTTTTTTTAGTAAATTGAACATAGCCTTAAAAACAAAATTTATAAAATAAAAATATTTTGATAAATATAAACAAATAAATAACTCCCACTATCATGAAAACACCCAATTTTCATAGTCCCTTAATTATTGTGTAACTGTATAATCTCTTTCTATACCTTTTTTTTTATTCTTTATTTTATTTAATTATATTAAAAAATATTTATTGAACTTAAAAATGACAAAAATTAATAAAATAAAAATAATTTGATAATTTTAAGTTCACATCGTTAGGGATTTCAAGTTATCTCCTAACTATTTATATTTTTTAAATGATTATGATAGTTCTATCTAATAAAAAAATCATTATTAAACTAAATTGTAATAAAATTTCATATAAATTGGGAAAATTTTATTAGTTTAAATAATTCGACTTTATTTTCAATATTCTAAATAAAATTAATAAAAGTTTTTTGATTTACACTTAGTTTATTTATGAGTTAAAAATACAAATAAAAAGAAATTTCCTGATTATATACATATTTTTATCTTTTATATAACTAATTTAGTAATAATTTAAAAAAAACAAAAATTTATCATTAACAAAAACAAAGGCATCATAAACACTAACTCATACAAAGGTATTTTTCTTAAATATGAGAGTTGTGAAAGAGAACAAAGTTTCTCTTAAAAAATCTATGGAACTTCTGAACAAGCAAGCAACCTCAAACTATTGTGATGTAAGAAATCTTTAGGAATGTAATATTTTGTAATGATCATGATCATCTTATTTTTGAAATGAAATTTGAATCTCTATTGTTAGTAAAATTGATTTTGCTCCATTATTCATACACAATCTTATCTTTTTTTTAGTAAATTGAACATAGTCTTAAAAACAAAATTTATAAAATAAAAATAATTTGATAAATATAAACAAATAAATAACTCCCACTATCATGAAAACATCTAATTTTCATAGTCCCTTAATTACTGTGTAACTGTATAATCTCTTTCTATACCTTCTTTTTTTATTCTTTATTTTATTTAATTTTATTAAAAAATATTTATTGGACTGAAAAATGACATTAATTTATAAAATAAAAATAATTTGATAATTTGAAATTCACATCCTTAGGGATTTCAAGTTATATCCTAACTATTTATATTTTTTAAATGATTATGATAGTTCTATCTAATAAAAAAATCATTATTAAACTAAATTGTAATAACATTTCATATAAATTGGGAAAACTTTATTAGTTTAAATAATTAGACTTTATTTTCAATATTCTAAATAAAAATAATAAAAGTTTTTTGATTTACACTTAGTTTATTTATGAGTTAAAAATACAAATAAAAAGAAATTTCCTGATTATATATATTTTTATCTTTTATATAACTAATTTAGTAATAATTTTAAAAAAACAAAAATGTATCATTAACAAAAACAAAGGCATCATAAACACTAACTCATACAAAGGTATTTTTCTTAAATATGAGAGTTGTGAAAGAGAACAAGTTTCTCTTAAAAAATCTATGGAACTTCTGAACAAGCAAGCAACCTCAAACTATTGTGATGTAGGAAATCTTTAGGAATGTAATATTTTGTAATGATCATGATCATCTTATTTTTGAAATGAAATTTGAATCTCTATTGTTAGTAAAATTGATTTTGCTCCATTATTCATACACAATCTTATCTTTTTTTTAGTAAATTGAACATAGCCTTAAAAACAAAATTTATAAAATAAAAATATTTCGATAAATATAAACAAATAAATAACTCCCACTATCATGAAAACACCCAATTTTCATAGTCCCTTAATTATTGTGTAACTGTATAATCTCTTTCTATACCTTTTTTTTTTATTCTTTATTTTATTTAATTATATTAAAAAATATTTATTGGACTTAAAAATGACAAAAATTAATAAAATAAAAATAATTTGATAATTTTAAGTTCACATCGTTAGGGATTTCAAGTTATCTCCTAACTATTTATATTTTTTAAATGATTATGATAGTTCTATCTAATAAAAAAATCATTATTAAACTAAATTGTAATAAAATTTCATATAAATTGGGAAAATTTTATTAGTTTAAATAATTAGACTTTATTTTCAATATTCTAAATAAAATTAATAAAAGTTTTTTGATTTACACTTAGTTTACTTATGAGTGAAAAATACAAATAAAAAGAAATTTCCTGATTATATACATATTTTTATCTTTTATATAACTAATTTAGTAATAATTTAAAAAAAACAAAAATTTATCATTAACAAAAACAAAGGCATCATAAACACTAACTCATACAAAGGTATTTTTCTTAAATATGAGAGTTGTGAAAGAGAATAAAGTTTCTCTTAAAAAATCTATGGAACTTCTGAACAAGCAAGCAACCTCAAACTATTGTGATGTAAGAAATCTTTAGGAATGTAATATTTTGTAATGATCATGATCATCTTATTTTTGAAATGAAATTTGAATCTCTATTGTTAGTAAAATTGATTTTGCTCCATTATTCATACACAATCTTATCTTTTTTTTAGTAAATTGAACATAGTCTTAAAAACAAAATTTATAAAATAAAAATAATTTGATAAATATAAACAAATAAATAACTCCCACTATCATGAAAACATCTAATTTTCATAGTCCCTTAATTACTGTGTAACTGTATAATCTCTTTCTATACCTTCTTTTTTTATTCTTTATTTTATTTAATTTTATTAAAAAATATTTATTGGACTGAAAAATGACATTAATTTATAAAATAAAAATAATTTGATAATTTGAAATTCACATCCTTAGGGATTTCAAGTTATATCCTAACTATTTATATTTTTTAAATGATTATGATAGTTCTATCTAATAAAAAAATCATTATTAAACTAAATTGTAATAACATTTCATATAAATTGGGAAAACTTTATTAGTTTAAATAATTAGACTTTATTTTCAATATTCTAAATAAAAATAATAAAAGTTTTTTGATTTACACTTAGTTTATTTATGAGTTAAAAATACAAATAAAAAGAAATTTCCTGATTATATATATTTTTATCTTTTATATAACTAATTTAGTAATAATTTTAAAAAAACAAAAATGTATCATTAACAAAAACAAAGGCATCATAAACACTAACTCATACAAAGGTATTTTTCTTAAATATGAGAGTTGTGAAAGAGAACAAGTTTCTCTTAAAAAATCTATGGAACTTCTGAACAAGCAAGCAACCTCAAACTATTGTGATGTAGGAAATCTTTAGGAATGTAATATTTTGTAATGATCATGATCATCTTATTTTTGAAATGAAATTTGAATCTCTATTGTTAGTAAAATTGATTTTGCTCCATTATTCATACACAATCTTATCTTTTTTTTAGTAAATTGAACATAGCCTTAAAACAAAATTTATAAAATAAAAATATTTCGATAAATATAAACAAATAAATAACTCCCACTATCATGAAAACATCCAATTTTCATAGTCCCTTAATTATTGTGTAACTGTATAATCTCTTTCTATACCTTTTTTTTTATTCTTTATTTTATTTAATTATATTAAAAAATATTTATTTGACTTAAAAATGACAAAAATTAATAAAATAAAAATAATTTGATAATTTTAAGTTCACATCGTTAGGGATTTCAAGTTATCTCCTAACTATTTATATTTTTAAATGATTATGATAGTTCTATCTAATAAAAAAATCATTATTAAACTAAATTGTAATAAAATTTCATATAAATTGGGAAAATTTTATTAGTTTAAATAATTAGACTTTATTTTCAATATTCTAAATAAAATTAATAAAAGTTTTTTGATTTACACTTAGTTTATTTATGAGTTAAAAATACAAATAAAAAGAAATTTCCTGATTATATACATATTTTTATCTTTTATATAACTAATTTAGTAATAATTTAAAAAAAACAAAAATTTATCATTAACAAAAACAAAGGCATCATAAACACTAACTCATACAAAGGTATTTTTCTTAAATATGAGAGTTGTGAAAGAGAACAAAGTTTCTCTTAAAAAATCTATGGAACTTCTGAACAAGCAAGCAACCTCAAACTATTGTGATGTAAGAAATCTTTAGGAATGTAATATTTTGTAATGATCATGATCATCTTATTTTTGAAATGAAATTTGAATCTCTATTGTTAGTAAAATTGATTTTGCTCCATTATTCATACACAATCTTATCTTTTTTTTAGTAAATTGAACATAGTCTTAAAAACAAAATTTATAAAATAAAAATAATTTGATAAATATAAACAAATAAATAACTCCCACTATCATGAAAACATCTAATTTTCATAATCCCTTAATTACTGTGTAACTGTATAATCTCTTTCTATACCTTCTTTTTTTATTCTTTATTTTATTTAATTTTATTAAAAAATATTTATTGGACTGAAAAATGACATTAATTTATCAAATAAAAATAATTTGATAATTTGAAATTCACATCCTTAGGGATTTCAAGTTATATCCTAACTATTTATATTTTTTAAATGATTATGATAGTTCTATCTAATAAAAAAATCATTATTAAACTAAATTGTAATAACATTTCATATAAATTGGGAAAACTTTATTAGTTTAAATAATTAGACTTTATTTTCAATATTCTAAATAAAAATAATAAAAGTTTTTTGATTTACACTTAGTTTATTTATGAGTTAAAAATACAAATAAAAAGAAATTTCCTGATTATATATATTTTTATCTTTTATATAACTAATTTAGTAATAATTTTAAAAAAACAAAAATGTATCATTAACAAAAACAAAGGCATCATAAACACTAACTCATACAAAGGTATTTTTCTTAAATATGAGAGTTGTGAAAGAGAACAAGTTTCTCTTAAAAAATCTATGGAACTTCTGAACAAGCAAGCAACCTCAAACTATTGTGATGTAGGAAATCTTTAGGAATGTAATATTTTGTAATGATCATGATCATCTTATTTTTGAAATGAAATTTGAATCTCTATTGTTAGTAAAATTGATTTTGCTCCATTATTCATACACAATCTTATCTTTTTTTAGTAAATTGAACATAGCCTTAAAACAAAATTTTAAAATAAAAATAATTTGATAAATATAAACAAATAAATAACTCCCACTATCATGAAAACACCCAATTTTCATAGTCCCTTAATTATTGTGTAACTGTATAATCTCTTTCTATACCTTTTTTTTTATTCTTTATTTTATTTAATTTATTAAAAAATATTTATTGAACTTAAAAATGACAAAAATTAATAAAATAAAAATAATTTGATAATTTTAAGTTCACATCGTTAGGGATTTCAAGTTATCTCCTAACTATTTATATTTTTTAAATGATTATGATAGTTCTATCTAATAAAAAAATCATTATTAAACTAAATTGTAATAAAATTTCATATAAATTGGGAAAATTTTATTAGTTTAAATAATTAGACTTTATTTTCAATATTCTAAATAAAATTAATAAAAGTTTTTTGATTTACACTTAGTTTATTTATGAGTTAAAAATACAAATAAAAAGAAATTTCCTGATTATATACATATTTTTATCTTTTATATAACTAATTTAGTAATAATTTAAAAAAAACAAAAATTTATCATTAACAAAAACAAAGGCATCATAAACACTAACTCATACAAAGGTATTTTTCTTAAATATGAGAGTTGTGAAAGAGAACAAAGTTTCTCTTAAAAAATCTATGGAACTTCTGAACAAGCAAGCAACCTCAAACTATTGTGATGTAAGAAATCTTTAGGAATGTAATATTTTGTAATGATCATGATCATCTTATTTTTGAAATGAAATTTGAATCTCTATTGTTAGTAAAATTGATTTTGCTCCATTATTCATACACAATCTTATCTTTTTTTAGTAAATTGAACATAGTCTTAAAAACAAAATTTATAAAATAAAAATAATTTGATAAATATAAACAAATAAATAACTCCCACTATCATGAAAACATCTAATTTTCATAGTCCCTTAATTACTGTGTAACTGTATAATCTCTTTCTATACCTTCTTTTTTTATTCTTTATTTTATTTAATTTTATTAAAAAATATTTATTGGACTGAAAAATGACATTAATTTATAAAATAAAAATAATTTGATAATTTGAAATTCACATCCTTAGGGATTTCAAGTTATATCCTAACTATTTATATTTTTTAAATGATTATGATAGTTCTATCTAATAAAAAAATCATTATTAAACTAAATTGTAATAACATTTCATATAAATTGGGAAAACTTTATTAGTTTAAATAATTAGACTTTATTTTCAATATTCTAAATAAAAATAATAAAAGTTTTTTGATTTACACTTAGTTTATTTATGAGTTAAAAATACAAATAAAAAGAAATTTCCTGATTATATATATTTTTATCTTTTATATAACTAATTTAGTAATAATTTTAAAAAAACAAAAATGTATCATTAACAAAAACAAAGGCATCATAAACACTAACTCATACAAAGGTATTTTTCTTAAATATGAGAGTTGTGAAAGAGAACAAGTTTCTCTTAAAAAATCTATGGAACTTCTGAACAAGCAAGCAACCTCAAACTATTGTGATGTAGGAAATCTTTAGGAATGTAATATTTTGTAATGATCATGATCATCTTATTTTTGAAATGAAATTTGAATCTCTATTGTTAGTAAAATTGATTTTGCTCCATTATTCATACACAATCTTATCTTTTTTTTAGTAAATTGAACATAGCCTTAAAAACAAAATTTATAAAATAAAAATATTTGATAAATATAAACAAATAAATAACTCCCACTATCATGAAAACACCCAATTTTCATAGTCCCTTAATTATTGTGTAACTGTATAATCTCTTTCTATACCTTTTTTTTTATTCTTTATTTTATTTAATTATATTAAAAAATATTTATTGGACTTAAAAATGACAAAAATTAATAAAATAAAAATAATTTGATAATTTTAAGTTCACATCGTTAGGGATTTCAAGTTATCTCCTAACTATTTATATTTTTTAAATGATTATGATAGTTCTATCTAATAAAAAAATCATTATTAAACTAAATTGTAATAAAATTTCATATAAATTGGGAAAATTTTATTAGTTTAAATAATTAGACTTTATTTTCAATATTCTAAATAAAATTAATAAAAGTTTTTTGATTTACACTTAGTTTATTTATGAGTGAAAAATACAAATAAAAAGAAATTTCCTGATTATATACATATTTTTATCTTTTATATAACTAATTTAGTAATAATTTAAAAAAACAAAAATTTATCATTAACAAAAACAAAGGCATCATAAACACTAACTCATACAAAGGTATTTTTCTTAAATATGAGAGTTGTGAAAGAGAACAAGTTTCTCTTAAAAAATCTATGGAACTTCTGAACAAGCAAGCAACCTCAAACTATTGTGATGTAGAAATCTTTAGGAATGTAATATTTTGTAATGATCATGATCATCTTATTTTTGAAATGAAATTTGAATCTCTATTGTTAGTAAAATTGATTTTGCTCCATTATTCATACACAATCTTATCTTTTTTTTAGTAAATTGAACATAGTCTTAAAAACAAAATTTATAAAATAAAAATAATTTGATAAATATAAACAAATAAATAACTCCCACTATCATGAAAACATCTAATTTTCATAGTCCCTTAATTACTGTGTAACTGTATAATCTCTTTCTATACCTTCTTTTTTATTCTTTATTTTATTTAATTTATTAAAAAATATTTATTGGACTGAAAAATGACATTAATTTATAAAATAAAAATAATTTGATAATTTGAAATTCACATCCTTAGGGATTTCAAGTTATATCCTAACTATTTATATTTTTTAAATGATTATGATAGTTCTATCTAATAAAAAAATCATTATTAAACTAAATTGTAATAACATTTCATATAAATTGGGAAAACTTTATTAGTTTAAATAATTAGACTTTATTTTCAATATTCTAAATAAAAATAATAAAAGTTTTTTGATTTACACTTAGTTTATTTATGAGTTAAAAATACAAATAAAAAGAAATTTCCTGATTATATATATTTTTATCTTTTATATAACTAATTTAGTAATAATTTTAAAAAAACAAAAATGTATCATTAACAAAAACAAAGGCATCATAAACACTAACTCATACAAAGGTATTTTTCTTAAATATGAGAGTTGTGAAAGAGAACAAGTTTCTCTTAAAAAATCTATGGAACTTCTGAACAAGCAAGCAACCTCAAACTATTGTGATGTAGGAAATCTTTAGGAATGTAATATTTTGTAATGATCATGATCATCTTATTTTTGAAATGAAATTTGAATCTCTATTGTTAGTAAAATTGATTTTGCTCCATTATTCATACACAATCTTATCTTTTTTTTAGTAAATTGAACATAGCCTTAAAAACAAAATTTATAAAATAAAAATATTTCGATAAATATAAACAAATAAATAACTCCCACTATCATGAAAACATCCAATTTTCATAGTCCCTTAATTATTGTGTAACTGTATAATCTCTTTCTATACCTTTTTTTTTATTCTTTATTTTATTTAATTATATTAAAAAATATTTATTTGACTTAAAAATGACAAAAATTAATAAAATAAAAATAATTTGATAATTTTAAGTTCACATCGTTAGGGATTTCAAGTTATCTCCTAACTATTTATATTTTTTAAATGATTATGATAGTTCTATCTAATAAAAAAATCATTATTAAACTAAATTGTAATAAATTTCATATAAATTGGGAAATTTTATTAGTTTAAATAATTAGACTTTATTTTCAATATTCTAAATAAAATTAATAAAAGTTTTTTGATTTACACTTAGTTTATTTATGAGTAAAAATACAAATAAAAAGAAATTTCCTGATTATATACATATTTTTATCTTTTATATAACTAATTTAGTAATAATTTAAAAAAAACAAAAATTTATCATTAACAAAAACAAAGGCATCATAAACACTAACTCATACAAAGGTATTTTTCTTAAATATGAGAGTTGTGAAAGAGAACAAAGTTTCTCTTAAAAAATCTATGGAACTTCTGAACAAGCAAGCAACCTCAAACTATTGTGATGTAAGAAATCTTTAGGAATGTAATATTTTGTAATGATCATGATCATCTTATTTTTGAAATGAAATTTGAATCTCTATTGTTAGTAAAATTGATTTTGCTCCATTATTCATACACAATCTTATCTTTTTTTTAGTAAATTGAACATAGTCTTAAAAACAAAATTTATAAAATAAAAATAATTTGATAAATATAAACAAATAAATAACTCCCACTATCATGAAAACATCTAATTTTCATAGTCCCTTAATTACTGTGTAACTGTATAATCTCTTTCTATACCTTCTTTTTTTATTCTTTATTTTATTTAATTTTATTAAAAAATATTTATTGGACTGAAAAATGACATTAATTTAAAATAAAAATAATTTGATAATTTGAAATTCACATCCTTAGGGATTTCAAGTTATATCCTAACTATTTATATTTTTTAAATGATTATGATAGTTCTATCTAATAAAAAAATCATTATTAAACTAAATTGTAATAACATTTCATATAAATTGGGAAAACTTTATTAGTTTAAATAATTAGACTTTATTTTCAATATTCTAAATAAAAATAATAAAAGTTTTTTGATTTACACTTAGTTTATTTATGAGTTAAAAATACAAATAAAAAGAAATTTCCTGATTATATATATATATTTATCTTTTATATAACTAATTTAGTAATAATTTTAAAAAAACAAAAATGTATCATTAACAAAAACAAAGGCATCATAAACACTAACTCATACAAAGGTATTTTTCTTAAATATGAGAGTTGTGAAAGAGAACAAGTTTCTCTTAAAAAATCTATGGAACTTCTGAACAAGCAAGCAACCTCAAACTATTGTGATGTAGGAAATCTTTAGGAATGTAATATTTTGTAATGATCATGATCATCTTATTTTTGAAATGAAATTTGAATCTCTATTGTTAGTAAAATTGATTTTGCTCCATTATTCATACACAATCTTATCTTTTTTTTAGTAAATTGAACATAGCCTTAAAAACAAAATTTATAAAATAAAAATATTTCGATAAATATAAACAAATAAATAACTCCCACTATCATGAAAACATCCAATTTTCATAGTCCCTTAATTATTGTGTAACTGTATAATCTCTTTCTATACCTTTTTTTTTTATTCTTTATTTTATTTAATTATATTAAAAAATATTTATTGGACTTAAAAATGACAAAAATTAATAAAATAAAAATAATTTGATAATTTTAAGTTCACATCGTTAGGGATTTCAAGTTATCTCCTAACTATTTATATTTTTTAAATGATTATGATAGTTCTATCTAATAAAAAAATCATTATTAAACTAAATTGTAATAAAATTTCATATAAATTGGGAAAATTTTATTAGTTTAAATAATTAGACTTTATTTTCAATATTCTAAATAAAAATAATAAAAGTTTTTTGATTTACACTTAGTTTATTTATGAGTTAAAAATACAAATAAAAAGAAATTTCCTGATTATATACATATTTTTATCTTTTATATAACTAATTTAGTAATAATTTAAAAAAAACAAAAATTTATCATTAACAAAAACAAAGGCATCATAAACACTAACTCATACAAAGGTATTTTTCTTAAATATGAGAGTTGTGAAAGAGAACAAAGTTTCTCTTAAAAAATCTATGGAACTTCTGAACAAGCAAGCAACCTCAAACTATTGTGATGTAAGAAATCTTTAGGAATGTAATATTTTGTAATGATCATGATCATCTTATTTTTGAAATGAAATTTGAATCTCTATTGTTAGTAAAATTGATTTTGCTCCATTATTCATACACAATCTTATCTTTTTTTTAGTAAATTGAACATAGTCTTAAAAACAAAATTTATAAAATAAAAATAATTTGATAAATATAAACAAATAAATAACTCCCACTATCATGAAAACATCTAATTTTCATAGTCCCTTAATTACTGTGTAACTGTATAATCTCTTTCTATACCTTCTTTTTTTATTCTTTATTTTATTTAATTTTATTAAAAAATATTTATTGGACTTAAAAATGACAAAAATTTATAAAATAAAAATAATTTGATAATTTGAAGTTCACATCCTTAGGGATTTCAAGTTATATCCTAACTATTTATATTTTTTAAATGATTATGATAGTTCTATCTAATAAAAAAATCATTATTAAACTAAATTGTAATAACATTTCATATAAATTGGGAAAACTTTATTAGTTTAAATAATTAGACTTTATTTTCAATATTCTAAATAAAAATAATAAAAGTTTTTTGATTTACACTTAGTTTATTTATGAGTTAAAAATACAAATAAAAAGAAATTTCCTGATTATATATATTTTTATCTTTTATATAACTAATTTAGTAATAATTTTAAAAAAACAAAAATGTATCATTAACAAAAACAAAGGCATCATAAACACTAACTCATACAAAGGTATTTTTCTTAAATATGAGAGTTGTGAAAGAGAACAAGTTTCTCTTAAAAAATCTATGGAACTTCTGAACAAGCAAGCAACCTCAAACTATTGTGATGTAGGAAATCTTTAGGAATGTAATATTTTGTAATGATCATGATCATCTTATTTTTGAAATGAAATTTGAATCTCTATTGTTAGTAAAATTGATTTTGCTCCATTATTCATACACAATCTTATCTTTTTTTTAGTAAATTGAACATAGCCTTAAAACAAAATTTTAAAATAAAAATAATTTGATAAATATAAACAAATAAATAACTCCCACTATCATGAAAAACCCAATTTTCATAGTCCCTTAATTATTGTGTAACTGTATAATCTCTTTCTATACCTTTTTTTTTTATTCTTTATTTTATTTAATTATATTAAAAAATATTTATTGGACTTAAAAATGACAAAAATTATAAAATAAAAATATTTGATAATTTTAACTTCACATCCTTAGGGATTTCAAGTTATCTCCTAACTATTTATATTTTTTAAATGATTATGATAGTTCTATCTAATAAAAAAATCATTATTAAACTAAATTGTAATAACATTTCATATAAATTGGGAAAACTTTATTAGTTTAAATAATTAGACTTTATTTTCAATATTCTAAATAAAATAATAAAAGTTTTTTGATTTACACTTAGTTTATTTATGAGTTAAAAATACAAATAAAAAGAAATTTCCTGATTATATACATATTTTTATCTTTTATATAACTAATTTAGTAATAATTTAAAAAAAACAAAATTTATCATTAACAAAAACAAAGGCATCATAAACACTAACTCATACAAAGGTATTTTTCTTAAATATGAGAGTTGTGAAAGAGAACAAAGTTTCTCTTAAAAAATCTATGGAACTTCTGAACAAGCAAGCAACCTCAAACTATTGTGATGTAGAAATCTTTAGGAATGTAATATTTTGAATCTCTATTGTTAGTAAAATTGATTTTGCTCCATTATTCATACACAATCTTATCTTTTTTTTAGTAAATTGAACATAGTCTTAAAAACAAAATTTATAAAATAAAAATAATTTGATAAATATAAACAAATAAATAACTCCCACTATCATGAAAACATCTAATTTTCATAGTCCCTTAATTACTGTGTAACTGTATAATCTCTTTCTATACCTTCTTTTTTTATTCTTTATTTTATTTAATTTTATTAAAAAATATTTATTGGACTTAAAAATGACAAAAATTTATAAAATAAAAATAATTTGATAATTTGAAATTCACATCCTTAGGGATTTCAAGTTATATCCTAACTATTTATATTTTTTAAATGATTATGATAGTTCTATCTAATAAAAAATCATTATTAAACTAAATTGTAATAACATTTCATATAAATTGGGAAAACTTTATTAGTTTAAATAATTAGACTTTATTTTCAATATTCTAAATAAAATAATAAAAGTTTTTTGATTTACACTTAGTTTATTTATGAGTTAAAAATACAAATAAAAAGAAATTTCCTGATTATATATATTTTTATCTTTTATATAACTAATTTAGTAATAATTTTAAAAAAACAAAAATGTATCATTAACAAAAACAAAGGCATCATAAACACTAACTCATACAAAGGTATTTTTCTTAAATATGAGAGTTGTGAAAGAGAACAAGTTTCTCTTAAAAAATCTATGGAACTTCTGAACAAGCAAGCAACCTCAAACTATTGTGATGTAGGAAATCTTTAGGAATGTAATATTTTGTAATGATCATGATCATCTTATTTTTGAAATGAAATTTGAATCTCTATTGTTAGTAAAATTGATTTTGCTCCATTATTCATACACAATCTTATCTTTTTTTAGTAAATTGAACATAGCCTTAAAAACAAAAATTAATAAAATAAAAATATTTGATAATTTTAAGTTCACATCGTTAGGGATTTCAAGTTATCTCCTAACTATTTATATTTTTTAAATGATTATGATAGTTCTATCTAATAAAAAAATCATTATTAAACTAAATTGTAATAAAATTTCATATAAATTGGGAAAATTTTATTAGTTTAAATAATTAGACTTTATTTTCAATATTCTAAATAAAAATAATAAAAGTTTTTTGATTTACACTTAGTTTATTTATGAGTTAAAAATACAAATAAAAAGAAATTTCCTGATTATATATATTTTTATCTTTTATATAACTAATTTAGTAATAATTTTAAAAAAAACAAAAATTATCATTAACAAAAACAAAGGCATCATAAACACTAACTCATACAAAGGTATTTTTCTTAAATATGAGAGTTGTGAAAGAGAACAAGTTTCTCTTAAAAAATCTATGGAACTTCTGAACAAGCAAGCAACCTCAAACTATTGTGATGTAGGAAATCTTTAGGAATGTAATATTTTGTAATGATCATGATCATCTTATTTTTGAAATGAAATTTGAATCTCTATTGTTAGTAAAATTGATTTTGCTCCATTATTCATACACAATCTTATCTTTTTTTAGTAAATTGAACATAGCCTTAAAACAAAGTTTATAAAATAAAAATAATTTGATAAATATAAACAAATAAATAACTCCCACTATCATGAAAACACCAATTTTCATAGTCCCTTAATTATTGTGTAACTGTATAATCTCTTTCTATACCTTTTTTTATTCTTTATTTTATTTAATTTTATTAAAAATATTTATTGGACTTAAAAATGACAAAAATTTATAAAATAAAAATAATTTGATAATTTAACTTCACATCCTTAGGGATTTCAAGTTATCTCCTAACTATTTAATTTTTTAAATGATTATGATAGTTCTATCTAATAAAAAAATCATTATTAAACTAAATTGTAATAAATTTCATATAAATTGGGAAAATTTTATTAGTTTAAATAATTAGACTTTATTTTCAATATTCTAAATAAAATTAATAAAAGTTTTTTGATTTACACTTAGTTTATTTATGAGTTAAAAATACAAATAAAAAGAAATTTCCTGATTATATATATTTTTATCTTTTATATAACTAATTTAGTAATAATTTAAAAAAACAAAATGTATCATTAACAAAAACAAAGGCATCATAAACACTAACTCATACAAAGGTATTTTTCTTAAATATGAGAGTTGTGAAAGAGAACAAAGTTTCTCTTAAAAAATCTATGGAACTTCTGAACAAGCAAGCAACCTCAAACTATTGTGATGTAGGAAATCTTTAGGAATGTAATATTTTGTAATGATCATGATGGTCTTATTTTTGAAATGAAATTTGAATCTCTATTGTTAGTAAAATTGATTTTGCTCCATTATTCATACACAATCTTATCTTTTTTTTAGTAAATTGAACATAGCCTTAAAAACAAAATTTATAAAATAAAAATAATTTGATAAATATAAACAAATAAATAACTCCCACTATCATGAAAACATCCAATTTTCATAGTCCCCTAATTACTGTGTAACTGTATAATCTCTTTCTATACCTTCTTTTTTTATTCTTTATTTTATTTAATTTTATTAAAAAATATTTATTGGACTTAAAAATGACAAAAATTTATAAAATAAAAATAATTTGATAACTTTAACTTCACATCCTTAGGGATTTCAAGTTATCTCCTAACTATTTAAATTTTTTAAATGATTATGATAGTTCTATTTAATAAAAAAATCATTATTAAACTACTTTGTAATAACCTTTCATATAAATTGGGAAAATTTTATTAGTTAAAATAATTAGACTTTATTTTCAATATTCTAAATAAAAATAATAAAAGTTTTTTGATTTACACTTAGTTTATTTATGAGTTAAAAATACAAATAAAAAGAAATTTCCTGATTATATACATATTTTTATCTTTTATATAACTAATTTAGTAATAATTTTAAAAAAACAAAAATGTATCATTAACAAAAACAAAGGCATCATAAACACTAACTCATACAAAGGTATTTTTCTTAAATATGAGAGTTGTGAAAGAGAACAAAGTTTCTCTTAAAAAATCTATGGAACTTCTGAACAAGCAAGCAACCTCAAACTATTGTGATGTAAGAAATCTTTAGGAATGTAATATTTGAATCTCTATTGTTAGTAAAATTGATTTTGCTCCATTATTCATACACAATCTTATCTTTTTTTTAGTAAATTGAACATAGTCTTAAAAACAAAATTTATAAAATAAAAATAATTTGATAAATATAAACAAATAAATAACTCCCACTATCATGAAAACATCTAATTTTCATAGTCCCCTAATTACTGTGTAACTGTATAATCTCTTTCTATACCTTCTTTTTTATTCTTAGTTTTATTTAATTTATTAAAAATATTTATTGGACTTAAAAATGACAAAATTTATAAAATAAAAATAATTTGATAATTTAACTTCACATCCTTAGGGATTCCAAGTTATATCCTAACTATTTAAATTTTTTAAATGATTATGATAGTTCTATCTAATAAAAAATCATTATTAAACTAAATTGTAATAACATTTCATATAAATTGGGAAAACTTTATTAGTTTAAATAATTAGACTTTATTTTCAATATTTCAAATAAAAATAATAAAAGTTTTTTGATTTACACTTAGTTTATTTATGAGGTAAAAATACAAATAAAAAGAAATTTCCTGATTATATACATATTTTTATCTTTTATATAACTAATTTAGTAATAATTTAAAAAAAACAAAAATTTATCATTAACAAAAACAAAGGCATCATAAACACTAACTCATACAAAGGTATTTTTCTTAAATATGAGAGTTTTGAAAGAGAACACGTTTCTCTTAAAAAATCTATGGAACTTCTGAACAAGCAAGCAACCTCAAACTATTGTGATGTAGGAAATCTTTAGGAATGTAATATTTTGTAATGATCATGATCATCTTATTTTTGAAATGAAATTTGAATCTCTATTGTTAGTAAAATTGATTTTGCTCCATTATTCATACACAATCTTATCTTTTTTTTAGTAAATTGAACATAGTCTTAAAAACAAAATTTATAAAATAAAAATAATTTGATAATTTGAAATTCACATCCTTAGGGATTTCAAGTTATATCCTAACTATTTATATTTTTTAAATGATTATGATAGTTCTATCTAATAAAAAAATCATTATTAAACTAAATTGTAATAACATTTCATATAAATTAGGAAAACTTTATTAGTTTAAATAATTAGACTTTATTTTCAATATTCTAAATAAAAATAATAATTTTTTTTTGATTTACACTTAGTTTATTTATGAGTTAAAAATACAAATAACAAGAAATTTCCTGATTATATATATTTTTATCTTTTATATAACTAATTTATTAATAATTTTAAAAAAACAAAAATGTATCATTATCAAAAACAAAGGCATCATAAACACTAACTCATACAAAGGTATTTTTCTTAAATATGAGAGTTGTGAAAGAGAACAAGTTTCTCTTAAAAAATCTATGGAACTTCTGAAAAAGCAAGCAACCTCAAACTATTGTGATGTAGGAAATCTTTAGGAATGTAATATTTTGTAATGATCATGATCATCTTATTTTTGAAATGAAATTTGAATCTCTATTGTTAGTAAAATTGATTTTGCTCCATTATTCATACACAATCTTATCTTCTTTTTAGTAAATTGAACATAGCCTTAAAACAAAGTTTTTAAAATAAAAATAATTGGATAAATATAAACAAATAAATAACTCCCACTATCATGAAAACACCCAATTTTCATAGTCCCTTAATTATTGTGTAACTGTATAATCTCTTTCTATACCTTTTTTTTATTCTTTATTTTATTTAATTATATTAAAAAATATTTATTGGACTTAAAAATGACAAAAATTAATAAAATAAAAATACTTTGATAATTTTAAGTTCACATCGTTAGGGATTTCAAGTTATCTCCTAACTATTTATATTTTTTAAATGATTATGATAGTTCTATCTAATAAAAAAATCATTATTAAACTAAATTGTAATAAAATTTCATATAAATTGGGAAAATTTTATTAGTTTAAATAATTAGACTTTATTTTCAATATTCTAAATAAAATTAATAAAAGTTTTTTGATTTACACTTAGTTTATTTATGAGTTAAAAATACAAATAAAAAGAAATTTCCTGATTATATATATATTTTTATCTTTTATATAACTAATTTAGTAATAATTTAAAAAAAACAAAAATTTATCATTAACAAAAACAAAGGCATCATAAACACTAACTCATACAAAGGTATTTTTCTTAAATATGAGAGTTGTGAAAGAGAACAAAGTTTCTCTTAAAAAATCTATGGAACTTCTGAACAAGCAAGCAACCTCAAACTATTGTGATGTAGGAAATCTTTAGGAATGTAATATTTTGTAATGATCATGATGGTCTTATTTTTGAAATGAAATTTGAATCTCTATTGTTAGTAAAATTGATTTCGCTCCATTATTCATACAGAATCTTATATTTTTTTTAGTAAATTGAACATAGCCTTAAAAACAAAATTTATAAAATAAAAATATTTTGATAAATATAAACAAATAAATAACTCCCACTATCATGAAAACACCAAATTTTCATAGTCCTTTAATTAGTGTGTAACTGTATAATCTCTTTCTATACCTTCTTTTTTTATTCTTTATTTTATTTAATTTTATTAAAAAATATTTATTGGACTTAAAAATGACAAAAATTTATAAAACAAAAATAATTTGATAACTTTAACTTCACATCCTTAGGGATTTCAAGTTATCTCCTAACTATTTAAATTTTTTAAATGATTATGATAGTTCTATTTAATAAAAAAATCATTATTAAACTACTTTGTAATAACCTTTCATATAAATTGGGAAAATTTTATTAGTTAAAATAATTAGACTTTATTTTCAATATTCTAAATAAAAATAATAAAAGTTTTTTGATTTAAACTTAGTTTATTTATGAGTTAAAAATACAAATAAAAAGAAATTTCCTGATTATATACATATTTTTATCTTTTATATAACTAATTTAGTAATAATTTTAAAAAAACAAAAATGTATCATTAACAAAAACAAAGGCATCATAAACACTAACTCATACAAAGGTATTTTTCTTAAATATGAGAGTTGTGAAAGAGAACAAAGTTTCTCTTAAAAAATCTATGGAACTTCTGAACAAGCAAGCAACCTCAAACTATTGTGATGTAAGAAATCTTTAGGAATGTAATATTTTGAATCTCTATTGTTAGTAAAATTGATTTTGCTCCATTATTCATACACAATCTTATCTTTTTTTTTAGTAAATTGAACATAGTCTTAAAAACAAAATTTATAAAATAAAAATAATTTGATAAATATAAACAAATAAATAACTCCCACTATCATGAAAACATCTAATTTTCATAGTCCCCTAATTACTGTGTAACTGTATAATCTCTTTCTATACCTTCTTTTTTTATTCTTAGTTTTATTTAATTTTATTAAAAAATATTTATTGGACTTAAAAATGACAAAAATTTATAAAATAAAAATAATTTGATAAATTTAACTTCACATCCTTAGGGATTCCAAGTTATATCCTAACTATTTAAATTTTTTAAATGATTATGATAGTTCTATCTAATAAAAAATCATTATTAAACTAAATTGTAATAACATTTCATATAAATTGGGAAAACTTTATTAGTTTAAATAATTAGACTTTATTTTCAATATTTCAAATAAAAATAATAAAAGTTTTTTGATTTACACTTAGTTTATTTATGAGGTAAAAATACAAATAAAAAGAAATTTCCTGATTATATACATATTTTTATCTTTTATATAACTAATTTAGTAATAATTTAAAAAAAACAAAAATTTATCATTAACAAAAACAAAGGCATCATAAACACTAACTCATACAAAGGTATTTTTCTTAAATATGAGATTTTTGAAAGAGAACAACGTTTCTCTTAAAAAATCTATGGAACTTCTGAACAAGCAAGCAACCTCAAACTATTGTGATGTAGGAAATCTTTAGGAATGTAATATTTTGTAATGATCATGATCATCTTATTTTTGAAATGAAATTTGAATCTCTATTGTTAGTAAAATTGATTTTGCTCCATTATTCATACACAATCTTATCTTTTTTTTAGTAAATTGAACATAGTCTTAAAAACAAAATTTATAAAATAAAAATAATTTGATAATTTGAAATTCACATCCTTAGGGATTTCAAGTTATATCCTAACTATTTATATTTTTTAAATGATTATGATAGTTCTATCTAATAAAAAAATCATTATTAAACTAAATTGTAATAACATTTCATATAAATTAGGAAAACTTTATTAGTTTAAATAATTAGACTTTATTTTCAATATTCTAAATAAAAATAATAATTTTTTTTTGATTTACACTTAGTTTATTTATGAGTTAAAAATACAAATAACAAGAAATTTCCTGATTATATATATTTTTATCTTTTATATAACTAATTTATTAATAATTTTAAAAAAACAAAAATGTATCATTATCAAAAACAAAGGCATCATAAACACTAACTCATACAAAGGTATTTTTCTTAAATATGAGAGTTGTGAAAGAGAACAAGTTTCTCTTAAAAAATCTATGGAACTTCTGAACAAGCAAGCAACCTCAAACTATTGTGATGTAAGAAATCTTTAGGAATGTAATATTTTGTAATGATCATGATCATCTTATTTTTGAAATGAAATTTGAATCTCTATTGTTAGTAAAATTGATTTTGCTCCATTATTCATACACAATCTTATCTTTTTTTTAGTAAATTGAACATAGTCTTAAAAACAAAATTTATAAAATAAAAATAATTGGATAAATATAAACAAATAAATAACTCCTACTATCATGAAAACATCTAATTTTCATAGTGCCCTAATTACTGTGTAACTGTATAATCTCTTTCTACACCTTCTTTTTTTATTCTTTATTTTATTTAATTATATTAAAAAATATTTATTGGACTTAAAAATGACAAAAAATTATAAAATAAAAATAATTTGATAATTTGAACTTCACATCCTTAGGGATTTCAAGTTATATCCTAACTATTTATATTTTTTAAATGATTATGATAGTTCTATCTAATAAAAAAATCATTATTAAACTAAATTGTAATAACATTTCATATAAATTGGGAAAACTTTATTAGTTTAAATAATTAGACTTTATTTTCAATATTCTAAATAAAATTAATAAAAGTTTTTTGATTTACACTTAGTTTATTTATGAGTTAAAAATACAAATAAAAAGAAATTTCCTGATTATATATATATTTTTATCTTTTATATAACTAATTTAGTAATAATTTAAAAAAAACAAAAATGTATCATTAACAAAAACAAAGGCATCATAAACACTAACTCATACAAAGGTATTTTTCTTAAATATGAGAGTTGTGAAAGAGAACAAGTTTCTCTTAAAAAATCTATGGAACTTCTGAACAAGCAAGCAACCTCAAACTATTGTGATGTAAGAAATCTTTAGGAATGTAATATTTTGTAATGATCATGATCATCTTATTTTTGAAATGAAATTTGAATCTCTATTGTTAGTAAAATTGATTTTGCTCCATTATTCATACACAATCTTATCTTTTTTTTAGTAAATTGAACATAGTCTTAAAAACAAAATTTATAAAATAAAAATAATTTGATAAATATAAACAAATAAATAACTCCCACTATCATGAAAACATCTAATTTTCATAGTGCCCTAATTACTGTGTAACTGTATAATCTCTTTCTACACCTTCTTTTTTTATTCTTTATTTTATTTAATTATATTAAAAAATATTTATTGGACTTAAAAATGACAAAAAATTATAAAATAAAAATAATTTGATAATTTTAACTTCACATCCTTAGGGATTTCAAGTTATATCCTAACTATTTATATTTTTTAAATGATTATGATAGTTCTATCTAATAAAAAAATCATTATTAAACTAAATTGTAATAACATTTCATATAAATTGGGAAAACTTTATTAGTTTAAATAATTAGACTTTATTTTCAATATTCTAAATAAAAATAATAAATTTTTTTTGATTTACACTTAGTTTATTTATGAGTTAAAAATACAAATAAAAAGAAATTCCCTGATTATATATATATATTTATCTTTTATATAACTAATTTAGTAATAATTTAAAAAAAAAACAAAAATGTATCATTAACAAAAACAAAGGCATCATAAACACTAACTCATACAAAGATATTTTTCTTAAATATGAGAGTTGTGAAAGAGAACAAAGTTTCTCTTAAAAAATCTATGGAACTTCTGAACAAGCAAGCAACCTCAAACTATTGTGATGTAGGAAATCTTTAGGAATGTAATATTTTGTAATGATCATGATGATCTTATTTTTGAAATGAAATTTGAATCTCTATTGTTAGTAAAATTGATTTTTCTCCATTATTCATACACAATCTTATCTTCTTTTTAGTAAATTGAACATAGCCTTAAAACAAAGTTTATAAAATAAAAATATTTCGATAAATATAAACAAATAAATAACTCCCACTATCATGAAAACACCCAATTTTCATAGTCCCTTAATTATTGTGTAACTGTATAATCTCTTTCTATACCTTTTTTTTTATTCTTTATTTTATTTAATTATATTAAAAAATATTTATTGGACTTAAAAATGACAAAAATTAATAAAATAAAAATAATTTGATAATTTAACTTCACATCGTTAGGGATTTCAAGTTATCTCCTAACTATTTATATTTTTTAAATGATTATGATAGTTCTATCTAATAAAAAAATCATTATTAAACTAAATTGTAATAAAATTTCATATAAATTGGGAAAATTTTATTAGTTTAAATAATTAGACTTTATTTTCAATATTCTAAATAAAATTAATAAAAGTTTTTTGATTTACACTTAGTTTATTTATGAGTTAAAAATACAAATAAAAAGAAATTTCCTGATTATATACATATTTTTATCTTTTATATAACTAATTTAGTAATAATTTAAAAAAAAACCAAAAATTCTATCATTAACAAAAACAAAGGCATCATAAACACTAACTCATACAAAGGTATTTTTCTTAAATATGAGAGTTGTGAAAGAGAACAAAGTTTCTCTTAAAAAATCTATGGAACTTCTGAACAAGCAAGCAACCTCAAACTATTGTGATGTAAGAAATCTTTAGGAATGTAATATTTTGTAATGATCATGATGATCTTATTTTTGAAATGAAATTTGAATGTCTATTGTTAGTAAAATTGATTTTGCTCCATTATTCATACACAATCTTATATTTTTTTTAGTAAATTGAACATAGTCTTAAAAACAAAATTTATAAAATAAAAATAATTTGATAAATATAAACAAATAAATAACTCCCACTATCATGAAAACACCCAATTTTCATAGTCCCCTAATTACTGTGTAACTGTATAATCTCTTTCTATACCTTCTTTTTTTTTATTCTTTATTTTATTTAATTATATTAAAAAATATTTATTGAACTTAAAAATGACAAAAATTAATAAAATAAAAATAATTTGATAATTTTAAGTTCACATCGTTAGGGATTTCAAGTTATCTCCTAACTATTTATATTTTTTAAATGATTATGATAGTTCTATCCAATAAAAAAATCATTATTAAACTTGATTATGATAAAATTTCATATAAATTGGGAAAATTTTATTAGTTTAAATAATTAGACTTTATTTTCAATATTCTAAATAAAATTAATAAAAGTTTTTTGATTTACACTTAGTTTATTTATGAGTTAAAAATACAAATAAAAAGAAATTTCCTGATTATATACATATTTTTATCTTTTATATAACTAATTTAGTAATAATTTAAAAAAAACAAAAATTTATCATTAACAAAAACAGAGGCATCATAAACACTAACTCATACAAAGGTATTTTTCTTAAATATGAGAGTTGTGAAAGAGAACAAGTTTCTCTTAAAAAATCTATGGAACTTCTGAACAAGCAAGCAACCTCAAACTATTGTGATGTAGAAATCTTTAGGAATGTAATATTTTGTAATGATCATGATCATCTTATTTTTGAAATGAAATTTGAATCTCTATTGTTAGTAAAATTGATTTTGCTCCATTATTCATACACAATCTTATCTTTTTTTTAGTAAATTGAACATAGTCTTAAAAACAAAATTTATAAAATAAAAATAATTTGATAAATATAAACAAATAAATAACTCCCACTATCATGAAAACATCTAATTTTCATAGTCCCTTAATTACTGTGTAACTGTATAATCTCTTTCTATACCTTCTTTTTTTATTCTTTATTTTATTTAATTTTATTAAAAAATATTTATTGGACTGAAAAATGACATTAATTTATAAAATAAAAATAATTTGATAATTTGAACTTCACATCCTTAGGGATTTCAAGTTATATCCTAACTATTTATATTTTTTAAATGATTATGATAGTTCTATCTAATAAAAAAATCATTATTAAACTAAATTGTAATAACATTTCATATAAATTGGGAAAACTTTATTAGTTTAAATAATTAGACTTTATTTTCAATATTCTAAATAAAAATAATAAAAGTTTTTTGATTTACACTTAGTTTATTTATGAGCTAAAAATACAAATAAAAAGAAATTTCCTGATTATATATATTTTTATCTTTTATATAACTAATTTAGTAATAATTTTAAAAAAACAAAAATGTATCATTAACAAAAACAAAGGCATCATAAACACTAACTCATACAAAGGTATTTTTCTTAAATATGAGAGTTGTGAAAGAGAACAAGTTTCTCTTAAAAAATCTATGGAACTTCTGAACAAGCAAGCAACCTCAAACTATTGTGATGTAGGAAATCTTTAGGAATGTAATATTTTGTAATGATCATGATCATCTTATTTTTGAAATGAAATTTGAATCTCTATTTTTAGTAAAATTGATTTTGCTCCATTATTCATACACAGTCTTATCTTTTTTTTAGTAAATTGAACATAGTCTTAAAAACAAAATTTATAAAATAAAAATAATTTGATAAATATAAATAAAATAAATAACTCCCACTATCATGAAAACATCTAATTTTCATAGTTCCCTAATTACTGTGTAAATGTATAATGTCTTTCTATACCTTCTTTTTTTATTCTTTATTTTATTTAATTTTTTTAAAAAATATTTATTGGACTTAAAAATGACAAAATTTATAAAATAAAATAATTTGATAATTTTAACTTCACATCCTTAGGGATTTCAAGTTATATCCTAACTATTTATATTTTTTAAATGATTATGATAGTTCTATCTAATAAAAAAATCATTTTTAAACTAAATTGTAATAACATTTCATATAAATTGGGAAAACTTTATTAGTTTAAATAATTAGACTTTATTTTCAATATTCTAAATAAAAATAATAAAAGTTATTTGATTTATACTTAGTTTATTTAGGAGTTAAAAATACAAATAAAAAGAAATTTCCTGATTATATATATTTTTATCTTTTATATAACTAATTTAGTAATAATTTTAAAAAAACAAAAATGTATCATTAACAAAAACAAAGGCATCATAAACACTAACTCATACAAAGGTATTTTTCTTAAATATGAGAGTTGTGAAAGAGAACAAAGTTTCTCTTAAAAAATCTATGGAACTTCTGAACAAGCAAGCAACCTCAAACTATTGTGATGTAGGAAATCTTTAGGAATGTAATATTTTGTAATGATCATGATCATCTTATTTTTGAAATGAAATTTGAATCTCTATTGTTAGTAAAATTGATTTTGCTCCATTATTCATACACAATCTTATCTTTTTTTTAGTAAATTGAACATAGTCTTAAAAACAAAATTTATAAAATAAAAATAATTTGATAAATATAAACAAATAAATAACTCCCACTATCATGAAAACATCTAATTTTCATAGTCCCTAATTACTGTGTAACTGTATAATCTCTTTCTATACCTTCTTTTTTTATTCTTTATTTTATTTAATTTTATTAAAAAATATTTATTGGACTTAAAAATGACAAAAATTTATAAAATAAAAATAATTTGATAATTTTAACTTCACATCCTTAGGGATTTCAAGTTATATCCTAACTATTTATATTTTTTAAATGATTATGATAGTTCTATCTAATAAAAAAATCATTATTAAACTAATTTGTAATAACATTTCATATAAATTGGGAAAATTTTATTAGTTTAAATAATTAGACTTTATTTTCAATATTCTAAATAAAAATAATAAAAGTTTTTTGATTTACACTTAGTTTATTTATGAGTTAAAAATACAAATAAAAAGAAATTTCCTGATTATATATATATTTTTATCTTTTATATAACTAATTTAGTAATAATTTAAAAAAAACAAAAATGTATCATTAACAAAAACAAAGGCATCATAAACACTAACTCATACAAAGGTATTTTTCTTAAATATGAGAGTTGTGAAAGAGAACAAAGTTTCTCTTAAAAAATCTATGGAACTTCTGAACAAGCAAGCAACCTCAAACTATTGTGATGTAGGAAATCTTTAGGAATGTAATATTTTGTAATGATCATGATGATCTTATTTTTGAAATGAAATTTGAATCTCTATTGTTAGTAAAATAGATTTTGCTCCATTATTCATACACAATCTTATCTTTTTTTTAGTAAATTGAACATAGTCTTAAAAACAAAATTTATTAAATAAAAATAATTTGATAAATATAAACAAATAAATAACTCCCACTATCATGAAAACATCTAATTTTCATAGTCCCCTAATTACTGTGTAACTGTATAATCTCTTTCTATACCTTCTTTTTTTATTCTTTATTTTATTTAATTTTATTAAAAAATATTTATTGGACTTAAAAATGACAAAAATTTATAAAATAAAAATAATTTGATAATTTGAACTTCACATCCTTAGGGATTTCAAGTTATATCCTAACTATTTATATTTTTTAAATGATTATGATAGTTCTATCTAATAAAAAAATCATTATTAAACTAAATTGTAATAACATTTCATATAAATTGGGAAAACTTTATTAGTTTAAATAATTAGACTTTATTTTCAATATTCTAAATAAAATAATAAAAGTTATTTGATTTACACTTAGTTTATTTATGAGGTAAAAATACAAATAAAAAGAAATTTCTTGATTATATACATATTTTTATCTTTTATATAACTAATTTAGTAATAATTTTAAAAAAACAAAAATGTATCATTAACAAAAACAAAGGCATCATAAACACTAACTCATACAAAGGTATTTTTCTTAAATATGAGAGTTGTGAAAGAGAACAAGTTTCTCTTAAAAAATCTATGGAACTTCTGAACAAGCAAGCAACCTCAAACTATTGTGATGTAGGAAATCTTTAGGAATGTAATATTTTGTAATGATCATGATCATCTTATTTTTGAAATGAAATTTGAATCTCTATTGTTAGTAAAATTGATTTTGCTCCATTATTCATACACAATCTTATCTTTTTTTTAGTAAATTGAACATAGTCTTAAAAACAAAATTTATAAAATAAAAATAATTTGATAAATATAAATAAAATAAATAACTCCCACTATCATGAAAACATCTAATTACTGTGTAACTGTATAATCTCTTTCTATACCTTCTTTTTTTTTTCTTTTTTTTATTTAATTTTATTAAAAAATATTTATTGGACTTAAAAATGACAAAAATTTATAAAATAAAAATAATTTGATAATTTTAACTTCACATCCTTAGGGATTTCAAGTTATATCCTAACTATTTATATTTTTTAAATGATTATGATAGTTCTATCTAATAAAAAAATCATTATTAAACTAAATTGTAATAACATTTCATATAAATTGGGAAAACTTTATTAGTTTAAATAATTAGACTTTATTTTCAATATTCTAAATAAAAATAATAAAAGTTTTTTGATTTAAACTTAGTTTATTTATGAGTTAAAAATACAAATAAAAAGAAATTTCCTGATTATATATATATTTTTATCTTTTATATAAATAATTTAGTAATAATTTAAAAAAAACAAAAATGTATCATTAACAAAAACAAAGGCATCATAAACACTAACTCATACAAAGGTATTTTTCTTAAATATGAGAGTTGTGAAAGAGAATAAAGTTTCTCTTAAAAAATCTATGGAACTTCTGAACAAGCAAGCAACCTCAAACTATTGTGATGTAGGAAATCTTTAGGAATGTAATATTTTGTAATGATCATGATGATCTTATTTTTGAAATGAAATTTGAATCTCTATTGTTAGTAAAATTGATTTTGCTCCATTATTCATACACAATCTTATCTTTTTTTTAGTAAATTGAACATAGCCTTTAAAACAAAGTTTATAAAATAAAAATAATTTGATAAATATAAACAAATAAATAACTCCCACTATCATGAAAACACTCAATTTTCATAGTCCACTAATTACAATCTAACTGTATAATCTCTTTCTATACCTTCTTTTTTTATTCTTTATTTTATTTAATTATATTAAAAAATATTTATTGGACTTAAAAATGACAAAAATTTATAAAATAAAATAATTTGATAATTTTAACTTCACATCCTTAGGGATTTCAAGTTATCTCCTAACTATTTATATTTTTTAAATGATTATGATAGTTCTATCTAATAAAAAAAATCATTATTAAACTAATTTGTAATAACATTTCATATAAATTGGGAAAATTTTATTAGTTTAAATAATTAGACTTTATTTTCAATATTCTAAATAAAAATAATAAAAGTTTTTTGATTTAAACTTAGTTTATTTATGAGTTAAAAATACAAATAAAAAGAAATTTCCTGATTATATATATATTTTTATCTTTTATATAAATAATTTAGTAATAATTTAAAAAAAACAAAAATGTATCATTAACAAAAACAAAGGCATCATAACCACTAACTCATACAAAGGTATTTTTCTTAAATATGAGAGTTGTGAAAGAGAACAAAGTTTCTCTTAAAAAATCTATGGAACTTCTGAACAAGCAAGCAACCTCAAACTATTGTGATGTAGGAAATCTTTAGGAATGTAATATTTTGTAATGATCATGATGATCTTATTTTTGAAATGAAATTTGAGTCTCTATTGTTAGTAAAATAGATTTTGTTCCATTATTCATACACAATCTTTTCTTCTTTTTAGTAAATTGAACATAGCCTTAAAACAAAGTTTTTAAAATAAAAATAATTTGATAAATATAAACAAATAAATAACTCCCATTATCATGAAAACACCCAATTTTCATAGTCCCCTAATTACTGTGTCACTGTATAATCTCTTTCTATACCTTCTTTTTTTATTCTTTATTTGATTTAATTTTATTAAAAAATATTTATTGGACTTAAAAATGCCAAAAAAATTATAAAATAAAAATAATTTGATAATTTTAACTTCACATCCTTAGGGATTTCAAGTTATCTCCTAACTATTTATATTTTTTAAATGATTATGATAGTTCTATCTAATAAAAAAAATCATTATTAAACTAATTTTTAATAACATTTCATATAAATTGGGAAAACTTTATTAGTTTAAATAATTAGACTTTATTTTCAATATTCTAAATAAAAATAATAAAAGTTTTTTGATTTACACATAGTTTATTTATGAGTTAAAAATACAAATAAAAAGAAATTTCCTGATTATATATATATATTTATCTTTTATATAACTAATTTAGTAATAATTTAAAAAAAACAAAAATGTATCATTAACAAAAACAAAGGCATCATAAACACTAACTCAAACAAAGGTATTTTTCTTAAATATGAGAGTTGTGAAAGAGAACAAAGTTTCTCTTAAAAAATCTATGGAACTTCTGAACAAGCAAGCAACCTCAAACTATTGTGATGTAGGAAATCTTTAGGAATGTAATATTTTGTAATGATCATGATGATCTTATTTTTGAAATGAAATTTGAATCTCTATTGTTAGTAAAATAGATTTTGCTCCATTATTCATACACAATCTTATCTTTTTTTTAGTAAATTGAACATAGTCTTAAAAACAAAATTTATTAAATAAAAATAATTTGATAAATATAAACAAATAAATAACTCCCACTATCATGAAAACATCTAATTTTCATAGTCCCCTAATTACTGTGTAACTGTATAATCTCTTTCTATACCTTCTTTTTTTATTCTTTATTTTATTTAATTTTATTAAAAAATATTTATTGGACTTAAAAATGACAAAAATTTATAAAATAAAAATAATTTGATAATTTGAACTTCACATCCTTAGGGATTTCAAGTTATATCCTAACTATTTATATTTTTTAAATGATTATGATACTTCTATCTAATAAAAAAATCATTATTAAACTAAATTGTAATAACATTTCATATAAATTGGGAAAACTTTATTAGTTTAAATAATTAGACTTTATTTTCAATATTCTAAATAAAATAATAAAAGTTATTTGATTTACACTTAGTTTATTTATGAGTAAAAATACAAATAAAAAGAAATTTCTTGATTATATACATATTTTTATCTTTTATATAACTAATTTAGTAATAGTTTTAAAAAAACAAAAATGTATCATTAACAAAAACAAAGGCATCATAAACACTAACTCATACAAAGGTATTTTTCTTAAATATGAGAGTTGTGAAAGAGATCAAGTTTCTCTTAAAAAATCTATGGAACTTCTGAACAAGCAAGCAACCTCAAACTATTGTGATGTAGGAAATCTTTAGGAATGTAATATTTTGTAATGATCATGATCATCTTATTTTTGAAATGAAATTTGAATCTCTATTGTTAGTAAAATTGATTTTGCTCCATTATTCATACACAATCTTATCTTTTTTTTAGTAAATTGAACATAGTCTTAAAAACAAAATTTATAAAATAAAAATAATTTGATAAATATAAATAAAATAAATAACTCCCACTATCATGAAAACATCTAATTACTGTGTAACTGTATAATCTCTTTCTATACCTTCTTTTTTTATTCTTTATTTTATTTAATTTTATTAAAAAATATTTATTGGACTTAAAAATGACAAAAATTTATAAAATAAAAATAATTTGATAATTTTAACTTCACATCCTTAGGGATTTCAAGTTATATCCTAACTATTTATATTTTTTAAATGATTATGATAGTTCTATCTAATAAAAAAATCATTATTAAACTAAATTGTAATAACATTTCATATAAATTGGGAAAACTTTATTAGTTTAAATAATTAGACTTTATTTTCAATATTCTAAATAAAAATAATAAAAGTTTTTTGATTTACACTTAGTTTATTTATGAGTTAAAAATACAAATAAAAAGAAATTTCCTGATTATATATATATATATATTTATCTTTTATATAACTAATTTAGTAATAATTTAAAAAAAAACAAAAATGTATCATTAATAAAAACAAAGGCATCATAAACACTAACTCATACAAAGGTATTTTTCTTAAATATGAGAGTTGTGAAAGAGAACAAGTTTCTCTTAAAAAATCTATGAAACTTCTGAACAAGCAAGCAACCTCAAACTATTGTGATGTAAGAAATCTTTAGGAATGTAATATTTTGTAATGATCATGATCATCTTATTTTTAAAATGAAATTTGAATCTCTATTGTTAGTAAAATTGATTTTGCTCCATTATTCATACACAATCTTATCTTCTTTTTAGTAAATTGAACATAGCCTTAAAAACAAAGTTTATAAAATAAAAATAATTTGATAAATATAAACAAATAAATAACTCCCACTATCATGAAAACACCCAATTTTCATAGTCCCCTAATTACTGTGTCACTGTATAATCTCTTTCTATACCTTCTCTTTTTATTCTTTATTTGATTTAATTATATTAAAAAATATTTATTGGACTTAAAAATGACAAAAAATTTATAAAATAAAAATAATTTGATAATTTTAACTTCACATCCTTAGGGATTTCAAGTTATCTCCTAACTATTTATATTTTTTAAATGATTATGATAGTTCTATCTAATAAAAAAATCATTATTAGACTAATTTGTAATGACATTTCATATAAATTGGGAAAATTTTATTAGTTTAAATAATTAGACTTTATTTTCAATATTCTAAATAAAAATAATAAAAGTTTTTTGATTTACACATAGTTTATTTATGAGTTAAAAATACAAATAAAAAGAAATTTTCTGATTATATATATATTTTTATCTTTTATATAAATAATTTAGTAATAATTTAAAAAAAACAAAAATGTATCATTAACAAAAACAAAGGCATCATAAACACTAACTCATACAAAGGTATTTTTCTTAAATATGAGAGTTGTGAAAGAGAACAAAGTTTCTCTTAAAAAATCTATGGAACTTCTGAACAAGCAAGCAACCTCAAACTATTGTGATGTAGGAAATCTTTAGGAATGTAATATTTTGTAATGATCATGATGATCTTATTTTTGAAATGAAATTTGAGTCTCTATTGTTAGTAAAATAGATTTTGCTCCATTATTCATACACAATCTTTTCTTCTTTTTAGTAAATTGAACATAGCCTTAAAACAAAGTTTTTAAAATAAAAATAATTTGATAAATATAAACAAATAAATAACTCCCATTATCATGAAAACACCCAATTTTCATAGTCCCCTAATTACTGTGTCACTGTATAATCTCTTTCTATACCTTCTTTTTTTATTCTTTATTTGATTTAATTTTATTAAAAAATATTTATTGGACTTAAAAATGACAAAAAATTTATAAAATAAAAATAATTTGATAATTTTAACTTCACATCCTTAGGGATTTCAAGTTATCTCCTAACTATTTATATTTTTTAAATGATTATGATAGTTCTATCTAATAAAAAAAATCATTATTAAACTAATTTTTAATAACATTTCATATAAATTGGGAAAACTTTATTAGTTTAAATAATTAGACTTTATTTTCAATATTCTAAATAAAAATAATAAAAGTTTTTTGATTTACACTTAGTTTATTTATGAGTTAAAAATACAAATAAAAAGAAATTTCCTGATTATATATATATTTTTATCTTTTATATAACTAATTTAGTAATAATTTTAAAAAAACAAAAATGTATCATTAACAAAAACAAAGGCATCATAAACACTAACTCATACAAAGGTATTTTTCTTAAATATGAGAGTTGTGAAAGAGAAAAAAGTTTCTCTTAAAAAATCTATGGAATTTCTGAACAAGCAAGCAACCTCAAACTATTGTGATGTAGGAAATCTTTAGGAATGTAATATTTTGTAATGATCATGATGATCTTATTTTTGAAATGAAATTTGAATCTGTATTGTTAGTAAAATTGATTTTGCTCCATTATTCATACACAATCTTATCTTCTTTTTAGTAAATTGAACATAGCCTTAAAACCAAAGTTTATAAAATAAAAATAATTTGATAAATATAAACAAATAAATAACTCCCACTATCATGAAAACACCCAATTTTCATAGTCCCCTAATTATTGTGTCACTGTATAATCTCTTTCTATACCTTCTTTTTTTATTCTTTATTTGATTTAATTATATTAAAAAATATTTATTGGACTTAAAAATGACAAAAAATTTAGAAAATAAAAATAATTTGATAATTTTAACTTCACATCCTTAGGGATTTCAAGTTATCTCCTAACTATTTATATTTTTTAAATGATTATGATAGTTCTATCTAATAAAAAAAATCATTATTACACTAATTTTTAATAACATTTCATATAAATTGGGAAAATTTTATTAGTTTAAATAATTAGACTTTATTTTCAATATTCTAAATAAAAATAATAAAAGTTTTTTGATTTACACATAGTTTATTTATGAGTTAAAAATACAAATAAAAAGAAATTTCCTGATTATATATATATTTTTATCTTTTATATAACTAATTTAGTAATTATTTTAAAAAAACAAAAATGTATCATTAACAAAAACAAAGGCATCATAAACACTAACTCATACAAAGGTATTTTTCTTAAATATGAGAGTTGTGAAAGAGAACAAAGTTTCTCTTAAAAAATCTATGGAATTTCTGAACAAGCAAGCAACCTCAGACTATTGTGATGTAGGAAATCTTTAGGAATGTAATATTTTGTAATGATCATGATGATCTTATTTTTGAAATGAAATTTGAATCTCTATTGTTAGTAAAATTGATTTTGCTCCATTATTCATACACAATCTTATCTTCTTTTTAGTAAATTGAACATAGCCTTAAAAACAAAGTTTATAAAATAAAAATAATTTGATAAATATAAACAAATAAATAACTCCCACTATCATGAAAACACCCAATTTTCATAGTCCCCTAATTACTGTGTCACTGTATAATCTCAAATATATAAAGTGCTCGGTGAGGATTAAGGCCCTCATGCCTACGTATCCTCATAGTGCAATGAGGAATTCAGAGCTTCGTAGTTCAAGGAACTAGAGGCGGGAGATGAAAAGAAGTGTGATCAAGGTATGGTCTGAACCAAAGGATAGTGTTTTGAACTCCAACAAGGGTGAAAAGATGAACCTAAGAGTAAGGTGGCTATTACCAGTATGTGGGCTAGTAGGACCGCCTTTATATGGTAATACCGAAAAGACGAAGAAATAGGTGTTTGGGTACAGTCCCAAACATCTCTTGATTCACAAGGTGACGCAAGAAGCAGCACAAAGAGGTAGTGTATTTGGCTCAAGGATAACTGGTATATCACATGGAGTGAAGGAAGGTAGAATATTAATGTATCATGGAAATGAACGGAATGAAGTGACCAAAGTCACATAATTGAATACTCGGAAATAAGTGACTAAGGAAGTATTGTTTGAAACCGAAAGGTGAAAGTGTATTGGAATCCATAAGAGAAATGGGATTTGTACCATAGACGGAAACAACTTTAATCGGTACGTGGACTAGCAGGACTGCCACTATGGGGTGATTACCCAAAAACAAAGACTGAATTAAGTGTTTGGGCACAGTCCCAAACAACTCTAGGTAGAAATGCGGACTTTTCGCTAGGCGTCCTAAAAGGGTGTATATGGAATTCCAAAGAAAGTATATTTCAATGTTAAGGGAATAGTATGTCACTGGGTGAACGATTTCGTGATCAAAGGTAGGTAATGGATGGTGAAAGATGTGAATGATGCCCTAAGGCGAAGGAGGAATAATTAGAAGTATGCTCACCAAGGATTCACATCCTCATGCCTACGTATTTTCATTGTGCAATGAGAAAATCAGAGCAATCATAGTTCGAAACCATGAGAATAGAGAGAGAGAGAGAGAGAGAGAGAGAGAGAGAGAGAGAGAGAGAGAGAGAGAGAGTGATGAAAAGTATAAGTTGTACCAGCAAAATGGTGTCAAAAGGTATTTGCCCAAGCAACGGGGACTCACAAGACAAACCCAATTTCAGAGATTAACTGCCATGAAACAAAGAGAGAGAGATATTCGTATAACCAACGAGGACTCACAAGACAAACCCAATTTTAGAGATTAATTGCCATGAAACAAGGAGAGAGAGATATTCGTCTAAGCAACGGGGACTCACAAGACAAACACCAATTCAAGGAATGATTGCAGTACTATAGTACAAGGAATAGTGTATCATTGGATGGGGAACAAATAGTTCAAGATCAAGAAGGATAGTATCTTGGATCCAAAAAGGAGATAGACTCTGAATCGAAGAGCAAGGTAGGAATTTACCAATACATGGGCTAGTAAGACCGACACTATAGGGTAAAGCCAAAAACAAAGACTGAATTAAGTGTTTGGGCATAGTCCCAAACAACTCTCGATTGATAAGGTGGACTGTCGCTAGATCGTCCTAAAAGGATAGACAAGGAATCCAATGAGGAGTATGATTGATCTCAAAAAGATGGTATTGATTGCATGAATGAAGAATGATTGATAAATAGGGTAGCTCACGAAGAAACTGGGTTCTCCTGCCTACATATCCTTATAGTATAATAAGGAAATCATAGCTTTTGTAGTTCATCCCACTAGGGATGAAAACAAGGTGATTGAAGGCAAAAGAAATAGAATTGATTGAAATGAAGGATGGATTATAAATAAGGTAGATCACAAAGAAACTGGATTCTCCTGCCTACGTATCCTTATAGTGCAATAAGGAAATCATAACTTTCGTAGTTCAACCCACTAGGGCTGAAAACAAGGTGATTGAAGAAAAAAGAAGTGATGATAGAATGATTAGAGGAAAAAGAATGTGATTGAATGATTGAATAGAAATGGAGAGTGGGTAACTGAGAGACTTGACAATTGGTTGATAGAAATCACATTGAAGTCTATGAATAAGGGTGAACGCTTTGAATATTTGGGGCATATGCCTCATACGCAAAGTCGCTCTAGACAAGGATAGGAGAAACTCCGTCTCATCATTCCCTATTACTTAAGGCTCGTAGCGTATGATACTTCTCTTGACTAAGAAGTTCCTGGTGAAGAATTTTCATTATTGATCTTTGTATTGATGTTGATTTTGTATGAAGAAGACTTGGTAGTTTAATCGATCCGAATTGCACTAAAGTATATGAATAAGGGCGAACACTTTGAATATTTAGGGCCTATGCCCCATACACAAAGTCGCTCTAGACAAGGATGGGAGAAACTCCGTCTCATCATTCCCTATTTCTTAAGGCTCATTTCGTATAATTCAGATCGTATTTACCAAGTTTTGACCTTTGATTCATCTTGTATAATCCGCTGCTTGATGTGACTGAGGATGCGTTGATTGAAGATCTTGACTTGAGGCTTTGAGCTCCACGGCTTAGAAGAAAAAGTCTTATTAAGTGACCAATGGTCTTTTGGTCACTCAAATTAGACTGTGGGATTATACAAGTTCAAAGGATTTAATTAATCAAAATTGCTTTTGATTAATTTAATCGGAGGGTTAAGGTTTGATTAGAAAACTAGGTTAGAGCCTAATCTAATGGTTATAATTGAGTTAAACTAACCTAAGGATACATGTTATGGTTGATTATAAAATCTATGTTGAAATCCTATGGGAGCATGTTGTAATTTGTCAAACTTTTTGAATTAAAATTCTATGTTAAATTTTTTTCCTAAAGGAGTGTGTATTCATGGTTAAAACAAAAATAAACCCTAAAAGGGTAAAATGGTCAATTTGCAAAGGTATTTCATTATTTAGCACAAACTAAATTATAATTATAATCAAATAATGGTCTAAAACTTATTAAGTCCTAAAGCATGATTTAACCTAATTGTTTGAGAATTAACTAAATTCTAAAGAACAACTAAAACCTAATTAATCCTAATTTATTCTAATTTCTTTTTAATCAAACCAAAACTATATTATAGCCAATTAAAAACTATGTGAGAATCCAATTAATCCCTAAAATATACTTAAGTCTAATTACCTAATTAAAAGATAATTAAAAAAGCAAAACAAGAATATAAAAAAATGTTAAAAAAAAGGAGATTGGGCCAAAAGGGGGGTGTTAACCCCAAACTGGAGGTGTGATCAGGGACCAGGCGTATGGGCCTGGTTCTGAAAGCCTAAGGGAAATTGGTTTGGCCAGGGGGTGCAATCAAGGAAGTGTAAGGTGTATTGGCAATTAACGTGTGGGCCTAGTCACAAAGCCCGCACGGAATACAACTTCTCTAGGGAGGTGCTAATGTGAAAATGAGGGGCTTACTGGACTTGGCCAAGTTAGGCCCAATAGAAAACAAGTCCAAACCTTTGAAATTGAATCAAAAGCTCGTTCCCTCTAAAACGTCCTCCGGATACACCAAGAACCATCGCTCCGGACGTCGCCCCCGGTGGCGGTGGCCACCAAAATAATAACTAGAGCTACCACTATGATCCATTCATCATGCTCTATTAACTCTCCATTCAATCTCCATAAATTGGAATCCTAAAGACCTAACCGGAGCTAAATATTCCAAGAACCCTAAGGTGAAAATTCCAAATTAAAACCTATTCTCAATGGTTCAAAGCCCCAGGGATGAGGGCTTTGAACCCTCTCACCATAACCTACACATTGATAACGAAAAAAAGGAAAGACGTGGATATTTTTAACATACCTTACCGGAGAAGACGATGTGTCGGCAACGAATTTCCAGGTAAGTGATTCCAAATCTTTCTCTTCTATCGTGGCTTCCAAATCTTCCTCCTTCTTCTTCTTCTTCTTATGGATCCGAGAGTGACGAATTGAGAGAGCTATTGAAGGTTAAGCACAAGCGAGATTGAAGCTCTAATGATGAGCTTCGATTGCTTCTGAATAGTGCATGTGGTGAGGGTGAGAGAGAGAGAGAGAGAGAGAGAGAGAGAGAGAGAGAGATTCAAAAATGATTGCAAAGGATTGAATGTGTTTATTGCCAAGGGTTGCTGAAATGATGATGGAGATGTGGATTTGTAGGAGTTAGGCTTGGGATTAAAGTAGGCTTAGAATTTAGGTTTGGAGTTTGTTGGGATCAACTCACTGAGTTAACTGACAACTCAGTTAGTTAGGGAATTAGAAACTCAATTAGTTAGTTAGTTGAGTGGAATGAGATGTTAAATCCAAGTTTGCTTATGACTGGCCAATGTAGGTTACAATTGGAATGATGACCTGTTGTTTAATTGGCTTAGGTGTAAGGTGTAACAAGTAGGCTTAAGTGTGATTTGCAAATGTAGGTTAACAAGTGTGTGGCCATGTTTGGCCAACTATAATTTTGGTTCTATTTATGTAGGGTATGTGAACCATGTCATGCTTATGAGTTTAACCTTATGGTGCTTGGTCATGTTGTGTTCATGCCTTTGGTTCATAGGTTGAATCTTGCTCCCACTACCATGACAAGTTTCCCTTGCTTGCGGGACTTAGGCATTGGACCATGTAGTAGCAGATTTGGGTTGTGTTGAACTGGTGCAGGATGCAGGTTAGCTTGGTTACTTGTGATGTGTCAATATTGCAATGACTATGCCTACTGATATGCAATTTTGCTACAGTGTCAAATGTCCTTGATGTGTATAGCCTACCAACTTTGGAGTTGAGCCATTGATTCTTTGGTAATGGTCACAATTATGACAAAAATCCATACTTAAGTTGGATCAATTCTCATAGTTTGTGTTTGAATTCTGACTTTGTAAGGGCATTGCAATTTAATATTGATATAGGATGGTTTTTGTCTATTTGAATTTTGATTCAAGTTTAGCTCATGGTTGATCAAATACATGGTCTTATTTAATGTAGAATTGCTTAGCATGTTGGTGTGCAGGTCTTGCTTTGTAACATGGTTGGTATTGTATTGTTTTGTAGGCTATTTGGTGCAGGTCTGAGTATGGTGTTGGTTTGGTTTGTAGATCAGTTTATCTTGATGTTGAACTCTCTTGCTCATGGTTCTGGTGTATCCAGGTTAGTGTATATTGCACCCTATGTTGTTCTGGTTTATCCTAGCATGTGCATGTTGATCAATGCTTGGATGGTTGTGCAATATGGCTTGGTTTATTGTTCAATTCCTTTGTGGCAGCTTGGTGAATTTGCTCATGGCTTTTATGGTTGAATAATGTAATGACATTAAGGTTGGAATTTAAAGAAACATGTACAATTGGTCAATCAAAGATCAAAATGGAACATGGAGGGTGGTCTGGTGGGGAATTGCTTGGTAAGATGCTGAGTTGATGCAGGTTTATGCATGATTGAATGCAGGTGTTGGATGACATGTTGATGCAGGGCCAGTCATGGTGTTGCAAGGCAAGAAGTGCAAATGTTTATTGTTGCAGAATCATGGCCTTGTGATGCCTTGATGATGATAACATGGTGGTATGGTATGACGTGCATTACAGGACCAGGGCAAGGTTTCAAGCTGCAGCAAGCAAGGGCAAAAGGCCAAGTTGCAGCAAGTTGACAACATGTGGTAAGGTTTGGTTTTGTTGGCTTTTGACAAATGGTTTTCAATGTGTTTTAGGCAATGTTTATGTAACGTATGTGATTGTATGTCTGGGCTGCATGATTTGGCATGAGGCAAGGCAAAACTTATAATAATATGGTATGGTTTTTTCAAGGAAAGAAGACCATGGTATTGCAAAAATGACTAAGTCCAAGGCATGGTGACCAAAGTTGCAAAATGGAGTTTTCTTGCTTGTAAAGCCACATGGAAGCTTATGGAGTCAAGTATGGATGGAGATGCACTCAGAATTAGGTTTAGAATGAAGGAATGCCATGGTTGACTTTGGTCAACTATTTGACCAAAAGGTCAATAGTTGACCAAAAAGTTAACTTTTTAAAAAATGAATTTTTTTATTTCTTTTTATAATGGACTATTTGTGCATTAATAAATGAATGAAGTGATCAATAATTTGAATGAAATGATCATGAACTGGATGTGAACTAACTTTGACTTTTGAATGAACTTTAACAAAAAAAAAATTGATTTATGAATGAATCAAACACCTTTAATCAATTGAATCATAAGGATCATGAGCATATAATAACACATGAACCAAATGGACCAAGATACATGGGTGAATCAAGAATAAATTCCTCTATGAACCACAAAGGATCAAAGACAAACAATGGACCAAACATGAATAAAAAACCAAAGACCTTTGATCTTGAAAGTACCATGGGCTTAGAATCAATGGATTAGGAATGTCCAAGTAGAACTCATATGTATGGATGCTTGAACAAAACCTTGAAACAGATGAAATCACAAGCATGTAGACACGTAGGTCAAATGAATGATTCTTATGCCTAAAGCAAGTTTAATGGTTGATGATGCATGACAAGATGGTCAAGAACCTCATCCCCATGAATTAGGGTTTCACTCAATCCCATGGTCAAAAGTCATATCAAAATAGCACACAAGTAGCAAGCATCCCTGATTAGGGTTTTGATAGCCAAGACAAAGCCTAGAGAAACTCCATAAGGCCCCGCCATCATATTATCAAGAATTAGGGTTTGACATCCCATATTCTTTGATGAATAGCCAAACCATACTTTTGAAGTTTGATCCATACACAAACCCTAGCTTTACAAGCCAAGAGCTTTAAATCTATAATGGTCCACTAATGGATGAATGATGCATATGAATGAGCCATGAATGTATGCAAATAATTCCCAAGTCAAGTGGCTGAATGAAAAGATGAAAAGGGGAGGGCAAATTTTGGGGTATAACACAAAGCAATAGGGAAAGTTTACTTTAAATGATAATTCATACAAAAAAATCAATTGAAGCAATTTGTCGAACACCTAGTGTGAAATTAATATTATTTGGAATCTTATGTGGTATTGTTGATATTAAAACTCAATCATAACCTAAGTAATTGTGATCAACTCAATAACACCAATTTCAAAACGTGATCAAAAATTATTATCCAAACAATTTGATCACACGATCAATGAAATTGACAATTTGCAAACCAAAAATAAAAGAGAGAGAGAGAGAGAGAGAGAGAGAGAGAGAGAGAGTACACAAGGATTTGTTTAGGAAGTTCCCCAATCGACCTCGCTATGGGTACCCCTCAATTCGAATTTGAATTGAGATAGTGTAATATATCTTAATATATCTATACAAGAGAGATGTAGCAATCTAACCCTACAAACTCTAAGTTTGATGTTGATTTTGACACCTTCTCTTCCCTTGAGTAAAGCTTGATCAAGTAGCCAACAATGTCGATTCAGATCACCGTCTCACGCTACTTATTTGCAAGAAACCATTTATTTTTCAAAGTTTTCACTCGATTGAATCCAAACGCGCACTTGTTGAAACCTAAGATTTACCAATGTGATCCACCGTCCCATGCTACTCCTTTGCAAGAACCTCTTGTTCTTCAAAGACTTCACTCGATCGGATACAGATTGTGTAATCTTTTCCAAAACCTTCAAACCTTAAAAGATCTTGAAGGAAAACCCCAACTCAGCTTTCTGATTTGAAACCCTCAAAGTTTTCAACCCAATTTACAGTACAATCAACCTAAATTGGATATTATCAACCCTAATCTATATGGCACACAATCAAATAATGATTATGTGTAGTTTGATTTTTGTATGCATAGAATGAGGTTGAAGATGATGAGAATGCTTTGAAGTCCTTGGTTTCGTATAGGTTTTACTCTAAAGAAACCTTGCTAGAAAATGATGCATGTACCAAGTATATATATTTGAACAAGTGTGAAGCAAAATGAATGCAAAAGGAATAGAAAGCAATGAAACTTTTTAATACTTTTGATCTATAGGTCGACCTATACAAGTCATGTATTGACCTGTATAGGTTATGTACCGACCTATAGAGGTTGCACATCTAACGGACCCTACAGGCTTTAAAACTATATCATATGAGTCGACCTATAAATCATATGTGTCTACCTGTAGAAGAAATTTCTTTCTATAGGTCGACCTATGATGCGTATGTGTCGACCTATAAACAGTTTTCACACAAGAATGAATTTTTGATGCATAAAATTCTTTCTTGGTGAATGAGTATTTTCTAAACTATTTATAAACATGTTGTCATACTTTCTAATGCTAAAATGCACATCTAGACTCAAATGATCTCGCCCAATCTACATAACGCTAAAGTATCATAGTTTTAACATCATATAAAACATATCTAATGGAAATTTGCACTCACAAGCTACAAGGTAGAATTCAAACATCTACACAATTCACATAACATCATTCTCACACCCAATTCATCATCATACACAAATCAATCACATATTCATCATTTAAATTATGCAATAAGACTAACAACTTCAACTAGACTCATATGCATGTGGTACCATATCATTATCAATTGGTTCACTTAAGAATCAGGTTTATCCTGTTCGAACCCTGAATCCACCCTACTCGGATTCAGGACAAGTCACAATCCACCTGCTCGGATTGCAACTTGTCTCTTTCATCAACAACAATGACATAATTGTGCATGTCAATACACGTTAATGCAACAACAATATAATGTTTAAAGTCTCCTCCCGATAATAAACAAAATTTGCATTGAGTCAATGATAATAATTCCCCTCCCGAACTATTATCCGCCAACAACATCACATAATACATTAATATAATTTATGCTCATACGGTAGCATGTCAACATCATAACTTACACATTCAACACAAAATCATCATCAATTATTCACAATCACATATTAGCATAATCAGTAGGATTAGCACTCAACATCATTGAACAACACCATTAATTCATGATTATTTCACCTTTATAATGATAATGCATCACATATATTCATGAGATTTCATCTCCATTCATCATACATACATAATTAAACTCCTAAACCATCACCATGTGATAGTACTTTGCATTATCTTTCCAACACTTTAAACTGCGTCTCAAACGGAGTTATGGAGCTCAAGTTACGTCATTTTCAATTCTACGGTTTTTCCACCTGAAACAATGGTAACCGGTTACACTCAGAGGTTAACCGGTTACAGACTCGAAAAGTAGTTTAGAAACTTATTTTTCACCATTGGAGGTCTTTCAGACCTTTGATTTTGATTCCTTAAAAATTCTCGATCTCAGAATTCGACATACTATAATTATTCAATGATTAAAACAGTAAATTCATAATATATCATTGATTAGCATCAACAAAATCATCACTTTTCAAAGTTTTCAGGTTATGTTTTCAAAACTGTTTCAACACAACAACGAAGGAGTTTCAAAGCAAACATAAACCAACATCATCATATGATAGTACACAAATTTCATCACCAACATCATCATATAACATCAATTCATCACTAAACTACATAATTCATTCAAAAACCCAACAATCTTATTGAAGGCTAAGGACTCCTCATTCTACCCTTTATGAATTATACCCATTTATGAAGAAACTTATCCCCCTTATCTTAACTCCTAAAGATAAATTTGAATCTGAATTGGTTTGAATGTGTTCTCCCTTTAACCTCTAGCCTCCCACTTGTCTTTCTTTGCCTCGACTTTGGTTTCTACGTACTGATCAGAATCAGGGCTCTCTAACTTGGATTATGCTTAACCTTAAATAGTTAGGGTATTAACCTATTTTAAGTTGTAATTTCTCCCCTCATTTAATCCTATCTCCCTCCTTCCTCCCTTATATTTCTCATATTTTCCACTTTTATCCTAAATTCTCTATTTCCTAAATTTTATTAAATAAATCAAATAAACTACTAATATTTTAATTATTAAAATAATTCCTAATAATTTTAGCACACTTCTAGCAATCTCTAGTTACTCCTACACTCTCGTCTCTAGGTCACATACCCTCATCGCCAAAATCAATTCAATTATTGCACATGATAATTAAATTAAAATACAAATAAATCAATTAAAATAATAACTCAAAAGCTAGGGTGTTACACTTGCCAATGTTGGTGAGGAGAACCAAGTAAAGATGAAGGAAGAGATTCAAGCTTCAGAAGGACTTTTGGCTCATTGAATTGAAGTGTTGAGGAGCTATGTTGACTATCTTGGTAGTAACAACTTCATTTTCTATCACAACACTACTGCAGTAAGTATTCCTGTTTTGAAAGACCCTGCTGCTGCTACTGCACCTCCTCTATCATCCTCTAATTTCTTTCCTAATGATCTTGTGTGTTGTTTCATATCATTTCATATCATGACATTTAGCATATGTAGCTTTATATTATTACTATTTTAGTTTGAACTATGATGTTGTGATCTTTTGATTTTTTCTTATTAGAATAACTTTTGTGTACCATATGGATTGTATAATGGTAATTGACATTGTTTTGGTATTTCTGATATTCCCTTAGTTTCTAATTTATCTTGTTATATATTTCATGTTGCGTATTTTTGTTAATTCTTATATGCGATCTGTATGGTTGTGTTTATGATTCACTAAGTATGACATTTAGTTTTGGCTTTTGCGTTAGCTTGGATTCTGTTTGTGCGTTTTTTATATGGTTCTCTCCTTTTTGATATTTTACAAAGGAGGAGAAGTAGTTGAGATATTGTCGGTATTTACGTGCATTAAGTGTTTAATGCAAGGGAAAATGTATAGCTTTTACGAATCAAAGGAATTATTGTGTGATAGTCATCAGATTGACTAATGTTTCATTAAATTCCAAATTTCACTTTGGATTATTTCATCAACAATAATCTCACAGTTTTTCCAAACATCAAAAAGGGGGAGACTGAAAGCATACAGTATCATTTGGTATCGTTTACGTGCTTTAAGTATCTATTGTGTTTTGATGTTTTACAATTCGATTATTGTTTCATTGCGTATTTGTAATTTGTATTTTATTTCAATTCATTTGTAAGATTGTAAACTTTCTTTCCATTTGATAGTAATCATTTTGGCTATGTAATTGTACCACTGAGACCCATTTGCATTTCATATTATATTCATTTGATCCTTGTAATCTATTTCCTTTCTTAGACTATGAAAGTTACTATTTTTTAATTTCCACATTAGTAGCTTAAATCACAAGTTATAACATTTGAATTTTGATGTTTGGTATTTGATTCGGATCATGTGTTATATTTGATTTGAATCATTCACCTATTGAAAATTGGAATTACATTTTGGATCAATTGATTCGGATACAATTTGAACATGATTCGAATCAAGGGTAAATAATGATTTGAATCATTTGCTTTAAAAAGTGGATCTTTTATTCTGTCCAGATTGATCTGAATCAAATTTCCTTCTTGGTTCGAATCAAACCATTAAAAAAAACCAATTTTCCATCACTTATTTAAATGATTGTTTCTTTTGATTAAAGTAACAAGTGTGGGAAACCTATGATGATTTCATTGAGACAAAAAGAGTTATTTTTGTATTCTCTTCTTAGTGTGTTCATCTTTACACCATTATTCTCTCTTCTTCTCCAAAACACCAACCTCCTGATATTGAACCCATGTCAATTCTTTATTTGTTTTTGTTGCATCTTCTTTTGTGCAATTGGGTAGTTATTTTTGTGTGAATTTGAGAATGAGTTGATCAATCTTGTTGAGGATTTGATCAAGCTCTTGATAACCATCAAGATCCAATACCCACTCATCTAGAAACTTGTTTGAACCTTGTGTGTGTGTGTGTTTATCATTCATCAAAACTAAATTACTTGACTAATCGCTCATAATGTCAGTTGTTGTTGAGATTATTTGCCACTATTCACCATCTTCATCCTTAGTCTTTTTCCTTGTTTATGGACTTTCCTCTAAAGATTGAGTATAAGGGAGACTAGTGGTACATTAGGGTTTCTAATGTTTTTGTGTGTAGCTGCTTTTTATTGTAACGGTTGCATGTACCGTTTCTTGAGTGCAATTATGTATTAAGGGGTTATCTAACAAGATGAGAGTTTCCATTATAGTCCAAGGAATACTTTGGAAGAATCAAGTATCAACGGTCTGTAAGGCGGAGTTGGAAGTTATCCTTCTTTGGTGGCGTTGGAGAAAGATTGTTAGTAGACAAAGTTGGGAGTTTTCCAATATATGCTCAGTTAATGCCAATCGCTCAGACAAGATATCAGAGGGATCAGAGGGATCGCCACACACGAATACTTCGAGCAGGTTATTGTGGATAACGAGTTTATTGTATAAAGATATTGAGGGGTCTTGTTTTGTGTTAGCAGTTTAGTGTATGATTCATCTGAAGGAATTATTGCATGATAGTACTTTATAATCAAAACGATGTAATCATTTCATCATAGTGGAAAATCGTGATTATGTTCAGATGGCATCATCCATTGAAGAGTGAATGTAGGCAAAGTGAGGGAAAATGTCGAAACACTATATATATTTGTGTATCTTTACCTTTCCCTATCCTTTTACTTTACAAGTATTCATTCATTTCATATTTGTTGTTGCATATTTTCACGATTGAATTGATTGTATACCATATAGGTTAGGCCGTGCTTATAGTGATTTAATGTATAAGTTTAGATATGTGGTGTATCAATCTTAAGTAATCATCATGAAGTCAATCATGCATTGTTAATAATATCTAAGTAATGTGTTTTTAAATCGCTTCATTTAAAGTGGCTTTGAACGTCATGTAAGTGACTTGCACTAGAAATGATCTATCTCATGGTTATTTCATGTATCTGTTCATGTGGCTTGATTCATTGAGATGCTTCAAGCTCTCGTTCTTTGTGTAGAAACATTTCTCATAAGAATTAGGAACAAATCCGTTCAAAATGAGTATGAGTTTAAAATTGAATCATGAAACATTGCAATGATTTACACACATTCTGACTTGTGAAAAGTAGCCTTTTAAAACTAGTATTCAAATACCACCTTATGGTTGTCGATTACCACTTTTTCACAACTTTTATACTTGGTTCGAATACCACATCTTATTAGTCAAATACCTCATTCCTTTAAGCCCTTAAAATGTATTTTAATGGAAAGGCTTCGTGTAGGATCATGCATGATGATGCAAGAAGGTTTTTAGATGAAGTGGGAGATGAAATTCTGAACAATTTATAATATAGTATGAATTGCAATGAACACCTTAGTCATGTTCACTTGTCTCAAATATTTACTTGAATTTATATGTTCAACCTTCTTGATCAACTTCATCTTGATGTGCATGGCTCTTTTGATCCTTTTCTTCTTTGATAATTTTTTGTCTCCATCACAACTAAACTAAATATAAGTTGTATTCTTCATAATATCCATCTTTTAATGATGACAAAACTCTTTGAATTTGTGTTTTGATAATGATTGAAAATTCTCCCCCTAAATTTTGTGTCTCTCCCTTAATTGGTGAATCTTGCAATGACATGGTCAAACTTTTGATGTCATTGTTTCGGTGCTTGTTTTAATCCATACAAGGATTTGACAAGCTTCCACACCTTTTTTTCATTACCAAGAAGCACATAACCTTCTGGTTTCTCCATGTAAATATCCTCGTCGAGATATCCATTTAGGATTATTTTTTTGACATCCATTTGATGAACTATAAGGTCATGCAAAAAAACTAATGCAAATACTATGAGTGTCGTCGTCCTTGCTACTAGTGCATATGTGTCAAAATAATAACACCTTCATGTGAGTGCACTATCCTCTTAGAAATATTTGAAATGATGTCAAAACTAGGATACTTAGGATTTGTATACATGGGACATTTCTATCTATGCTAGATGTGCATTTTCATATTAGGACATTTAAAAACATGTTAGAAACATCTTTACAAGTTAAAAATTGAGTTTTATGTGAAAAACATAGTTATGGGTCGTTACATACTGAAGGCACTTAAAAAAAAGTTTATGCCTTGTATTTGTCGATACATTAGGTTTTTGGGTCGACACAGAGCATGGGTGGATCGACACCTAACTTCCTAAGGTCGACTCCAACTGATGCTTTGACAAGCCAAATGACCCTTCCTTCTTGGGGTCGACTTCTATGCATTTTAGGTCGACACATAGAAGTTGAAAAACATTTTTGGGTCGACTCACACCTTCTTAGAGTCAATACATATTGTTCTAAGTTTTCCAAACTTGTAATTTTTGTTAAAAATCTATTTTTCTGTTATTTTCTTTCTCACACGCACGCACACACACACACGCACGCCCGCACACGCGCGCGCACACACACACACACACACACACACACACACACACACACACACACACACATATATATATATATATATATATATATATATATATATATATATATATATATATATATATATGCATTCATGCATCATTTTCAAGGGATTGAAACCAAGAACATATAAAGCATTGTTCATCATTTTCAATTGTCTGTTATGCTTACACACAACAATTACATATAACCATTTTTGTTGCGTATCATCTAGATAATATTGATAAGGTCCAATTTAGGATTGTTATAATCAAATTTGATTGAGAGTTATTTGGGGTTTCATTAATAAAACCAGTTAGGGTTTTTCCTCCAAGATCAAGGTTGATTTGGGGGTTTTTGTACAAGACTCGCAACGAGGATTCAGCCGAGTGAAAGTTTTGAAGAAAAGAGTTTATGTCAAAGGGGTAGCAGTAACCGGATGATCGAATTGGAAATCTTAGATCACTTGATCTTGCTTAAGATCAAGGGAAAAGAAGAAGATAAAATCAACATCAAACATAGGGTTTAGGGGTTTGGATTGTTATTTTTTCTCTTGTACTTTTGCAAAGGTTAATTCAATATCTCAATTCTATTTGGAATTGGGGACAGACGTACCTAGAGCTGTCAATTTAGGGGGTCGAGACCTAACTTTAAGGCCCCAAAAATATAAGGGGGCTAAAATTTTAAAAATAAATGAGTCCCGAAATAAGTATGGGCCCTAAACTAAAGGCCCCTAAAACCCAAGTAGAGCCTCAGGTGAGGCCCCAACATTTTCAAAAGGATGACTTTTTAGAAAAAAAATGATATTTTTTTAAAAAATGTCATCTTTTTATTTTTGATTAAAAATTGATTTTTTTAATAAAAAAATTTTAAATGACTTTTTCGAAAGAAAATAGACTTTTTCCATTTTCGTAAAAAATCGACTATTTTTAATTTTTGAAAAAAAATGATGTTTTTATATTTTCGGAAAAAATTGACTTTTTTTTTGTTTTTGAAAAAAATTGAATTTTATTTATTTTCGAGAAAAAAATCGACTTTTTTATTTTAAAAAATAATCAATTTTTTTTATTATCGGAAAAAATTTGATTTTTTTATTTTCGAAAAAATAGATCTTTTTATTATTGAAAAAAATTAACTTTTTTTATTTAAAAAAATATTTTTTTGTTATTTTTAGAAAAAAATAATTTTTTTAATTTAAAAATTAATCGACTTTTTTATTTTCAAAAAAAAATGTTTTAGAAAAAAAAATCAACTATATTAGTAGAAATTTTGTATTTTATAATTTTTATTTATTTTTCAAAAAATAAATTTAAATTTTTTCTAAAATATTTATTTTTAAAAAATGCATTATTAAAAACAAATTAGATTTTTAGTCTCTTACTTGAGCCCCTAAAAAACAAAAATATAAGTGAGCTTAAAAATAACGGACCAAACAAATATTCATGTAGTAGAGGGCCTAAAAAAAGTTGTCAAGTAGAGAGCCTAATTGTTGGGGCCTTGTCCTATAGGGCTTTTTTGACCCCTCTATATGTATGGAGTAATTTTATTTTATTTGCTTAAAAAACGTTATTGATTCTGTCCCAAAATAATTATCGCATTTTATAAAATTATTTGTCTCAAAATAAGTGTCACATTTTAGTTTCCAATGCAATTCTAATATTTATCTTTCAATAATGTGTTCTAATTAATACTCTCAATTTATTATTCTCTCACTATGCATTTATGATAATTCAAATACATCAATAATAAACGAGGATAATATTCTCTCTTTCATTTACTATATTTTCTTAATATGTATGAAATGATCATAAGACAATCATTTTGGGACAGAGGGAATATAAGTTATTTAACTTCACTTTTTAATTCTGGTGATGTGGTGTGACTTTGGGATAGAGGGAATATAAGTTATTTAACTTCACTTTTTAATTATGGTGATGTGGCGTGACCAGGGTCGTCCCAATCAATTTGGAGGCCCTGTTCTATTTTAAAATTAGATATTTAATAGGTGAAAACACAATAAATTAAAAATAAAAATATTTTATTTAATTGTAAATAAAATTAAATATATAGAGACGGAGATGATAAAAAATACTATGTAGAAATTTGATTTATCGAAGTTTAGTTATTCGCGACTTTCTTCTCTTACCATCTTCGATTTATAAAAAAAAGTTCATACCATCTAATAAAAGAAAAAAATTCTTTGAACAATTTCCACAATATTAATAATGAAGTGTTTTATTTAATAAACAATCAACGGTGTAAAATTATAAATTTTCAAAGTCTCACAACTACTATTTCAAATTTATTAATGTAGCGATTCACAATGATACAAAAATATAAATATTTTCAAAATTACATCTCAAATTTTTTCATAGATCTATAAAATATATTAATAAAAGAAAAAAATTAATTAGGTTAATTGCGATATTAAATTTTAAATAAATTTAAATGTAATTTATTTAGATTATAGGCTACTGGATAGGATATACTTCAATATATTAATAAAAGAAAATATTTATTAAATTAATTGAAACATTAAATTAAATTTAAAAACAATGTGGTGGCATTTTTTTATAAAAGTAAAAATATACATAAAATGTAAGAACAAGGAATCGAGTCTAGGTTCTATTACTACCAAAATAGTACGATCACCGCTAGGCTACACTACAATCATATATTAAAATGGAATTAGTGATATATATTCGTTAGTGTTATATTTATATTGACTCTATCTATCAAATTTGGGGCCCTAAAAAGTCGAAGGCCCTGTGCGGTAGCACTCCTCGCACCCCTACAGGGTCGCCCCTGGGCATGACTGCAAGAACATTGTTACAAATCTGAGTCATAGTTAAAAATGAACACACTGTTTAACTCTAACGGTTTGGTTTTAACCTTCGAAAATAGAATCTTCACAGTTTAAACAATGTATCAATTTTTAACTACATATGTTGACTCAGATTTGTATCAATTGTCTTGCTATCATGCCACATGACTAAAACATGATATTTTTTTGCCAAAAGTTGACGGAAGATGTCAAATAGAATAACTGAAGTGAAGTTGAGGACTAACTTGTAACATTTTTTAATTAAAGAATTAAAGCAGAATATTAAATTAAGTTAAGATGAAAAAAAATATTATTTTAAAAATTGTGTATTGATTTTAATAAAGATATAAAATTAATTTTTTTTTATTTACACTTAGTTTATTTATGAGTTAAAAATACAAATAAAAAGAAATTTCCTGATTATATATATATATTTATCTTTTACATAACTAATTTAGTAATAATTTAAAAAAAAACAAAAATGTATCATTAACAAAAACAAAGGCATCATAAACACTAACTCATACAAAGGTATTTTTCTTAAATATGAGAGTTGTGAAAGAGAACAAGTTTCTCTTAAAAAATCTATGGAACTTCTGAACAAGCAAGCAACCTCAAACTATTGTGATGTAGGAAATCTTTAGGAATGTAATATTTTGTAATGATCATGATGATCTTATTTTTGAAATGAAATTTGAATCTCTATTGTTAGTAAAATTGATTTTGCTCCATTATTCATACACAATCTTATCTTCTTTTTAGTAAATTGAACATAGCCTTAAAACAAAGTTTTTAAAATAAAAATAATTTGATAAATATAAACAAATAAATAACTCCCACTATCATGAAAACACCCAATTTTCATAGTCCCTTAATTATTGTGTAACTGTATAATCTCTTTCTATACCTTTTTTTTTATTCTTTATTTTATTTAATTATATTAAAAAATAATTATTGGACTTAAAAATGACAAAAATTAATAAAATAAAAATAATTTGATAATTTTAAGTTCACATCGTTAGGGATTTCAAGTTATCTCCTAACTATTTATATTTTTTAAATGATTATGATAGTTCTATCTAATAAAAAAATCATTATTAAACTAAATTGTAATAAAATTTCATATAAATTGGGAAAATTTTATTAGTTTAAATAATTAGACTTTATTTTCAATATTCTAAATAAAATTAATAAAAGTTTTTTGATTTACACTTAGTTTATTTATGAGTTAAAAATACAAATAAAAAGAAATTTCCTGATTATATACATATTTTTATCTTTTATATAACTAATTTAGTAATAATTTAAAAAAAACAAAAATTTATCATTAACAAAAACAAAGGCATCATAAACACTAACTCATACAAAGGTATTTTTCTTAAATATGAGAGTTTTGAAAGAGAACAAAGTTTCTCTTAAAAAATCTATGGAACTTCTGAACAAGCAAGCAACCTCAAACTATTGTGATGTAAGAAATCTTTAGGAATGTAATATTTTGTAATGATCATGATCATCTTATTTTTGAAATGAAATTTGAATCTCTATTGTTAGTAAAATTGATTTTGCTCCATTATTCATACACAATCTTATCTTTTTTTTAGTAAATTGAACATAGTCTTAAAAACAAAATTTATAAAATAAAAATAATTTGATAAATATAAACAAATAAATAACTCCCACTATCATGAAAACATCTAATTTTCATAGTCCCTTAATTACTGTGTAACTGTATAATCTCTTTCTATACCTTCTTTTTTTATTCTTTATTTTATTTAATTTTATTAAAAAATATTTATTGGACTGAAAAATGACATTAATTTATAAAATAAAAATAATTTGATAATTTGAACTTCACATCCTTAGGGATTTCAAGTTATATCCTAACTATTTATATTTTTTAAATGATTATGATAGTTCTATCTAATAAAAAAATCATTATTAAACTAAATTGTAATAACATTTCATATAAATTGGGAAAACTTTATTAGTTTAAATAATTAGACTTTATTTTCAATATTCTAAATAAAAATAATAAAAGTTTTTTGATTTACACTTAGTTTATTTATGAGCTAAAAATACAAATAAAAAGAAATTTCCTGATTATATATATTTTTATCTTTTATATAACTAATTTAGTAATAATTTTAAAAAAACAAAAATGTATCATTAACAAAAACAAAGGCATCATAAACACTAACTCATTTAAAGGTATTTTTCTTAAATATGAGAGTTGTGAAAGAGAACAAGTTTCTCTTAAAAAATCTATGGAACTTCTGAACAAGCAAGCAACCTCAAACTATTGTGATGTAGGAAATCTTTAGGAATGTAATATTTTGTAATGATCATGATGATCTTATTTTTGAAATGAAATTTGAATCTCTATTGTTAGTAAAATTGATTTTGCTCCATTATTCATACACAATCTTATCTTCTTTTTAGTAAATTGAACATAGCCTTAAAACAAAGTTTTTAAAATAAAAATAATTTGATAAATATAAACAAATAAATAACTCCCACTATCATGAAAACACCCAATTTTCATAGTCCCTTAATTATTGTGTAACTGTATAATCTCTTTCTATACCTTTTTTTTTATTCTTTATTTTATTTAATTATATTAAAAAATAATTATTGGACTTAAAAATGACAAAAATTAATAAAATAAAAATAATTTGATAATTTTAAGTTCACATCGTTAGGGATTTCAAGTTATCTCCTAACTATTTATATTTTTTAAATGATTATGATAGTTCTATCTAATAAAAAAATCATTATTAAACTAAATTGTAATAAAATTTCATATAAATTGGGAAAATTTTATTAGTTTAAATAATTAGACTTTATTTTCAATATTCTAAATAAAATTAATAAAAGTTTTTTGATTTACACTTAGTTTATTTATGAGTTAAAAATACAAATAAAAAGAAATTTCCTGATTATATACATATTTTTATCTTTTATATAACTAATTTAGTAATAATTTAAAAAAAACAAAAATTTATCATTAACAAAAACAAAGGCATCATAAACACTAACTCATACAAAGGTATTTTTCTTAAATATGAGAGTTTTGAAAGAGAACAAAGTTTCTCTTAAAAAATCTATGGAACTTCTGAACAAGCAAGCAACCTCAAACTATTGTGATGTAAGAAATCTTTAGGAATGTAATATTTTGTAATGATCATGATGATCTTATTTTTGAAATGAAATTTGAATCTCTATTGTTAGTAAAATTGATTTTGCTCCATTATTCATACACAATCTTATCTTCTTTTTAGTAAATTGAACATAGCCTTAAAACAAAGTTTTTAAAATAAAAATAATTTGATAAATATAAACAAATAAATAACTCCCACTATCATGAAAACACCCAATTTTCATAGTCCCTTAATTATTGTGTAACTGTATAATCTCTTTCTATACCTTTTTTTTTATTCTTTATTTTATTTAATTATATTAAAAAATATTATTGGACTTAAAAATGACAAAAATTAATAAAATAAAAATAATTTGATAATTTTAAGTTCACATCGTTAGGGATTTCAAGTTATCTCCTAACTATTTATATTTTTTAAATGATTATGATAGTTTTATCTAATAAAAAAATCATTATTAAACTAAATTGTAATAAAATTTCATATAAATTGGGAAAATTTTATTAGTTTAAATAACTAGACTTTATTTTCAATATTCTAAATAAAATTAATAAAAGTTTTTTGATTTACACTTAGTTTATTTATGAGTTAAAAATACAAATAAAAAGAAATTTCCTGATTATATACATATTTTTATCTTTTATATAACTAATTTAGTAATAATTTAAAAAAAACAAAAATTTATCATTAACAAAAACAAAGGCATCATAAACACTAACTCATACAAAGGTATTTTTCTTAAATATGAGAGTTTTGAAAGAGAACAAAGTTTCTCTTAAAAAATCTATGGAACTTCTGAACAAGCAAGCAACCTCAAACTATTGTGATGTAAGAAATCTTTAGGAATGTAATATTTTGTAATGATCATGATCATCTTATTTTTGAAATGAAATTTGAATCTCTATTGTTAGTAAAATTGATTTTGCTCCATTATTCATACACAATCTTATCTTTTTTTTAGTAAATTGAACATAGTCTTAAAAACAAAATTTATAAAATAAAAATAATTTGATAAATATAAACAAATAAATAACTCCCACTATCATGAAAACATCTAATTTTCATAGTCCCTTAATTACTGTGTAACTGTATAATCTCTTTCTATACCTTCTTTTTTTATTCTTTATTTTATTTAATTTTATTAAAAAATATTTATTGGACTGAAAAATGACATTAATTTATAAAATAAAAATAATTTGATAATTTGAACTTCACATCCTTAGGGATTTCAAGTTATATCCTAACTATTTATATTTTTTAAATGATTATGATAGTTCTATCTAATAAAAAAATCATTATTAAACTAAATTGTAATAACATTTCATATAAATTGGGAAAACTTTATTAGTTTAAATAATTAGACTTTATTTTCAATATTCTAAATAAAAATAATAAAAGTTTTTTGATTTACACTTAGTTTATTTATGAGCTAAAAATACAAATAAAAAGAAATTTCCTGATTATATATATTTTTATCTTTTATATAACTAATTTAGTAATAATTTTAAAAAAACAAAAATGTATCATTAACAAAAACAAAGGCATCATAAACACTAACTCATACAAAGGTATTTTTCTTAAATATGAGAGTTGTGAAAGAGAACAAGTTTCTCTTAAAAAATCTATGGAACTTCTGTACAAGCAAGCAACCTCAAACTATTGTGATGTAGGAAATCTTTAGGAATGTAATATTTTGTAATGATCATGATCATCTTATTTTTGAAATGAAATTTGAATCTCTATTGTTAGTAAAATTGATTTTGCTCCATTATTCATACACAATCTTATCTTTTTTTTAGTAAATTGAACATAGCCTTAAAAACAAAATTTATAAAATAGAAATATTTTGATAAATATAAACAAATAAATAACTCCCACTATCATGAAAACACCCAATTTTCATAGTCCCTTAATTATTGTGTAACTGTATAATCTCTTTCTATACCTTCTTTTTTTATTCTTTATTTTATATAATTATATTAAAAAATATTTATTGGACTTAAAAATGACAAAAATTAATAAAATGAAAATAATTTGATAATTTTAAGTTCACATCGTTAGGGATTTCAATTTATCTCCTAACTATTTATATTTTTTAAATGATTATGATAGTTCTATCTAATAAAAAAATCATTATTAAACTAAATTGTAATAAAATTTCATATAAATTGGGAAAATTTTATTAGTTTAAATAATTAGACTTTATTTTCAATATTCTAAATAAAATTAATAAAAGTTTTTTGATTTACACTTAGTTTATTTATGAGTTAAAAATACAAATAAAAAGAAATTTCCTGATTATATACATATTTTTATCTTTTATATAACTAATTTAGTAATAATTTAAAAAAAACAAAAATTTATCATTAACAAAAACAAAGGCATCATAAACACTAACTCATACAAAGGTATTTTTCTTAAATATGAGAGTTTTGAAAGAGAACAAAGTTTCTCTTAAAAAATCTATGGAACTTCTGAACAAGCAAGCAACCTCAAACTATTGTGATGTAAGAAATCTTTAGGAATGTAATATTTTGTAATGATCATGATCATCTTATTTTTGAAATGAAATTTGAATCTCTATTGTTAGTAAAATTGATTTTGCTCCATTATTCATACACAATCTTATCTTTTTTTTAGTAAATTGAACATAGTCTTAAAAACAAAATTTATAAAATAAAAATAATTTGATAAATATAAACAAATAAATAACTCCCACTATCATGAAAACATCTAATTTTCATAGTCCCTTAATTACTGTGTAACTGTATAATCTCTTTTTATACCTTCTTTTTTTATTCTTTATTTTATTTAATTTTATTAAAAAATATTTATTGGACTGAAAAATGACATTAATTTATAAAATAAAAATAATTTGATAATTTGAACTTCACATCCTTAGGGATTTCAAGTTATATCCTAACTATTTATATTTTTTAAATGATTATGATAGTTCTATCTAATAAAAAAATCATTATTAAACTAAATTGTAATAACATTTCATATAAATTGGGAAAACTTTATTAGTTTAAATAATTAGACTTTATTTTCAATATTCTAAATAAAAATAATAAAAGTTTTTTGATTTACACTTAGTTTATTTATGAGCTAAAAATACAAATAAAAAGAAATTTCCTGATTATATATATTTTTATCTTTTATATAACTAATTTAGTAATAATTTTAAAAAACAAAAATGTATCATTAACAAAAACAAAGGCATCATAAACACTAACTCATACAAAGGTATTTTTCTTAAATATGAGAGTTGTGAAAGAGAACAAGTTTCTCTTAAAAAATCTATGGAACTTCTGAACAAGCAAGCAACCTCAAACTATTGTGATGTAGGAAATCTTTAGGAATGTAATATTTTGTAATGATCATGATCATCTTATTTTTGAAATGAAATTTGAATCTCTATTGTTAGTAAAATTGATTTTGCTCCATTATTCATACACAATCTTATCTTTTTTTTAGTAAATTGAACATAGTCTTAAAAACAAAATTTATAAAATAAAAATAATTTGATAAATATAAACAAATAAATAACTCCCACTATCATGAAAACATCTAATTTTCATAGTCCCTTAATTACTGTGTAACTGTATAATCTCTTTTATACCTTCTTTTTTTATTCTTTATTTTATTTAATTTTATTAAAAAATATTTATTGGACTGAAAAATGACATTAATTTATAAAATAAAAATAATTTGATAATTTGAACTTCACATCCTTAGGGATTTCAAGTTATATCCTAACTATTTATATTTTTTAAATGATTATGATAGTTCTATCTAATAAAAAAATCATTATTAAACTAAATTGTAATAACATTTCATATAAATTGGGAAAACTTTATTAGTTTAAATAATTAGACTTTATTTTCAATATTCTAAATAAAAATAATAAAAGTTTTTTGATTTACACTTAGTTTATTTATGAGCTAAAAATACAAATAAAAAGAAATTTCCTGATTATATATATTTTTATCTTTTATATAACTAATTTAGTAATAATTTAAAAAAACAAAAATGTATCATTAACAAAAACAAAGGCATCATAAACACTAACTCATACAAAGGTATTTTTCTTAAATATGAGAGTTGTGAAAGAGAACAAGTTTCTCTTAAAAAATCTATGGAACTTCTGAACAAGCAAGCAACCTCAAACTATTGTGATGTAGGAAATCTTTAGGAATGTAATATTTTGTAATGATCATGATCATCTTATTTTTGAAATGAAATTTGAATCTCTATTGTTAGTAAAATTGATTTTGCTCCATTATTCATACACAATCTTATCTTTTTTTTAGTAAATTGAACATAGCCTTAAAAACAAAATTTATAAAATAAAAATATTTTGATAAATATAAACAAATAAATAACTCCCACTATCATGAAAACACCCAATTTTCATAGTCCCTTAATTATTGTGTAACTGTATAATCTCTTTCTATACCTTCTTTTTTTATTCTTTATTTTATATAATTATATTAAAAAATATTTATTGGACTTAAAAATGACAAAAATTAATAAAATAAAAATAATTTGATAATTTTAAGTTCACATCGTTAGGGATTTCAAGTTATCTCCTAACTATTTATATTTTTTAAATGATTATGATAGTTCTATCTAATAAAAAAATCATTATTAAACTAAATTGTAATAAATTTCATATAAATTGGGAAAATTTTATTAGTTTAAATAATTAGACTTTATTTTCAATATTCTAAATAAAATTAATAAAAGTTTTTTGATTTACACTTAGTTTATTTATGAGTTAAAAATACTAATAAAAAGAAATTTCCTGATTATATACATATTTTTATCTTTTATATAACTAATTTAGTAATAATTTAAAAAAAACAAAAATTTATCATTAACAAAAACAAAGGCATCATAAACACTAACTCATACAAAGGTATTTTTCTTAAATATGAGAGTTTTGAAAGAGAACAAGTTTCTCTTAAAAAATCTATGGAACTTCTGAACAAGCAAGCAACCTCAAACTATTGTGATGTAAGAAATCTTTAGGAATGTAATATTTTGTAATGATCATGATCATCTTATTTTTGAAATGAAATTTGAATCTCTATTGTTAGTAAAATTGATTTTGCTCCATTATTCATACACAATCTTATCTTTTTTTTAGTAAATTGAACATAGTCTTAAAAACAAAATTTATAAAATAAAAATAATTTGATAAATATAAACAAATAAATAACTCCCACTATCATGAAAACATCTAATTTTCATAGTCCCTTAATTACTGTGTAACTGTATAATCTCTTTTATACCTTCTTTTTTTATTCTTTATTTTATTTAATTTTATTAAAAAATATTTATTGGACTGAAAAATGACATTAATTTATAAAATAAAAATAATTTGATAATTTGAACTTCACATCCTTAGGGATTTCAAGTTATATCCTAACTATTTATATTTTTTAAATGATTATGATAGTTCTATCTAATAAAAAAATCATTATTAAACTAAATTGTAATAAAATTTCATATAAATTGGGAAAATTTTATTAGTTTAAATAATTAGACTTTATCTTCAATATTCTAAATAAAATTAATAAAAGTTTTTTGATTTACACTTAGTTTATTTATGAGTTAAAAATACAAATAAAAAGAAATTTCCTGATTATATACATATTTTTATCTTTTATATAACTAATTTAGTAATAATTTAAAAAAACAAAAATTTATCATTAACAAAAACAAAGGCATCATAAACACTAACTCATACAAAGGTATTTTTCTTAAATATGAGAGTTGTGAAAGAGAACAAAGTTTCTCTTAAAAAATCTATGGAACTTCTGAACAAGCAAGCAACCTCAAACTATTGTGATGTAAGAAATCTTTAGGAATGTAATATTTTGTAATGATCATGATCATCTTATTTTTGAAATGAAATTTGAATCTCTATTGTTAGTAAAATTGATTTTGCTCCATTATTCATACACAATCTTATCTTTTTTTTAGTAAATTGAACATAGTCTTAAAAACAAAATTTATAAAATAAAAATAATTTGATAAATATAAACAAATAAATAACTCCCACTATCATGAAAACATCTAATTTTCATAGTCCCTTAATTACTGTGTAACTGTATAATCTCTTTCTATACCTTCTTTTTTTATTCTTTATTTTATTTAATTTTATTAAAAAATATTTATTGGACTGAAAAATGACATTAATTTATAAAATAAAAATAATTTGATAATTTGAACTTCACATCCTTAGGGATTTCAAGTTATATCCTAACTATTTATATTTTTTAAATGATTATGATAGTTCTATCTAATAAAAAAATCATTATTAAACTAAATTGTAATAACATTTCATATAAATTGGGAAAACTTTATTAGTTTAAATAATTAGACTTTATTTTCAATATTCTAAATAAAATAATAAAAGTTTTTTGATTTACACTTAGTTTATTTATGAGCTAAAAATACAAATAAAAAGAAATTTCCTGATTATATATATTTTTATCTTTTATATAACTAATTTAGTAATAATTTTAAAAAAACAAAAATGTATCATTAACAAAAACAAAGGCATCATAAACACTAACTCATACAAAGGTATTTTTCTTAAATATGAGAGTTGTGAAAGAGAACAAGTTTCTCTTAAAAAATCTATGGAACTTCTGAACAAGCAAGCAACCTCAAACTATTGTGATGTAGGAAATCTTTAGGAATGTAATATTTTGTAATGATCATGATCATCTTATTTTTGAAATGAAATTTGAATCTCTATTGTTAGTAAAATTGATTTTGCTCCATTATTCATACACAATCTTATCTTTTTTTTAGTAAATTGAACATAGCCTTTAAAACAAAATTTATAAAATAAAAATAATTTGATAAATATAAACAAATAAATAACTCCCACTATCATGAAAACACCCAATTTTCATAGTCCCTTAATTATTGTGTAACTGTATAATCTCTTTCTATACCTTTTTTTTTATTCTTTATTTATTTAATTATATTAAAAAATATTTATTGGACTTAAAAATGACAAAAATTAATAAAATAAAAATAATTTGATAATTTTAAGTTCACATCGTTAGGGATTTCAAGTTATCTCCTAACTATTTATATTTTTTAAATGATTATGATAGTTCTATCTAATAAAAAAATCATTATTAAACTAAATTGTAATAAAATTTCATATAAATTGGGAAAATTTTATTAGTTTAAATAATTAGACTTTATTTTCAATATTCTAAATAAAATTAATAAAAGTTTTTTGATTTACACTTAGTTTATTTATGAGTTAAAAATACAAATAAAAGAAATTTCCTGATTATATACATATTTTTATCTTTTATATAACTAATTTAGTAATAATTTAAAAAAAACAAAAATTTATCATTAACAAAAACAAAGGCATCATAAACACTAACTCATACAAAGGTATTTTTCTTAAATATGAGAGTTGTGAAAGAGAACAAAGTTTCTCTTAAAAAATCTATGGAACTTCTGAACAAGCAAGCAACCTCAAACTATTGTGATGTAAGAAATCTTTAGGAATGTAATATTTTGTAATGATCATGATCATCTTATTTTTGAAATGAAATTTGAATCTCTATTGTTAGTAAAATTGATTTTGCTCCATTATTCATACACAATCTTATCTTTTTTTTAGTAAATTGAACATAGTCTTAAAAACAAAATTTATAAAATAAAAATAATTTGATAAATATAAACAAATAAATAACTCCCACTATCATGAAAACATCTAATTTTCATAGTCCCTTAATTACTGTGTAACTGTATAATCTCTTTTATACCTTCTTTTTTTATTCTTTATTTTATTTAATTTTATTAAAAAATATTTATTGGACTGAAAAATGACATTAATTTATAAAATAAAAATAATTTGATAATTTGAACTTCACATCCTTAGGGATTTCAAGTTATATCCTAACTATTTATATTTTTTAAATGATTATGATAGTTCTATCTAATAAAAAAATCATTATTAAACTAAATTGTAATAACATTTCATATAAATTGGGAAAACTTTATTAGTTTAAATAATTAGACTTTATTTTCAATATTCTAAATAAAAATAATAAAAGTTTTTTGATTTACACTTAGTTTATTTATGAGTTAAAAATACAAATAAAAAGAAATTTCCTGATTATATATATTTTTATCTTTTATATAACTAATTTAGTAATAATTTTAAAAAAACAAAAATGTATCATTAACAAAAACAAAGGCATCATAAACACTAACTCATACAAAGGTATTTTTCTTAAATATGAGAGTTGTGAAAGAGAACAAGTTTCTCTTAAAAAATCTATGGAACTTCTGAACAAGCAAGCAACCTCAAACTATTGTGATGTAGGAAATCTTTAGGAATGTAATATTTTGTAATGATCATGATCATCTTATTTTTGAAATGAAATTTGAATCTCTATTGTTAGTAAAATTGATTTTGCTCCATTATTCATACACAATCTTATCTTTTTTTTAGTAAATTGAACATAGCCTTAAAAAAAATTTATAAAATAAAAATAATTTGATAAATATAAACAAATAAATAACTCCCACTATCATGAAAACACCCAATTTTCATAGTCCCTTAATTATTGTGTAACTGTATAATCTCTTTCTATACCTTTTTTTTTATTCTTTATTTTATTTAATTATATTAAAAAATATTTATTGGACTTAAAAATGACAAAAATTTATAAAATAAAAATAATTTGATAATTTTAACTTCACATCCTTAGGGATTTCAAGTTATCTCCTAACTATTTATATTTTTTAAATGATTATGATAGTTCTATCTAATAAAAAAATCATTATTAAACTAAATTGTAATAAAATTTCATATAAATTGGGAAAATTTTATTAGTTTAAATAATTAGACTTTATTTTCAATATTCTAAATAAAAATAATAAAAGTTTTTTGATTTACACTTAGTTTATTTATGAGTTAAAAATACAAATAAAAAGAAATTTCCTGATTATATACATATTTTTATCTTTTATATAACTAATTTAGTAATAATTTTAAAAAAACAAAAATGTATCATTAACAAAAACAAAGGCATCATAAACACTAACTCATACAAAGGTATTTTTCTTAAATATGAGAGTTGTGAAAGAGAACAAGTTTCTCTTAAAAAATCTATGGAACTTCTGAACAAGCAAGCAACCTCAAACTATTGTGATGTAGGAAATCTTTAGGAATGTAATATTTTGTAATGATCATGATCATCTTATTTTTGAAATGAAATTTGAATCTCTATTGTTAGTAAAATTGATTTTGCTCCATTATTCATACACAATCTTATCTTTTTTTAGTAAATTGAACATAGCCTTAAAACAAAGTTTTTAAAATAAAAATAATTTGATAAATATAAACAAATAAATAACTCCCACTATCATGAAAACACCCAATTTTCATAGTCCCTTAATTATTGTGTAACTGTATAATCTCTTTCTATACCTTTTTTTTTTATTCTTTATTTTATTTAATTATATTAAAAAATATTTATTGGACTTAAAAATGACAAAAATTAATAAAATAAAAATAATTTGATAATTTTAAGTTCACATCGTTAGGGATTTCAAGTTATCTCCTAACTATTATATTTTTTAAATGATTATGATAGTTCTATCTAATAAAAAAATCATTATTAAACTAAATTGTAATAACATTTCATATAAATTGGGAAAATTTTATTAGTTTAAATAATTAGACTTTATTTTCAATATTCTAAATAAAAATAATAAAAGTTTTTTGATTTACACTTAGTTTATTTATGAGTTAAAAATACAAATAAAAAGAAATTTCCTGATTATATACATATTTTTATCTTTTATATAACTAATTTAGTAATAATTTAAAAAAAACAAAAATTTATCATTAACAAAAACAAAGGCATCATAAACACTAACTCATACAAAGGTATTTTTCTTAAATATGAGAGTTGTGAAAGAGAACAAAGTTTCTCTTAAAAAATCTATGGAACTTCTGAACAAGCAAGCAACCTCAAACTATTGTGATGTAAGAAATCTTTAGGAATGTAATATTTTGTAATGATCATGATCATCTTATTTTTGAAATGAAATTTGAATCTCTATTGTTAGTAAAATTGATTTTGCTCCATTATTCATACACAATCTTATCTTTTTTTTAGTAAATTGAACATAGTCTTAAAAACAAAATTTATAAAATAAAAATAATTTGATAAATATAAACAAATAAATAACTCCCACTATCATGAAAACATCTAATTTTCATAGTCCCTTAATTACTGTGTAACTGTATAATCTCTTTTATACCTTCTTTTTTTATTCTTTATTTTATTTAATTTTATTAAAAAATATTTATTGGACTGAAAAATGACATTAATTTATAAAATAAAAATAATTTGATAATTTGAACTTCACATCCTTAGGGATTTCAAGTTATATCCTAACTATTTATATTTTTTAAATGATTATGATAGTTCTATCTAATAAAAAAATCATTATTAAACTAAATTGTAATAACATTTCATATAAATTGGGAAAACTTTATTAGTTTAAATAATTAGACTTTATTTTCAATATTCTAAATAAAATAATAAAAGTTTTTTGATTTACACTTAGTTTATTTATGAGCTAAAAATACAAATAAAAAGAAATTTCCTGATTATATATATTTTTATCTTTTATATAACTAATTTAGTAATAATTTTAAAAAAACAAAAATGTATCATTAACAAAAACAAAGGCATCATAAACACTAACTCATACAAAGGTATTTTTCTTAAATATGAGAGTTGTGAAAGAGAACAAGTTTCTCTTAAAAAATCTATGGAACTTCTGAACAAGCAAGCAACCTCAAACTATTGTGATGTAGGAAATCTTTAGGAATGTAATATTTTGTAATGATCATGATCATCTTATTTTTGAAATGAAATTTGAATCTCTATTGTTAGTAAAATTGATTTTGCTCCATTATTCATACACAATCTTATCTTCTTTTTAGTAAATTGAACATAGCCTTAAAACAAAGTTTTTAAAATAAAAATAATTTGATAAATATAAACAAATAAATAACTCCCACTATCATGAAAACACCCAATTTTCATAGTCCCTTAATTATTGTGTAACTGTATAATCTCTTTCTATACCTTTTTTTTTATTCTTTATTTTATTTAATTATATTAAAAAATATTTATTGGACTTAAAAATGACAAAAATTAATAAAATAAAAATAATTTGATAATTTTAAGTTCACATCGTTAGGGATTTCAAGTTATCTCCTAACTATTTAAATTTTTTAAATGATTATGATAGTTCTATGTAATAAAAAAATCATTATTAAACTAAATTGTAATAAAATTTCATATAAATTGGGAAAATTTTATTAGTTTAAATAATTAGACTTTATTTTCAATATTCTAAATAAAATTAATAAAAGTTTTTTGATTTACACTTAGTTTGTTTATGAGTTAAAAATACAAATAAAAAGAAATTTCCTGATTATATACATATTTTTATCTTTTATATAACTAATTTAGTAATAATTTAAAAAAAAACAAAATTTTATCATTAACAAAAACAAAGGCATCATAAACACTAACTCATACAAAGGTATTTTTCTTAAATATGAGAGTTGTGAAAGAGAACAAAGTTTCTCTTAAAAAATCTATGGAACTTCTGAACAAGCAAGCAACCTCAAACTATTGTGATGTAAGAAATCTTTAGGAATGTAATATTTTGTAATGATCATGATCATCTTATTTTTGAAATGAAATTTGAATCTCTATTGTTAGTAAAATTGATTTCGCTCCATTATTCATACATAATCTTATATTTTTTTTAGTAAATTGAACATAGCCTTAAAAACAAAATTTATAAAATAAAAATATTTTGATAAATATAAACAAATAAATAACTCCCACTATCATGAAAACACCCAATTTTCATAGTCCTTTAATTATTGTGTAACTGTATAATCTCTTTCTATACCTTCTTTTTTTATTCTTTATTTGATTTAATTTTATTAAAAAATATTTATTGGACTTAAAAATGACAAAAATTTATAAAATAAAAATATTTTGATAACTTTAACTTCACATCCTTAGGGATTTCAAGTTATCTCCTAACTATTTAAATTTTTTAAATGATTATGATAGTTCTATTTAATAAAAAAATCATTATTAAACTACTTTGTAATAACCTTTCATATAAATTGGGAAAATTTTATTAGTTTAAATAATTAGACTTTATTTTCAATATTCTAAATAAAATTAATAAAAGTTTTTTGATTTACACTTAGTTTATTTATGAGTTAAAAATACAAATAAAAAGAAATTTCCTGATTATATACATATTTTTATCTTTTATATAACTAATTTAGTAATAATTTTAAAAAAACAAAAATTTATCATTAACAAAAACAAAGGCATCATAAACACTAACTCATACAAAGGTATTTTTCTTAAATATGAGAGTTGTGAAAGAGAACAAAGTTTCTCTTAAAAAATCTATGGAACTTCTGAACAAGCAAGCAACCTCAAACTATTGTGATGTAAGAAATCTTTAGGAATGTAATATTTTGTAATGATCATGATCATCTTATTTTTGAAATGAAATTTGAATCTCTATTGTTAGTAAAATTGATTTTGCTCCATTATTCATACACAATCTTATCTTTTTTTTAGTAAATTGAACATAGTCTTAAAAACAAAATTTATAAAATAAAAATAATTTGATAAATATAAACAAATAAATAACTCCCACTATCATGAAAACATCTAATTTTCATAGTCCCTTAATTACTGTGTAACTGTATAATCTCTTTCTATACCTTCTTTTTTATTCTTTATTTTATTTAATTTTATTAAAAAATATTTATTGGACTGAAAAATGACATTAATTTATAAAATAAAAATAATTTGATAATTTGAACTTCACATCCTTAGGGATTTCAAGTTATATCCTAACTATTTATATTTTTTAAATGATTATGATAGTTCTATCTAATAAAAAAATCATTATTAAACTAAATTGTAATAACATTTCATATAAATTGGGAAAACTTTATTAGTTTAAATAATTAGACTTTATTTTCAATATTCTAAATAAAAATAATAAAAGTTTTTTGATTTACACTTAGTTTATTTATGAGCTAAAAATACAAATAAAAAGAAATTTCCTGATTATATATATTTTTATCTTTTATATAACTAATTTAGTAATAATTTTAAAAAAACAAAAATGTATCATTAACAAAAACAAAGGCATCATAAACACTAACTCATACAAAGGTATTTTTCTTAAATATGAGAGTTGTTAAAGAGAACAAGTTTCTCTTAAAAAATCTATGGAACTTCTGAACAAGCAAGCAACCTCAAACTATTGTGATGTAGGAAATCTTTAGGAATGTAATATTTTGTAATGATCATGATCATCTTATTTTTGAAATGAAATTTGAATCTCTATTGTTAGTAAAATTGATTTTGCTCCATTATTCATACACAATCTTATCTTTTTTTTAGTAAATTGAACATAGTCTTAAAAACAAAATTTATAAAATAAAAATAATTTGATAAATATAAACAAATAAATAACTCCCACTATCATGAAAACATCTAATTTTCATAGTCCCTTAATTACTGTGTAACTGTATAATCTCTTTCTATACCTTCTTTTTTTATTCTTTATTTTATTTAATTTTATTAAAAAATATTTATTGGACTGAAAAATGACAAAAATTTATAAAATAAAAATAATTTGATAATTTGAACTTCACATCCTTAGGGATTTCAAGTTATATCCTAACTATTTATATTTTTTAAATGATTATGATAGTTCTATCTAATAAAAAAATCATTATTAAACTAAATTGTAATAACATTTCATATAAATTGGGAAAACTTTATTAGTTTAAATAATTAGACTTTATTTTCAATATTCTAAATAAAAATAATAAAAGTTTTTTGATTTACACTTAGTTTATTTATGAGCTAAAAATACAAATAAAAAGAAATTTCCTGATTATATATATTTTTATCTTTTATATAACTAATTTAGTAATAATTTTAAAAAAACAAAAATGTATCATTAACAAAAACAAAGGCATCATAAACACTAACTCATACAAAGGTATTTTTCTTAAATATGAGAGTTGTGAAAGAGAACAAGTTTCTCTTAAAAAATCTATGGAACTTCTGAACAAGCAAGCAACCTCAAACTATTGTGATGTAAGAAATCTTTAGGAATGTAATATTTTGTAATGATCATGATCATCTTATTTTTGAAATGAAATTTGAATCTCTATTGTTAGTAAAATTGATTTTGCTCCATTATTCATACACAATCTTATCTTTTTTTTAGTAAATTGAACATAGTCTTAAAAACAAAATTTATAAAATAAAAATAATTTGATAAATATAAACAAATAAATAACTCCCACTATCATGAAAACATCTAATTTTCATAGTCCCTTAATTACTGTGTAACTGTATAATCTCTTTCTATACCTTCTTTTTTTATTCTTTATTTTATTTAATTTTATTAAAAAATATTTATTGGACTGAAAAATGACATTAATTTATAAAATAAAAATAATTTGATAATTTGAACTTCACATCCTTAGGGATTTCAAGTTATATCCTAACTATTTATATTTTTTAAATGATTATGATAGTTCTATCTAATAAAAAAATCATTATTAAACTAAATTGTAATAACATTTCATATAAATTGGGAAAACTTTATTAGTTTAAATAATTAGACTTTATTTTCAATATTCTAAATAAAAATAATAAAAGTTTTTTGATTTACACTTAGTTTATTTATGAGTTAAAAATACAAATAAAAAGAAATTTCCTGATTATATATATTTTTATCTTTTATATAACTAATTTAGTAATAATTTAAAAAAACAAAAATGTATCATTAACAAAAACAAAGGCATCATAAACACTAACTCATACAAAGGTATTTTTCTTAAATATGAGAGTTGTGAAAGAGAACAAGTTTCTCTTAAAAAATCTATGGAACTTCTGAACAAGCAAGCAACCTCAAACTATTGTGATGTAGGAAATCTTTAGGAATGTAATATTTTGTAATGATCATGATCATCTTATTTTTGAAATGAAATTTGAATCTCTATTGTTAGTAAAATTGATTTTGCTCCATTATTCATACACAATCTTATCTTTTTTTTAGTAAATTGAACATAGTCTAAAAACAAAATTTATAAAATAAAAATAATTTGATAAATATAAACAAATAAATAACTCCCACTATCATGAAAACATCTAATTTTCATAGTCCCTTAATTACTGTGTAACTGTATAATCTCTTTCTATACCTTCTTTTTTTATTCTTTATTTTATTTAATTTTATTAAAAAATATTTATTGGACTGAAAAATGACATTAATTTATAAAATAAAAATAATTTGATAATTTGAACTTCACATCCTTAGGGATTTCAAGTTATATCCTAACTATTTATATTTTTTAAATGATTATGATAGTTCTATCTAATAAAAAAATCATTATTAAACTAAATTGTAATAACATTTCATATAAATTGGGAAAACTTTATTAGTTTAAATAATTAGACTTTATTTTCAATATTCTAAATAAAAATAATAAAAGTTTTTTGATTTACACTTAGTTTATTTATGAGTTAAAAATACAAATAAAAAGAAATTTCCTGATTATATATATTTTTATCTTTTATATAACTAATTTAGTAATAATTTTAAAAAAACAAAAATGTATCATAAACAAAAACAAAGGCATCATAAACACTAACTCATACAAAGGTATTTTTCTTAAATATGAGAGTTGTGAAAGAGAACAAGTTTCTCTTAAAAAATCTATGGAACTTCTGAACAAGCAAGCAACCTCAAACTATTGTGATGTAGAAATCTTTAGGAATGTAATATTTTGTAATGATCATGATCATCTTATTTTTGAAATGAAATTTGAATCTCTATTGTTAGTAAAATTGATTTTGCTCCATTATTCATACACAATCTTATCTTTTTTTTAGTAAATTGAACATAGTCTTAAAAACAAAATTTATAAAATAAAAATAATTTGATAAATATAAACAAATAAATAACTCCCACTATCATGAAAACATCTAATTTTCATAGTCCCTTAATTACTGTGTAACTGTATAATCTCTTTCTATACCTTCTTTTTTTATTCTTTATTTTATTTAATTTTATTAAAAAATATTTATTGGACTGAAAAATGACAAAAATTTATAAAATAAAAATAATTTGATAATTTGAACTTCACATCCTTAGGGATTTCAAGTTATATCCTAACTATTTATATTTTTTAAATGATTATGATAGTTCTATCTAATAAAAAAATCATTATTAAACTAAATTGTAATAACATTTCATATAAATTGGGAAAACTTTATTAGTTTAAATAATTAGACTTTATTTTCAATATTCTAAATAAAAATAATAAAAGTTTTTTGATTTACACTTAGTTTATTTATGAGCTAAAAATACAAATAAAAAGAAATTTCCTGATTATATATATTTTTATCTTTTATATAACTAATTTAGTAATAATTTTAAAAAAACAAAAATGTATCATTAACAAAAACAAAGGCATCATAAACACTAACTCATACAAAGGTATTTTTCTTAAATATGAGAGTTGTGAAAGAGAACAAGTTTCTCTTAAAAAATCTATGGAACTTCTGAACAAGCAAGCAACCTCAAACTATTGTGATGTAGGAAATCTTTAGGAATGTAATATTTTGTAATGATCATGATCATCTTATTTTTGAAATGAAATTTGAATCTCTATTGTTAGTAAAATTGATTTTGCTCCATTATTCATACACAATCTTATCTTTTTTTTAGTAAATTGAACATAGTCTTAAAAACAAAATTTATAAAATAAAAATAATTTGATAAATATAAACAAATAAATAACTCCCACTATCATGAAAACATCTAATTTTCATAGTCCCTTAATTACTGTGTAACTGTATAATCTCTTTCTATACCTTCTTTTTTTATTCTTTATTTTATTTAATTTTATTAAAAAATATTTATTGGACTTAAAAATGACATTAATTTATAAAATAAAAATAATTTGATAATTTGAACTTCACATCCTTAGGGATTTCAAGTTATATCCTAACTATTTATATTTTTTAAATGATTATGATAGTTCTATCTAATAAAAAAATCATTATTAAACTAAATTGTAATAACATTTCATATAAATTGGGAAAACTTTATTAGTTTAAATAATTAGACTTTATTTTCAATATTCTAAATAAAAATAATAAAAGTTTTTTGATTTACACTTAGTTTATTTATGAGTTAAAAATACAAATAAAAAGAAATTTCCTGATTATATATATTTTTATCTTTTATATAACTAATTTAGTAATAATTTAAAAAAACAAAAATGTATCATTAACAAAAACAAAGGCATCATAAACACTAACTCATACAAAGGTATTTTTCTTAAATATGAGAGTTGTGAAAGAGAACAAGTTTCTCTTAAAAAATCTATGGAACTTCTGAACAAGCAAGCAACCTCAAACTATTGTGATGTAAGAAATCTTTAGGAATGTAATATTTTGTAATGATCATGATCATCTTATTTTTGAAATGAAATTTGAATCTCTATTGTTAGTAAAATTGATTTTGCTCCATTATTCATACACAATCTTATCTTTTTTTTAGTAAATTGAACATAGTCTTAAAAACAAAATTTATAAAATAAAAATAATTTGATAAATATAAACAAATAAATAACTCCCACTATCATGAAAACATCTAATTTTCATAGTCCCTTAATTACTGTGTAACTGTATAATCTCTTTCTATACCTTCTTTTTTTATTCTTTATTTTATTTAATTTTATTAAAAAATATTTATTGGACTGAAAAATGACATTAATTTATAAAATAAAAATAATTTGATAATTTGAACTTCACATCCTTAGGGATTTCAAGTTATATCCTAACTATTTATATTTTTTAAATGATTATGATAGTTCTATCTAATAAAAAAATCATTATTAAACTAAATTGTAATAACATTTCATATAAATTGGGAAAACTTTATTAGTTTAAATAATTAGACTTTATTTTCAATATTCTAAATAAAAATAATAAAAGTTTTTTGATTTACACTTAGTTTATTTATGAGCTAAAAATACAAATAAAAAGAAATTTCCTGATTATATATATTTTTATCTTTTATATAACTAATTTAGTAATAATTTTAAAAAAACAAAAATGTATCATTAACAAAAACAAAGGCATCATAAACACTAACTCATACAAAGGTATTTTTCTTAAATATGAGAGTTGTTAAAGAGAACAAGTTTCTCTTAAAAAATCTATGGAACTTCTGAACAAGCAAGCAACCTCAAACTATTGTGATGTAGGAAATCTTTAGGAATGTAATATTTTGTAATGATCATGATCATCTTATTTTTGAAATGAAATTTGAATCTCTATTGTTAGTAAAATTGATTTTGCTCCATTATTCATACACAATCTTATCTTTTTTTTAGTAAATTGAACATAGTCTAAAAACAAAATTTATAAAATAAAAATAATTTGATAAATATAAACAAATAAATAACTCCCACTATCATGAAAACATCTAATTTTCATAGTCCCTTAATTACTGTGTAACTGTATAATCTCTTTCTATACCTTCTTTTTTTATTCTTTATTTTATTTAATTTTATTAAAAAATATTTATTGGACTTAAAAATGACATTAATTTATAAAATAAAAATAATTTGATAATTTGAACTTCACATCCTTAGGGATTTCAAGTTATATCCTAACTATTTATATTTTTTAAATGATTATGATAGTTCTATCTAATAAAAAAATCATTATTAAACTAAATTGTAATAACATTTCATATAAATTGGGAAAACTTTATTAGTTTAAATAATTAGACTTTATTTTCAATATTCTAAATAAAAATAATAAAAGTTTTTTGATTTACACTTAGTTTATTTATGAGCTAAAAATACAAATAAAAAGAAATTTCCTGATTATATATTTTTATCTTTTATATAACTAATTTAGTAATAATTTTAAAAAAACAAAAATGTATCATAAACAAAAACAAAGGCATCATAAACACTAACTCATACAAAGGTATTTTTCTTAAATATGAGAGTTGTGAAAGAGAACAAGTTTCTCTTAAAAAATCTATGGAACTTCTGAACAAGCAAGCAACCTCAAACTATTGTGATGTAGGAAATCTTTAGGAATGTAATATTTTGTAATGATCATGATCATCTTATTTTTGAAATGAAATTTGAATCTCTATTGTTAGTAAAATTGATTTTGCTCCATTATTCATACACAATCTTATCTTTTTTTTAGTAAATTGAACATAGTCTTAAAAACAAAATTTATAAAATAAAAATAATTTGATAAATATAAACAAATAAATAACTCCCACTATCATGAAAACATCTAATTTTCATAGTCCCTTAATTACTGTGTAACTGTATAATCTCTTTCTATACCTTCTTTTTTTATTCTTTATTTTATTTAATTTTATTAAAAAATATTTATTGGACTGAAAAATGACAAAAATTTATAAAATAAAAATAATTTGATAATTTGAACTTCACATCCTTAGGGATTTCAAGTTATATCCTAACTATTTATATTTTTTAAATGATTATGATAGTTCTATCTAATAAAAAAATCATTATTAAACTAAATTGTAATAACATTTCATATAAATTGGGAAAACTTTATTAGTTTAAATAATTAGACTTTATTTTCAATATTCTAAATAAAAATAATAAAAGTTTTTTGATTTACACTTAGTTTATTTATGAGTTAAAAATACAAATAAAAAGAAATTTCCTGATTATATATATTTTTATCTTTTATATAACTAATTTAGTAATAATTTAAAAAAACAAAAATGTATCATTAACAAAAACAAAGGCATCATAAACACTAACTCATACAAAGGTATTTTTCTTAAATATGAGAGTTGTTAAAGAGAACAAGTTTCTCTTAAAAAATCTATGGAACTTCTGAACAAGCAAGCAACCTCAAACTATTGTGATGTAGGAAATCTTTAGGAATGTAATATTTTGTAATGATCATGATCATCTTATTTTTGAAATGAAATTTGAATCTCTATTGTTAGTAAAATTGATTTTGCTCCATTATTCATACACAATCTTATCTTTTTTTTAGTAAATTGAACATAGTCTAAAAAACAAAATTTATAAAATAAAAATAATTTGATAAATATAAACAAATAAATAACTCCCACTATCATGAAAACATCTAATTTTCATAGTCCCTTAATTACTGTGTAACTGTATAATCTCTTTCTATACCTTCTTTTTTTATTCTTTATTTTATTTAATTTTATTAAAAAATATTTATTGGACTGAAAAATGACATTAATTTATAAAATAAAAATAATTTGATAATTTGAACTTCACATCCTTAGGGATTTCAAGTTATATCCTAACTATTTATATTTTTAAATGATTATGATAGTTCTATCTAATAAAAAAATCATTATTAAACTAAATTGTAATAACATTTCATATAAATTGGGAAAACTTTATTAGTTTAAATAATTAGACTTTATTTTCAATATTCTAAATAAAAATAATAAAAGTTTTTTGATTTACACTTAGTTTATTTATGAGCTAAAAATACAAATAAAAAGAAATTTCCTGATTATATATATTTTTATCTTTTATATAACTAATTTAGTAATAATTTTAAAACAACAAAAATGTATCATAAACAAAAACAAAGGCATCATAAACACTAACTCATACAAAGGTATTTTTCTTAAATATGAGAGTTGTTAAAGAGAACAAGTTTCTCTTAAAAAATCTATGGAACTTCTGAACAAGCAAGCAACCTCAAACTATTGTGATGTAAGAAATCTTTAGGAATGTAATATTTTGTAATGATCATGATCATCTTATTTTTGAAATGAAATTTGAATATCTATTGTTAGTAAAATTGATTTTGCTCCATTATTCATACACAATCTTATCTTTTTTTTAGTAAATTGAACATAGTCTTAAAAACAAAATTTATAAAATAAAAATAATTTGATAAATATAAACAAATAAATAACTCCCACTATCATGAAAACATCTAATTTTCATAGTCCCTTAATTACTGTGTAACTGTATAATCTCTTTCTATACCTTCTTTTTTTATTCTTTATTTTATTTAATTTTATTAAAAAATATTTATTGGACTGAAAAATGACATTAATTTATAAAATAAAAATAATTTGATAATTTGAACTTCACATCCTTAGGGATTTCAAGTTATATCCTAACTATTTATATTTTTTAAATGATTATGATAGTTCTATCTAATAAAAAAATCATTATTAAACTAAATTGTAATAACATTTCATATAAATTGGGAAAACTTTATTAGTTTAAATAATTAGACTTTATTTTCAATATTCTAAATAAAAATAATAAAAGTTTTTTGATTTACACTTAGTTTATTTATGAGCTAAAAATACAAATAAAAAGAAATTTCCTGATTATATATATTTTTATCTTTTATATAACTAATTTAGTAATAATTTTAAAAAAACAAAAATGTATCATTAACAAAAACAAAGGCATCATAAACACTAACTCATACAAAGGTATTTTTCTTAAATATGAGAGTTGTTAAAGAGAACAAGTTTCTCGTAAAAAATCTATGGAACTTCTGAACAAGCAAGCAACCTCAAACTATTGTGATGTAGGAAATCTTTAGGAATGTAATATTTTGTAATGATCATGATCATCTTATTTTTGAAATGAAATTTGAATATCTATTGTTAGTAAAATTGATTTTGCTCCATTATTCATACACAATCTTATCTTTTTTTTAGTAAATTGAACATAGTCTTAAAAACAAAATTTATAAAATAAAAATAATTTGATAAATATAAACAAATAAATAACTCCCACTATCATGAAAACATCTAATTTTCATAGTCCCTTAATTACTGTGTAACTGTATAATCTCTTTCTATACCTTCTTTTTTATTCTTTATTTTATTTAATTTTATTAAAAAATATTTATTGGACTGAAAAATGACATTAATTTATAAAATAAAAATAATTTGATAATTTGAACTTCACATCCTTAGGGATTTCAAGTTATATCCTAACTATTTATATTTTTTAAATGATTATGATAGTTCTATCTAATAAAAAAATCATTATTAAACTAAATTGTAATAACATTTCATATAAATTGGGAAAACTTTATTAGTTTAAATAATTAGACTTTATTTTCAATATTCTAAATAAAAATAATAAAAGTTTTTTGATTTACACTTAGTTTATTTATGAGCTAAAAATACAAATAAAAAGAAATTTCCTGATTATATATATTTTTATCTTTTATATAACTAATTTAGTAATAATTTTAAAACAACAAAAATGTATCATAAACAAAAACAAAGGCATCATAAACACTAACTCATACAAAGGTATTTTTCTTAAATATGAGAGTTGTTAAAGAGAACAAGTTTCTCTTAAAAAATCTATGGAACTTCTGAACAAGCAAGCAACCTCAAACTATTGTGATGTAGGAAATCTTTAGGAATGTAATATTTTGTAATGATCATGATCATCTTATTTTTGAAATGAAATTTGAATCTCTATTGTTAGTAAAATTGATTTTGCTCCATTATTCATACACAATCTTATCTTTTTTTTAGTAAATTGAACATAGTCTAAAAAACAAAATTTATAAAATAAAAATAATTTGATAAATATAAACAAATAAATAACTCCCACTATCATGAAAACATCTAATTTTCATAGTCCCTTAATTACTGTGTAACTGTATAATCTCTTTCTATACCTTCTTTTTTTATTCTTTATTTTATTTAATTTTATTAAAAAATATTTATTGGACTGAAAAATGACATTAATTTATAAAATAAAAATAATTTGATAATTTGAACTTCACATCCTTAGGGATTTCAAGTTATATCCTAACTATTTATATTTTTTAAATGATTATGATAGTTCTATCTAATAAAAAAATCATTATTAAACTAAATTGTAATAACATTTCATATAAATTGGGAAAACTTTATTAGTTTAAATAATTAGACTTTATTTTCAATATTCTAAATAAAAATAATAAAAGTTTTTTGATTTACACTTAGTTTATTTATGAGCTAAAAATACTAATAAAAAGAAATTTCCTGATTATATACATATTTTTATCTTTTATATAACTAATTTAGTAATAATTTAAAAAAAAACAAAATTTTATCATTAACAAAAACAAAGGCATCATAAACACTAACTCATACAAAGGTATTTTTCTTAAATATGAGAGTTGTGAAAGAGAACAAAGTTTCTCTTAAAAAATCTATGGAACTTCTGAACAAGCAAGCAACCTCAAACTATTGTGATGTAAGAAATCTTTAGGAATGTAATATTTTGTAATGATCATGATCATCTTATTTTTGATATGAAATTTGAATCTCTATTGTTAATAAAATTGATTTCGCTCCATTATTCATACATAATCTTATATTTTTTTTAGTAAATTGAACATAGCCTTAAAAACAAAATTTATAAAATAAAAATATTTTGATAAATATAAACAAATAAATAACTCCCACTATCATGAAAACACCCAATTTTCATAGTCCTTTAATTATTGTGTAACTGTATAATCTCTTTCTATACCTTCTTTTTTTATTCTTTATTTGATTTAATTTTATTAAAAAATATTTATTGGACTTAAAAATGACACAAATTTATAAAATAAAAATAATTTGATAATTTTAACTTCACATCCTTAGGGATTTCAAGTTATATCCTAACTATTTATATTTTTTAAATGATTATGATAGTTCTATCTAATAAAAAAAATCATTATTAAACTAAATTGTAATAACATTTCATATAAATTGGGAAAACTTTATTAGTTTAAATAATTAGACTTTATTTTCAATATTCTAAATAAATATAATAAAAGTTATTTGATTTACACTTAGTTTATTTATGAGTTAAAAATATAAATAAAAAGAAATTTCCTGATTATATACATATTTTTATCTTTTATATAACTAATTTAGTAATAATTTTAAAAAAACAAAAATGTATCATTAACCAAAACAAAGGCATCATAAACACTAACTCATACAAAGGTATTTTTCTTAAATATGAGAGTTGTGAAAGAGAACAAGTTTCTCTTAAAAAATCTATGGAACTTCTGAACAAGCAAGCAACCTCAAACTATTTGTGATGTAGGAAATCTTTAGGAATGTAATATTTTGTAATGATCATGATCATCTTATTTTTGAAATGAAATTTGAATCTCTATTGTTAGTAAAATAGATTTTGCTCCATTATTCATACACAATCTTATCTTTTTTTTAGTAAATTGAACATAGTCTTAAAAACAAAATTTATAAAATAAAAATAATTTGATAAATATAAACAAATAAATAACTCCCACTATCATGAAAACATCTAATTTTCATAGTCCCCTAATTACTGTGTAACTGTAACAACCCGTATAATATATATCTAGAATAATATCATACAAGTGTTAAATCTTGGTACTGTCGCAACATAAGTGCCTAATGGCATCAATATATATATACATGTCCAAACTAAAACATCAATGGAACATGTTATACAATAATGCCTAAACAATAAAAATCTAAGAACTATGTACAATATCTTCATTGCACACAACTCCACAGCGGAAGATTATGATGAACAACAACCCTTGAAACATCCATAACAGTTTCTCTTAGATTCAACCTGTAAAGAATACCTGAAAAATAACAACAATAATGGGATGAGATAATAATCTCAGTGAGTTCTCCTATCCTATGGGTCCACTCGGCTCTACAGGGTTCTAATCAATGTTCAACTCATATCCAACTCAAGTCAACAAGGGAACGAAGACTTGAGCGATGGGGAACTATCTCGCAATTGTATGGCAACATGCATCTGAGTTCTCATAACTCAACCACGATCATTATTCAGATTCACGCAACATCGATCCCCAACCGGACCTACGTCTAGGCCAAGGCTTGGTTCACGCATGTCCGTATGATTCGACTTTCGCGGTGGATATCCGGTTCCCCTATGGGACTCTAACCCACTTTTAAGAACCATCACCCGTATGGGACTCTAACCCACCTAGGGTATCTTTCACCGTATGGGACTCTAACCCACATAGGTGTCCACCTATCCCCCATGTCCGCCATGGTTGGGGCTCAAACCCAATTGAGGCTCGAATCATTGGTCCCACATCCCAATGCTTACTCATCTAAGCATACCACAAGAGATGTGTACCACCACAGAAAATACACATTCTGAATACATGATCGGTTCCACAAATCATTGGTTCCACGAACCATAGCAAATTCATAAATCACAGGTGACTTCATTCACCATAATACACAAATAATAACATGGCATGTTCCATACAATGCGTCTCATTTTCAATCATGGCAACAATTCGTCCACGACCTCACATAAGCGTCGTACGAATGAATACCGTATTCTCATACATATATCACATATGTTCCATAACCTAGATCATATTTCTAAGTTATTAATCACGTCATTCTCCTAGGTTTCCTCACTCATCTTTGTAGAGTTTTAATCATGTTACTTCACCTTTCACATAACAACAATATTTAATTTTCATCATGATAAAATTCATGGCATTTATAAATCACATCCCATTTTATAACATGGAACAATAATAATAGTCCTTTACGTTATCTTTAGTCGTGTTATTTCACAATCAACCATATCAACCATGTTTAACACCCATCATAAATATAATTCATTTAATTTGTAAGACACATAATATACTATAATATGATATTATAATAATAGCCTTTTTCATTACTACCTCCGTTTTTTATTATAAGTCGTTTTGGGAAAATATTTTGTACCACAATATAAGTCGTTTTATAATATCAATGAGTCATTAATGTTATTTTTCCTATTCTACCCTTAAATATTTATTATTCTCTCTTCTTTCAATTATATCAATTTATCTTTCCAATATCATTAATGAAGGACAACTTTGTAAAATCCTTCATAATTTCTCTTTTTTATACCACAATTATTACATTTCTTAATACGTGTGAAAAGTCAAAAATGACATATAATAAAAAACGGAGGGAGTATCTTACTAATGCATCCGTCCGCATCCAAAACGGAGCTATAATGCTCAATTAATTCATTAATCTATCTTAATCAAGATTTAGATTAATATTTATTCATTGCATAAGTATTCAACAACAACCTCTCTAGCCTAGTGGTAAGGCATGTACAGTTTCAAGGAGATCCTGGGTTCGAATCCCCTTGGTGACATATTCTGTACAAACAGGAAATTAAATTCTGTTTCAGTGTTAACCGGTTAACCTATACCGTTAACCGGTTAACCACTCACGAATTTGCCCAGAAAGTGAATTTTGCTGCGCGTTAACCGGTTACCTCGTACCGTTAACCGGTTAACACTGTAAAAAGAGGAAAAAATCCAATTTCAAATTAATTCTCTCAGTAACTTCTTTCCTTAAATAACTCCTCTTTTATTTTCCTTTCCATATACCATTTTTACCTACTATTTCAACTTAACATGATTTTTCAACACATAGCACGGATAGGGCACAATTCAGACAAACCCTAACCCCACAAATATAGATTATTTTCCCCCAATGCTAAAACTATCTAAGAACTCACCTAGTAGAAGAAGAAGATGAAGTTGGTGATGATGAAGTTGAGATGATGGCGTTGATGAACATGCTCTTCATGAGCTTTCCATTTTCTTTCTTTTTTTCTTCTTCTTCTCTTCTTCCTCTTTCTCTTCCTTCTTCTCTTTCTTTTCCTTCTGATATCTCTCTTCCTCCCTTACCTACTTCTTCTTATTCTTATCCTTTCCTTTCCTTTCTTCTTATCCTTTCTCTTCTTCTTACTCTTACTACCACATAATATATATAACATATAATACATATATATATATATTATAATATTAGGTAGTAACAAAATATCCCAATTGATATTTCTTCTTCCACTACCAATTGACCAATTATTAATGTTACCAAAGATGCCCTCTCTTGTACTTATTAATATTGGTCTGTCTCTTTTATCAATAATTAATCCCTTCAGAGTTCACCGGTTACTCTATTGGTCCCAACTGACAACATTTAGCGCACATAGGAGCTCCAATTGTTACAAATGATAATAGGTAATTTACATAGGGACTCAATTGATCTCAACTGACAACTAATTGATCATTTAAGGGAATATGGGATATTACATTCTCCCCCCCTTAAATTGAAATTCGCCCCCGAATTTCCTTCACTCAACAAACAAACAGTTCTTGTATCCATGTCTTAAACCAACACTTGACCTCTCTTCAATTCCAAGTCTCTAACATACTTATTCTTCTAACTTGTCTTTGCTGACAAATTTCCTTCTTTCATAAACTCTTGAAACTTCTTGATTTCGATCACAATCTCATTCTGATGTTGGATTCACAATTAAACTTGCTCTCACTTAATTCCTCTTATATACCACTCAACATCAGTGGGTCACTTTCTTCCCAGAAACCACGACTTCCCTTCCTTGTACTAAGTTACACAAAACATAATTACAACATCTTATCTGGACTTGGTTAATTAATACTCATTAATTCTTCATAAGAAAATTTATTGATTCCCTGACCACAAACAATATTGACTACTCTTTTCTTATTATTCCTTCAACAAATGCAACAACTTTGTGATCCATTTATTGATAATCTCATAAACTTCGCTTGATCTGATAATGTATGCTACAAGCCCTTACTCCTACTGCTTCCCTTCTCTCGTACTACTCCAATGAGATAGAACCATTAGCACGGGATTGTCTTACTCTCATCCTTACCTCCATTCTTACGAGTTACTATTTCCATGATCCCCATAGACTTGATTGAGCTCTTTCATCCATCACCTTCAATTATGCTACTCTGACTCCAACAGTGGAACACTTGGGGTTCCTAGGCACTACTGTTTAGCTAACAATCTTCAAAGAAACACATTTACCCTCAGAGTGCCTACTGTCCAAAATGGTACTAGAACCTTACCAACTTCTATTAGTAGAATAACTTCCTTGGTGACTCACAAAAGTGTAGAATAAAACCAACACTCTTCAGAAGATAGGTATCCAGGGGTTACATTGCTACAACCATAAAAACATAGAACATCCAAATTCATCATGTGTTTGGTGCAGCTAAACTAAATTAGTTTGACAACATCCGGTTCTGGTTACTATATTCCATATCAAATCCTCTCATAGGGTTTTGATTCATTCAAGATTTCTCCTGGCACATGGTCTTGACCAAAACAACATAACACCATCAAGGAACTTTAACTCATCAATGAGACACCACTTCTAAGGAACTTAAGCAATCTAGAACATAACTATGAGTATCCATACACCTCATAGAGTCACACAAAAATATACTTCACACATATCTAGAGATGACATCACTTCGTATCCAAAATCATTCATCTCAATCATCCTGTCCCATCTTCCATAATCTTAGCTCATGCCCTTACTAACATACAGTCCGAGTTACATGTTTAACTTTAGGAATAACTGATTCCCGTCCCTCCTGGGAAGTAAAACTCATGAATCCTTCCAGTAGGGTAGAGTATCATCGTACACATCCATTACCACTCTCAGGGAGTCTACATCTAAGGCTATGAATCCAAATGAATTAATCAATTTCATACCATGACCAACCACTTCGCACCTTATCAATATCTATACCACATACCTATCTAATCTCTTCCAGATCACCGCTTAGTAGGTCTCTTCCAAGTCTGTTCCTTATAGTTATTCATAATCATAATAATGGTACTTCCCAGACTTACTTAAACTGAGCATGGTCTACCAGGTTGGTTTTCCCACGCGTCTGACTTCCATGATATCTCCTCAGATGACCAACTACGCACTACACCTTCAGAAATCCCAATCTCAAAACTACCAATCTGACTTGTGGTGACTTGCAACTCCATCCTCAATTTGTACATCCATAACGGTACACTTATGACATTTAGGACATCCTTAGCTCCAACACGGTGTCAATGTTTATACTCCGCGACTAACCAACCAACCAAATACTTCTCAAGGAGATAAATAACAACCGGACTTCCAATAAGCCAATATTACTCTTTCAATTCAAATAAAATGCACTTAAGGTGAACCTTATCATTGCCACACAATTATGACTAGAATTGTTTTCTTCTAAACCAATACCTACCACACCCTTCATCATACAAGGGTTACTTGTCTCTATAACTTCCCACGAATAATCCTCATTGTCTCCCAATAAGCTCTTGCAACATAAAACATTCCACATTCTACACTTAGTCCACATGCTCCAGCTTAGCTTATCTTTCATTGTCTATCATCAACTCAACTTCTTAGAATACAAGACTCACTGCTCAACAAAATGTATGTTACTTTACATCCCTCTCCCGACAAGGAATCCATTACACTTACTTGTGACCATAATGCTATACTTCTCTTAATACCAAGGTTTAACTCCCTCTATTCCACTATGTAACACCCCAGACTGCTTTCAGGATTATCAACTAACCCCACAAATCAACACGGGCCTTTTCAACATGTTTTGTCCTCACTCGCACGCTTTCCAGGAAACTTCCCAGAAGGTCACCCATCCCAATACTACTCCAAGTCAAGCACGCTTAACTATGGAGTTCTTATTGGTTAGGATACCGAAAAGAAGATGCATCTTGTTGATATAGGTAGTACCAATTAATCCTTATAAGCCTTCTTTCAACCATGTAGTCTCGTACCTGCACAGCCTCAGGATCCCTCTCATTCCGATGTGAATTTGGTTTTTCCCCTAGAAGCTGCTAGGAGTGTCTCATTGTCATGCATCATGCATCGGCAACCACTCCATCGCCCTCGGATGTTACATGTAACCACTCTTCGGCCTCTCCGACCTCGGGTGTTACACACTACATACTCTAGAAATCCTCGATGTGAACAATCATCAACTACACGCCCATAACTTTGTCTTAATGAATCTTAATGGTCCCAGTGTGCCTCTATCTAAAATGTGCCACATTGCAACAGTTGTATTGCAACATCCACACTACTTCCGCACTCGGTGTTCACTTGTCTCCCTATGGTAATTCTCTCCGTTCCAATTACAAAAACCATTCTACTAGAAGTCCTTAAATCCAACTTAATTGCTCTTATCCTCAACCATTTCTCATACAACCAAAACCCACTGGAGCTTCCATTACTATATAATGTGCGCTATCTGCCTCCAACACAAACTCTTATAATTGATCTTTAGGTAACTCATCATTCCATAATGGTCTCTTACTAACACTGAACCGCTGACGAGCTATCTCAAATCCGATTTCCCTTCTAAAACTGAACATACTTGGTTTATCTTCTAACCTCCATTTGGTCCATACATGTTTCACTTGGAATAGGCAACCATGTCCTCGAGTCTCTTCTTAGACTTCACCACTACCTTAGGCTCCCAACAAAACTGAACGTCCTTATCCCTCAAGTCTTCAACCACTTGCAAGGTACCATTTCAAATATATATATATTCCATTAAGTACTCTCGTTCTTCCAAAATATTTTAGTGGCCTTAGAAACTGAAACACTGATACACTACCTCACTTCCAAACCTTATGACATATGTGTAACATAACCATCCTTTCTACTTTACCATACAGAATTATTCACAATACTATTCCATATTATTGAGTATATCTTACTCCACTAACAAATTCACTCATTCCTCAAAATTCTGACAATTCATCCAATAGAGATCCTCAACTTCTTAACTCTGTTAACACCGCAGAATCGCTTGGATGATACACTACTCTTCAATCCCATAATACCCAAATCATAACTCCTCTGAAACTTCAACTGGGCCATCAAGTTCTCCTTACTTTCTAACTCTTGGCTTGAGCCTATTCTCAAAGCACAAGTTCAACCCACGCTTCGGAGTCCTCGTGGTCGCTCAACCATGATCCTACCTACCATGCACATAATATTAGGTTGATCAGGCCCAATACTATATACAGTGATATTAAGAATCATGTTGGCTAAACACACATATGAGGCAGGAATAGATTTACTTATGATGTTTCAAGGCTAGGTCGAGAATCGACCTGCTCTGATACCAACTGTAACAACCCGTATAATATATATCTAGAATAATATCATACAAGTGTTAAATCTTGGTACTGTCGCAACATAAGTGCCTAATGGCATCAATATATATATACATGTCCAAACTAAAACATCAATGGAACATGTTATACAATAATGCCTAAACAATAAAAATCTAAGAACTATGTACAATATCTTCATTGCACACAACTCCACAGCGGAAGATTATGATGAACAACAACCCTTGAAACATCCATAACAGTTTCTCTTAGATTCAACCTGTAAAGAATACCTGAAAAATAACAACAATAATGGGATGAGATAATAATCTCAGTGAGTTCTCCTATCCTATGGGTCCACTCGGCTCTACAGGGTTCTAATCAATGTTCAACTCATATCCAACTCAAGTCAACAAGGGAACGAAGACTTGAGCGATGGGGAACTATCTCGCAATTGTATGGCAACATGCATCTGAGTTCTCATAACTCAACCACGATCATTATTCAGATTCACGCAACATCGATCCCCAACCGGACCTACGTCTAGGCCAAGGCTTGGTTCACGCATGTCCGTATGATTCGACTTTCGCGGTGGATATCCGGTTCCCCTATGGGACTCTAACCCACTTTTAAGAACCATCACCCGTATGGGACTCTAACCCACCTAGGGTATCTTTCACCGTATGGGACTCTAACCCACATAGGTGTCCACCTATCCCCCATGTCCGCCATGGTTGGGGCTCAAACCCAATTGAGGCTCGAATCATTGGTCCCACATCCCAATGCTTACTCATCTAAGCATACCACAAGAGATGTGTACCACCACAGAAAATACACATTCTGAATACATGATCGGTTCCACAAATCATTGGTTCCACGAACCATAGCAAATTCATAAATCACAGGTGACTTCATTCACCATAATACACAAATAATAACATGGCATGTTCCATACAATGCGTCTCATTTTCAATCATGGCAACAATTCGTCCACGACCTCACATAAGCGTCGTACGAATGAATACCGTATTCTCATACATATATCACATATGTTCCATAACCTAGATCATATTTCTAAGTTATTAATCACGTCATTCTCCTAGGTTTCCTCACTCATCTTTGTAGAGTTTTAATCATGTTACTTCACCTTTCACATAACAACAATATTTAATTTTCATCATGATAAAATTCATGGCATTTATAAATCACATCCCATTTTATAACATGGAACAATAATAATAGTCCTTTACGTTATCTTTAGTCGTGTTATTTCACAATCAACCATATCAACCATGTTTAACACCCATCATAAATATAATTCATTTAATTTGTAAGACACATAATATACTATAATATGATATTATAATAATAGCCTTTTTCATTATCTTACTAATGCATCCGTCCGCATCCAAAACGGAGCTATAATGCTCAATTAATTCATTAATCTATCTTAATCAAGATTTAGATTAATATTTATTCATTGCATAAGTATTCAACAACAACCTCTCTAGCCTAGTGGTAAGGCATGTACAGTTTCAAGGAGATCCTGGGTTCGAATCCCCTTGGTGACATATTCTGTACAAACAGGAAATTAAATTCTGTTTCAGTGTTAACCGGTTAACCTATACCGTTAACCGGTTAACCACTCACGAATTTGCCCAGAAAGTGAATTTTGCTGCGCGTTAACCGGTTACCTCGTACCGTTAACCGGTTAACACTGTAAAAAGAGGAAAAAATCCAATTTCAAATTAATTCTCTCAGTAACTTCTTTCCTTAAATAACTCCTCTTTTATTTTCCTTTCCATATACCATTTTTACCTACTATTTCAACTTAACATGATTTTTCAACACATAGCACGGATAGGGCACAATTCAGACAAACCCTAACCCCACAAATATAGATTATTTTCCCCCAATGCTAAAACTATCTAAGAACTCACCTAGTAGAAGAAGAAGATGAAGTTGGTGATGATGAAGTTGAGATGATGGCGTTGATGAACATGCTCTTCATGAGCTTTCCATTTTCTTTCTTTTTTTCTTCTTCTTCTCTTCTTCCTCTTTCTCTTCCTTCTTCTCTTTCTTTTCCTTCTGATATCTCTCTTCCTCCCTTACCTACTTCTTCTTATTCTTATCCTTTCCTTTCCTTTCTTCTTATCCTTTCTCTTCTTCTTACTCTTACTACCACATAATATATATAACATATAATACATATATATATATATATATATTATAATATTAGGTAGTAACAAAATATCCCAATTGATATTTCTTCTTCCACTACCAATTGACCAATTATTAATGTTACCAAAGATGCCCTCTCTTGTACTTATTAATATTGGTCTGTCTCTTTTATCAATAATTAATCCCTTCAGAGTTCACCGGTTACTCTATTGGTCCCAACTGACAACATTTAGCGCACATAGGAGCTCCAATTGTTACAAATGATAATAGGTAATTTACATAGGGACTCAATTGATCTCAACTGACAACTAATTGATCATTTAAGGGAATATGGGATATTACATTCTCCCCCCCTTAAATTGAAATTCGCCCCCGAATTTCCTTCACTCAACAAACAAACAGTTCTTGTATCCATGTCTTAAACCAACACTTGACCTCTCTTCAATTCCAAGTCTCTAACATACTTATTCTTCTAACTTGTCTTTGCTGACAAATTTCCTTCTTTCATAAACTCTTGAAACTTCTTGATTTCGATCACAATCTCATTCTGATGTTGGATTCACAATTAAACTTGCTCTCACTTAATTCCTCTTATATACCACTCAACATCAGTGGGTCACTTTCTTCCCAGAAACCACGACTTCCCTTCCTTGTACTAAGTTACACAAAACATAATTACAACATCTTATCTGGACTTGGTTAATTAATACTCATTAATTCTTCATAAGAAAATTTATTGATTCCCTGACCACAAACAATATTGACTACTCTTTTCTTATTATTCCTTCAACAAATGCAACAACTTTGTGATCCATTTATTGATAATCTCATAAACTTCGCTTGATCTGATAATGTATGCTACAAGCCCTTACTCCTACTGCTTCCCTTCTCTCGTACTACTCCAATGAGATAGAACCATTAGCACGGGATTGTCTTACTCTCATCCTTACCTCCATTCTTACGAGTTACTATTTCCATGATCCCCATAGACTTGATTGAGCTCTTTCATCCATCACCTTCAATTATGCTACTCTGACTCCAACAGTGGAACACTTGGGGTTCCTAGGCACTACTGTTTAGCTAACAATCTTCAAAGAAACACATTTACCCTCAGAGTGCCTACTGTCCAAAATGGTACTAGAACCTTACCAACTTCTATTAGTAGAATAACTTCCTTGGTGACTCACAAAAGTGTAGAATAAAACCAACACTCTTCAGAAGATAGGTATCCAGGGGTTACATTGCTACAACCATAAAAACATAGAACATCCAAATTCATCATGTGTTTGGTGCAGCTAAACTAAATTAGTTTGACAACATCCGGTTCTGGTTACTATATTCCATATCAAATCCTCTCATAGGGTTTTGATTCATTCAAGATTTCTCCTGGCACATGGTCTTGACCAAAACAACATAACACCATCAAGGAACTTTAACTCATCAATGAGACACCACTTCTAAGGAACTTAAGCAATCTAGAACATAACTATGAGTATCCATACACCTCATAGAGTCACACAAAAATATACTTCACACATATCTAGAGATGACATCACTTCGTATCCAAAATCATTCATCTCAATCATCCTGTCCCATCTTCCATAATCTTAGCTCATGCCCTTACTAACATACAGTCCGAGTTACATGTTTAACTTTAGGAATAACTGATTCCCGTCCCTCCTGGGAAGTAAAACTCATGAATCCTTCCAGTAGGGTAGAGTATCATCGTACACATCCATTACCACTCTCAGGGAGTCTACATCTAAGGCTATGAATCCAAATGAATTAATCAATTTCATACCATGACCAACCACTTCGCACCTTATCAATATCTATACCACATACCTATCTAATCTCTTCCAGATCACCGCTTAGTAGGTCTCTTCCAAGTCTGTTCCTTATAGTTATTCATAATCATAATAATGGTACTTCCCAGACTTACTTAAACTGAGCATGGTCTACCAGGTTGGTTTTCCCACGCGTCTGACTTCCATGATATCTCCTCAGATGACCAACTACGCACTACACCTTCAGAAATCCCAATCTCAAAACTACCAATCTGACTTGTGGTGACTTGCAACTCCATCCTCAATTTGTACATCCATAACGGTACACTTATGACATTTAGGACATCCTTAGCTCCAACACGGTGTCAATGTTTATACTCCGCGACTAACCAACCAACCAAATACTTCTCAAGGAGATAAATAACAACCGGACTTCCAATAAGCCAATATTACTCTTTCAATTCAAATAAAATGCACTTAAGGTGAACCTTATCATTGCCACACAATTATGACTAGAATTGTTTTCTTCTAAACCAATACCTACCACACCCTTCATCATACAAGGGTTACTTGTCTCTATAACTTCCCACGAATAATCCTCATTGTCTCCCAATAAGCTCTTGCAACATAAAACATTCCACATTCTACACTTAGTCCACATGCTCCAGCTTAGCTTATCTTTCATTGTCTATCATCAACTCAACTTCTTAGAATACAAGACTCACTGCTCAACAAAATGTATGTTACTTTACATCCCTCTCCCGACAAGGAATCCATTACACTTACTTGTGACCATAATGCTATACTTCTCTTAATACCAAGGTTTAACTCCCTCTATTCCACTATGTAACACCCCAGACTGCTTTCAGGATTATCAACTAACCCCACAAATCAACACGGGCCTTTTCAACATGTTTTGTCCTCACTCGCACGCTTTCCAGGAAACTTCCCAGAAGGTCACCCATCCCAATACTACTCCAAGTCAAGCACGCTTAACTATGGAGTTCTTATTGGTTAGGATACCGAAAAGAAGATGCATCTTGTTGATATAGGTAGTACCAATTAATCCTTATAAGCCTTCTTTCAACCATGTAGTCTCGTACCTGCACAGCCTCAGGATCCCTCTCATTCCGATGTGAATTTGGTTTTTCCCCTAGAAGCTGCTAGGAGTGTCTCATTGTCATGCATCATGCATCGGCAACCACTCCATCGCCCTCGGATGTTACATGTAACCACTCTTCGGCCTCTCCGACCTCGGGTGTTACACACTACATACTCTAGAAATCCTCGATGTGAACAATCATCAACTACACGCCCATAACTTTGTCTTAATGAATCTTAATGGTCCCAGTGTGCCTCTATCTAAAATGTGCCACATTGCAACAGTTGTATTGCAACATCCACACTACTTCCGCACTCGGTGTTCACTTGTCTCCCTATGGTAATTCTCTCCGTTCCAATTACAAAAACCATTCTACTAGAAGTCCTTAAATCCAACTTAATTGCTCTTATCCTCAACCATTTCTCATACAACCAAAACCCACTGGAGCTTCCATTACTATATAATGTGCGCTATCTGCCTCCAACACAAACTCTTATAATTGATCTTTAGGTAACTCATCATTCCATAATGGTCTCTTACTAACACTGAACCGCTGACGAGCTATCTCAAATCCGATTTCCCTTCTAAAACTGAACATACTTGGTTTATCTTCTAACCTCCATTTGGTCCATACATGTTTCACTTGGAATAGGCAACCATGTCCTCGAGTCTCTTCTTAGACTTCACCACTACCTTAGGCTCCCAACAAAACTGAACGTCCTTATCCCTCAAGTCTTCAACCACTTGCAAGGTACCATTTCAAATATATATATATTCCATTAAGTACTCTCGTTCTTCCAAAATATTTTAGTGGCCTTAGAAACTGAAACACTGATACACTACCTCACTTCCAAACCTTATGACATATGTGTAACATAACCATCCTTTCTACTTTACCATACAGAATTATTCACAATACTATTCCATATTATTGAGTATATCTTACTCCACTAACAAATTCACTCATTCCTCAAAATTCTGACAATTCATCCAATAGAGATCCTCAACTTCTTAACTCTGTTAACACCGCAGAATCGCTTGGATGATACACTACTCTTCAATCCCATAATACCCAAATCATAACTCCTCTGAAACTTCAACTGGGCCATCAAGTTCTCCTTACTTTCTAACTCTTGGCTTGAGCCTATTCTCAAAGCACAAGTTCAACCCACGCTTCGGAGTCCTCGTGGTCGCTCAACCATGATCCTACCTACCATGCACATAATATTAGGTTGATCAGGCCCAATACTATATACAGTGATATTAAGAATCATGTTGGCTAAACACACATATGAGGCAGGAATAGATTTACTTATGATGTTTCAAGGCTAGGTCGAGAATCGACCTGCTCTGATACCAACTGTAACAACCCGTATAATATATATCTAGAATAATATCATACAAGTGTTAAATCTTGGTACTGTCGCAACATAAGTGCCTAATGGCATCAATATATATATACATGTCCAAACTAAAACATCAATGGAACATGTTATACAATAATGCCTAAACAATAAAAATCTAAGAACTATGTACAATATCTTCATTGCACACAACTCCACAGCGGAAGATTATGATGAACAACAACCCTTGAAACATCCATAACAGTTTCTCTTAGATTCAACCTGTAAAGAATACCTGAAAAATAACAACAATAATGGGATGAGATAATAATCTCAGTGAGTTCTCCTATCCTATGGGTCCACTCGGCTCTACAGGGTTCTAATCAATGTTCAACTCATATCCAACTCAAGTCAACAAGGGAACGAAGACTTGAGCGATGGGGAACTATCTCGCAATTGTATGGCAACATGCATCTGAGTTCTCATAACTCAACCACGATCATTATTCAGATTCACGCAACATCGATCCCCAACCGGACCTACGTCTAGGCCAAGGCTTGGTTCACGCATGTCCGTATGATTCGACTTTCGCGGTGGATATCCGGTTCCCCTATGGGACTCTAACCCACTTTTAAGAACCATCACCCGTATGGGACTCTAACCCACCTAGGGTATCTTTCACCGTATGGGACTCTAACCCACATAGGTGTCCACCTATCCCCCATGTCCGCCATGGTTGGGGCTCAAACCCAATTGAGGCTCGAATCATTGGTCCCACATCCCAATGCTTACTCATCTAAGCATACCACAAGAGATGTGTACCACCACAGAAAATACACATTCTGAATACATGATCGGTTCCACAAATCATTGGTTCCACGAACCATAGCAAATTCATAAATCACAGGTGACTTCATTCACCATAATACACAAATAATAACATGGCATGTTCCATACAATGCGTCTCATTTTCAATCATGGCAACAATTCGTCCACGACCTCACATAAGCGTCGTACGAATGAATACCGTATTCTCATACATATATCACATATGTTCCATAACCTAGATCATATTTCTAAGTTATTAATCACGTCATTCTCCTAGGTTTCCTCACTCATCTTTGTAGAGTTTTAATCATGTTACTTCACCTTTCACATAACAACAATATTTAATTTTCATCATGATAAAATTCATGGCATTTATAAATCACATCCCATTTTATAACATGGAACAATAATAATAGTCCTTTACGTTATCTTTAGTCGTGTTATTTCACAATCAACCATATCAACCATGTTTAACACCCATCATAAATATAATTCATTTAATTTGTAAGACACATAATATACTATAATATGATATTATAATAATAGCCTTTTTCATTATCTTACTAATGCATCCGTCCGCATCCAAAACGGAGCTAATAATTCTCAATTAATCTTAATCAATTTATTTATCATTAATATTTCCTACGTGTGAAAAGTAATGACATTATCAAGGAGATACTAATGCATCCGTCCGCATCCAAAACGGAGCTATAATGCTCAATTAATTCATTAATCTATCTTAATCAAGATTTAGATTAATATTTATTCATTGCATAAGTATTCAACAACAACCTCTCTAGCCTAGTGGTAAGGCATGTACAGTTTCAAGGAGATCCTGGGTTCGAATCCCCTTGGTGACATATTCTGTACAAACAGGAAATTAAATTCTGTTTCAGTGTTAACCGGTTAACCTATACCGTTAACCGGTTAACCACTCACGAATTTGCCCAGAAAGTGAATTTTGCTGCGCGTTAACCGGTTACCTCGTACCGTTAACCGGTTAACACTGTAAAAAGAGGAAAAAATCCAATTTCAAATTAATTCTCTCAGTAACTTCTTTCCTTAAATAACTCCTCTTTTATTTTCCTTTCCATATACCATTTTTACCTACTATTTCAACTTAACATGATTTTTCAACACATAGCACGGATAGGGCACAATTCAGACAAACCCTAACCCCACAAATATAGATTATTTTCCCCCAATGCTAAAACTATCTAAGAACTCACCTAGTAGAAGAAGAAGATGAAGTTGGTGATGATGAAGTTGAGATGATGGCGTTGATGAACATGCTCTTCATGAGCTTTCCATTTTCTTTCTTTTTTTCTTCTTCTTCTTCTTCCTCTTTCTCTTCCTTCTTCTCTTTCTTTTCCTTCTGATATCTCTCTTCCTCCCTTACCTACTTCTTCTTATTCTTATCCTTTCCTTTCCTTTCTTCTTATCCTTTCTCTTCTTCTTACTCTTACTACCACATAATATATATAACATATAATACATATATATATATATTATAATATTAGGTAGTAACAAAATATCCCAATTGATATTTCTTCTTCCACTACCAATTGACCAATTATTAATGTTACCAAAGATGCCCTCTCTTGTACTTATTAATATTGGTCTGTCTCTTTTATCAATAATTAATCCCTTCAGAGTTCACCGGTTACTCTATTGGTCCCAACTGACAACATTTAGCGCACATAGGAGCTCCAATTGTTACAAATGATAATAGGTAATTTACATAGGGACTCAATTGATCTCAACTGACAACTAATTGATCATTTAAGGGAATATGGGATATTACATTCTCCCCCCCTTAAATTGAAATTCGCCCCCGAATTTCCTTCACTCAACAAACAAACAGTTCTTGTATCCATGTCTTAAACCAACACTTGACCTCTCTTCAATTCCAAGTCTCTAACATACTTATTCTTCTAACTTGTCTTTGCTGACAAATTTCCTTCTTTCATAAACTCTTGAAACTTCTTGATTTCGATCACAATCTCATTCTGATGTTGGATTCACAATTAAACTTGCTCTCACTTAATTCCTCTTATATACCACTCAACATCAGTGGGTCACTTTCTTCCCAGAAACCACGACTTCCCTTCCTTGTACTAAGTTACACAAAACATAATTACAACATCTTATCTGGACTTGGTTAATTAATACTCATTAATTCTTCATAAGAAAATTTATTGATTCCCTGACCACAAACAATATTGACTACTCTTTTCTTATTATTCCTTCAACAAATGCAACAACTTTGTGATCCATTTATTGATAATCTCATAAACTTCGCTTGATCTGATAATGTATGCTACAAGCCCTTACTCCTACTGCTTCCCTTCTCTCGTACTACTCCAATGAGATAGAACCATTAGCACGGGATTGTCTTACTCTCATCCTTACCTCCATTCTTACGAGTTACTATTTCCATGATCCCCATAGACTTGATTGAGCTCTTTCATCCATCACCTTCAATTATGCTACTCTGACTCCAACAGTGGAACACTTGGGGTTCCTAGGCACTACTGTTTAGCTAACAATCTTCAAAGAAACACATTTACCCTCAGAGTGCCTACTGTCCAAAATGGTACTAGAACCTTACCAACTTCTATTAGTAGAATAACTTCCTTGGTGACTCACAAAAGTGTAGAATAAAACCAACACTCTTCAGAAGATAGGTATCCAGGGGTTACATTGCTACAACCATAAAAACATAGAACATCCAAATTCATCATGTGTTTGGTGCAGCTAAACTAAATTAGTTTGACAACATCCGGTTCTGGTTACTATATTCCATATCAAATCCTCTCATAGGGTTTTGATTCATTCAAGATTTCTCCTGGCACATGGTCTTGACCAAAACAACATAACACCATCAAGGAACTTTAACTCATCAATGAGACACCACTTCTAAGGAACTTAAGCAATCTAGAACATAACTATGAGTATCCATACACCTCATAGAGTCACACAAAAATATACTTCACACATATCTAGAGATGACATCACTTCGTATCCAAAATCATTCATCTCAATCATCCTGTCCCATCTTCCATAATCTTAGCTCATGCCCTTACTAACATACAGTCCGAGTTACATGTTTAACTTTAGGAATAACTGATTCCCGTCCCTCCTGGGAAGTAAAACTCATGAATCCTTCCAGTAGGGTAGAGTATCATCGTACACATCCATTACCACTCTCAGGGAGTCTACATCTAAGGCTATGAATCCAAATGAATTAATCAATTTCATACCATGACCAACCACTTCGCACCTTATCAATATCTATACCACATACCTATCTAATCTCTTCCAGATCACCGCTTAGTAGGTCTCTTCCAAGTCTGTTCCTTATAGTTATTCATAATCATAATAATGGTACTTCCCAGACTTACTTAAACTGAGCATGGTCTACCAGGTTGGTTTTCCCACGCGTCTGACTTCCATGATATCTCCTCAGATGACCAACTACGCACTACACCTTCAGAAATCCCAATCTCAAAACTACCAATCTGACTTGTGGTGACTTGCAACTCCATCCTCAATTTGTACATCCATAACGGTACACTTATGACATTTAGGACATCCTTAGCTCCAACACGGTGTCAATGTTTATACTCCGCGACTAACCAACCAACCAAATACTTCTCAAGGAGATAAATAACAACCGGACTTCCAATAAGCCAATATTACTCTTTCAATTCAAATAAAATGCACTTAAGGTGAACCTTATCATTGCCACACAATTATGACTAGAATTGTTTTCTTCTAAACCAATACCTACCACACCCTTCATCATACAAGGGTTACTTGTCTCTATAACTTCCCACGAATAATCCTCATTGTCTCCCAATAAGCTCTTGCAACATAAAACATTCCACATTCTACACTTAGTCCACATGCTCCAGCTTAGCTTATCTTTCATTGTCTATCATCAACTCAACTTCTTAGAATACAAGACTCACTGCTCAACAAAATGTATGTTACTTTACATCCCTCTCCCGACAAGGAATCCATTACACTTACTTGTGACCATAATGCTATACTTCTCTTAATACCAAGGTTTAACTCCCTCTATTCCACTATGTAACACCCCAGACTGCTTTCAGGATTATCAACTAACCCCACAAATCAACACGGGCCTTTTCAACATGTTTTGTCCTCACTCGCACGCTTTCCAGGAAACTTCCCAGAAGGTCACCCATCCCAATACTACTCCAAGTCAAGCACGCTTAACTATGGAGTTCTTATTGGTTAGGATACCGAAAAGAAGATGCATCTTGTTGATATAGGTAGTACCAATTAATCCTTATAAGCCTTCTTTCAACCATGTAGTCTCGTACCTGCACAGCCTCAGGATCCCTCTCATTCCGATGTGAATTTGGTTTTTCCCCTAGAAGCTGCTAGGAGTGTCTCATTGTCATGCATCATGCATCGGCAACCACTCCATCGCCCTCGGATGTTACATGTAACCACTCTTCGGCCTCTCCGACCTCGGGTGTTACACACTACATACTCTAGAAATCCTCGATGTGAACAATCATCAACTACACGCCCATAACTTTGTCTTAATGAATCTTAATGGTCCCAGTGTGCCTCTATCTAAAATGTGCCACATTGCAACAGTTGTATTGCAACATCCACACTACTTCCGCACTCGGTGTTCACTTGTCTCCCTATGGTAATTCTCTCCGTTCCAATTACAAAAACCATTCTACTAGAAGTCCTTAAATCCAACTTAATTGCTCTTATCCTCAACCATTTCTCATACAACCAAAACCCACTGGAGCTTCCATTACTATATAATGTGCGCTATCTGCCTCCAACACAAACTCTTATAATTGATCTTTAGGTAACTCATCATTCCATAATGGTCTCTTACTAACACTGAACCGCTGACGAGCTATCTCAAATCCGATTTCCCTTCTAAAACTGAACATACTTGGTTTATCTTCTAACCTCCATTTGGTCCATACATGTTTCACTTGGAATAGGCAACCATGTCCTCGAGTCTCTTCTTAGACTTCACCACTACCTTAGGCTCCCAACAAAACTGAACGTCCTTATCCCTCAAGTCTTCAACCACTTGCAAGGTACCATTTCAAATATATATATATTCCATTAAGTACTCTCGTTCTTCCAAAATATTTTAGTGGCCTTAGAAACTGAAACACTGATACACTACCTCACTTCCAAACCTTATGACATATGTGTAACATAACCATCCTTTCTACTTTACCATACAGAATTATTCACAATACTATTCCATATTATTGAGTATATCTTACTCCACTAACAAATTCACTCATTCCTCAAAATTCTGACAATTCATCCAATAGAGATCCTCAACTTCTTAACTCTGTTAACACCGCAGAATCGCTTGGATGATACACTACTCTTCAATCCCATAATACCCAAATCATAACTCCTCTGAAACTTCAACTGGGCCATCAAGTTCTCCTTACTTTCTAACTCTTGGCTTGAGCCTATTCTCAAAGCACAAGTTCAACCCACGCTTCGGAGTCCTCGTGGTCGCTCAACCATGATCCTACCTACCATGCACATAATATTAGGTTGATCAGGCCCAATACTATATACAGTGATATTAAGAATCATGTTGGCTAAACACACATATGAGGCAGGAATAGATTTACTTATGATGTTTCAAGGCTAGGTCGAGAATCGACCTGCTCTGATACCAACTGTAACAACCCGTATAATATATATCTAGAATAATATCATACAAGTGTTAAATCTTGGTACTGTCGCAACATAAGTGCCTAATGGCATCAATATATATATACATGTCCAAACTAAAACATCAATGGAACATGTTATACAATAATGCCTAAACAATAAAAATCTAAGAACTATGTACAATATCTTCATTGCACACAACTCCACAGCGGAAGATTATGATGAACAACAACCCTTGAAACATCCATAACAGTTTCTCTTAGATTCAACCTGTAAAGAATACCTGAAAAATAACAACAATAATGGGATGAGATAATAATCTCAGTGAGTTCTCCTATCCTATGGGTCCACTCGGCTCTACAGGGTTCTAATCAATGTTCAACTCATATCCAACTCAAGTCAACAAGGGAACGAAGACTTGAGCGATGGGGAACTATCTCGCAATTGTATGGCAACATGCATCTGAGTTCTCATAACTCAACCACGATCATTATTCAGATTCACGCAACATCGATCCCCAACCGGACCTACGTCTAGGCCAAGGCTTGGTTCACGCATGTCCGTATGATTCGACTTTCGCGGTGGATATCCGGTTCCCCTATGGGACTCTAACCCACTTTTAAGAACCATCACCCGTATGGGACTCTAACCCACCTAGGGTATCTTTCACCGTATGGGACTCTAACCCACATAGGTGTCCACCTATCCCCCATGTCCGCCATGGTTGGGGCTCAAACCCAATTGAGGCTCGAATCATTGGTCCCACATCCCAATGCTTACTCATCTAAGCATACCACAAGAGATGTGTACCACCACAGAAAATACACATTCTGAATACATGATCGGTTCCACAAATCATTGGTTCCACGAACCATAGCAAATTCATAAATCACAGGTGACTTCATTCACCATAATACACAAATAATAACATGGCATGTTCCATACAATGCGTCTCATTTTCAATCATGGCAACAATTCGTCCACGACCTCACATAAGCGTCGTACGAATGAATACCGTATTCTCATACATATATCACATATGTTCCATAACCTAGATCATATTTCTAAGTTATTAATCACGTCATTCTCCTAGGTTTCCTCACTCATCTTTGTAGAGTTTTAATCATGTTACTTCACCTTTCACATAACAACAATATTTAATTTTCATCATGATAAAATTCATGGCATTTATAAATCACATCCCATTTTATAACATGGAACAATAATAATAGTCCTTTACGTTATCTTTAGTCGTGTTATTTCACAATCAACCATATCAACCATGTTTAACACCCATCATAAATATAATTCATTTAATTTGTAAGACACATAATATACTATAATATGATATTATAATAATAGCCTTTTTCATTATCTTACTAATGCATCCGTCCGCATCCAAAACGGAGCTATAATGCTCAATTAATTCATTAATCTATCTTAATCAAGATTTAGATTAATATTTATTCATTGCATAAGTATTCAACAACAACCTCTCTAGCCTAGTGGTAAGGCATGTACAGTTTCAAGGAGATCCTGGGTTCGAATCCCCTTGGTGACATATTCTGTACAAACAGGAAATTAAATTCTGTTTCAGTGTTAACCGGTTAACCTATACCGTTAACCGGTTAACCACTCACGAATTTGCCCAGAAAGTGAATTTTGCTGCGCGTTAACCGGTTACCTCGTACTTGGAAAAAATCCAATTTCAAATTAATTCTCTCAGTAACTTCTTTCCTTAAATAACTCCTCTTTTATTTTCCTTTCCATATACCATTTTTACCTACTATTTCAACTTAACATGATTTTTCAACACATAGCACGGATAGGGCACAATTCAGACAAACCCTAACCCCACAAATATAGATTATTTTCCCCCAATGCTAAAACTATCTAAGAACTCACCTAGTAGAAGAAGAAGATGAAGTTGGTGATGATGAAGTTGAGATGATGGCGTTGATGAACATGCTCTTCATGAGCTTTCCATTTTCTTTCTTTTTTTCTTCTTCTTCTCTTCTTCCTCTTTCTCTTCCTTCTTCTCTTTCTTTTCCTTCTGATATCTCTCTTCCTCCCTTACCTACTTCTTCTTATTCTTATCCTTTCCTTTCCTTTCTTCTTATCCTTTCTCTTCTTCTTACTCTTACTACCACATAATATATATAACATATAATACATATATATATATATTATAATATTAGGTAGTAACAAAATATCCCAATTGATATTTCTTCTTCCACTACCAATTGACCAATTATTAATGTTACCAAAGATGCCCTCTCTTGTACTTATTAATATTGGTCTGTCTCTTTTATCAATAATTAATCCCTTCAGAGTTCACCGGTTACTCTATTGGTCCCAACTGACAACATTTAGCGCACATAGGAGCTCCAATTGTTACAAATGATAATAGGTAATTTACATAGGGACTCAATTGATCTCAACTGACAACTAATTGATCATTTAAGGGAATATGGGATATTACAGTAACTGTATAATCTCTTTCTATACCTTCTTTTTTTATTCTTTATTTTATTTAATTTTATTAAAAAATATTTATTGGACTTAAAAATGACAAAAATTTATAAAATAAAAATAATTTGATAATTTTAACTTCACATCCTTAGGGATTTCAAGTTATATCCTAACTATTTATATTTTTTAAATGATTATGATAGTTCTATCTAATAAAAAAATCATTATTAAACTAAATTGTAATAACATTTCATATAAATTGGGAAAACTTTATTAGTTTAAATAATTAGACTTTATTTTCAATATTCTAAATAAAAATAATAAAAGTTTTTTGATTTACACTTAGTTTATTTATGAGCTAAAAATACAAATAAAAAGAAATTTCCTGATTATATATATTTTTATCTTTTATATAACTAATTTAGTAATAATTTTAAAACAACAAAAATGTATCATAAACAAAAACAAAGGCATCATAAACACTAACTCATACAAAGGTATTTTTCATAAATATGAGAGTTGTGAAAGAGAACAAGTTTCTCTTAAAAAATCTATGGAACTTCTGAACAAGCAAGCAACCTCAAACTATTGTGATGTAGGAAATCTTTAGGAATGTAATATTTTGTAATGATCATGATGATCTTATTTTTGAAATGAAATTTGAATCTCTATTGTTAGTAAAATTGATTTTGCTCCATTATTCATACACAATCTTATCTTCTTTTTAGTAAATTGAACATAGCCTTAAAACAAAGTTTTTAAAATAAAAATAATTTGATAAATATAAACAAATAAATAACTCCCACTATCATGAAAACACCCAATTTTCATAGTCCCTTAATTATTGTGTAACTGTATAATCTCTTTCTATACCTTTTTTTTTATTCTTTATTTTATTTAATTATATTAAAAAATAATTATTGGACTTAAAAATGACAAAAATTAATAAAATAAAAATAATTTGATAATTTTAAGTTCACATCGTTAGGGATTTCAAGTTATCTCCTAACTATTTATATTTTTTAAATGATTATGATAGTTCTATCTAATAAAAAAATCATTATTAAACTAAATTGTAATAAAATTTCATATAAATTGGGAAAATTTTATTAGTTTAAATAATTAGACTTTATTTTCAATATTCTAAATAAAATTAATAAAAGTTTTTTGATTTACACTTAGTTTATTTATGAGTTAAAAATACAAATAAAAAGAAATTTCCTGATTATATACATATTTTTATCTTTTATATAACTAATTTAGTAATAATTTAAAAAAAACAAAAATTTATCATTAACAAAAACAAAGGCATCATAAACACTAACTCATACAAAGGTATTTTTCTTAAATATGAGAGTTGTGAAAGAGAACAAAGTTTCTCTAAAAAATCTATGGAACTTCTGAACAAGCAAGCAACCTCAAACTATTGTGATGTAAGAAATCTTTAGGAATGTAATATTTTGTAATGATCATGATCATCTTATTTTGAAATGAAATTTGAATCTCTATTGTTAGTAAAATTGATTTTGCTCCATTATTCATACACAATCTTATCTTTTTTTTAGTAAATTGAACATAGTCTAAAAAACAAAATTTATAAAATAAAAATAATTTGATAAATATAAACAAATAAATAACTCCCACTATCATGAAAACATCTAATTTTCATAGTCCCTTAATTACTGTGTAACTGTATAATCTCTTTCTATACCTTCTTTTTTATTCTTTATTTTATTTATTTTATTAAAAAATATTTATTGGACTGAAAAATGACATTAATTTATAAAATAAAAATAATTTGATAATTTGAACTTCACATCCTTAGGGATTTCAAGTTATATCCTAACTATTTATATTTTTTAAATGATTATGATAGTTCTATCTAATAAAAAAATCATTATTAAACTAAATTGTAATAACATTTCATATAAATTGGGAAAACTTTATTAGTTTAAATAATTAGACTTTATTTTCAATATTCTAAATAAAAATAATAAAAGTTTTTTGATTTACACTTAGTTTATTTATGAGCTAAAAATACAAATAAAAAGAAATTTCCTGATTATATATATTTTTATCTTTTATATAACTAATTTAGTAATAATTTTAAAACAACAAAAATGTATCATAAACAAAAACAAAGGCATCATAAACACTAACTCATACAAAGGTATTTTTCTTAAATATGAGAGTTGTTAAAGAGAACAAGTTTCTCTTAAAAAATCTATGGAACTTCTGAACAAGCAAGCAACCTCAAACTATTGTGATGTAAGAAATCTTTAGGAATGTAATATTTTGTAATGATCATGATCATCTTATTTTTGAAATGAAATTTGAATCTCTATTGTTAGTAAAATTGATTTTGCTCCATTATTCATACACAATCTTATCTTTTTTTTAGTAAATTGAACATAGTCTTAAAAACAAAATTTATAAAATAAAAATAATTTGATAAATATAAACAAATAAATAACTCCCACTATCATGAAAACATCTAATTTTCATAGTCCCTTAATTACTGTGTAACTGTATAATCTCTTTCTATACCTTCTTTTTTTATTCTTTATTTTATTTAATTTTATTAAAAAATATTTATTGGACTGAAAAATGACATTAATTTATAAAATAAAAATAATTTGATAATTTGAACTTCACATCCTTAGGGATTTCAAGTTATATCCTAACTATTTATATTTTTTAAATGATTATGATAGTTCTATCTAATAAAAAAATCATTATTAAACTAAATTGTAATAACATTTCATATAAATTGGGAAAACTTTATTAGTTTAAATAATTAGACTTTATTTTCAATATTCTAAATAAAAATAATAAAAGTTTTTTGATTTACACTTAGTTTATTTATGAGCTAAAAATACAAATAAAAAGAAATTTCCTGATTATATATATTTTTATCTTTTATATAACTAATTTAGTAATAATTTTAAAAAAACAAAAATGTATCATTAACAAAAACAAAGGCATCATAAACACTAACTCATACAAAGGTATTTTTCTTAAATATGAGAGTTGTTAAAGAGAACAAGTTTCTCTTAAAAAATCTATGGAACTTCTGAACAAGCAAGCAACCTCAAACTATTGTGATGTAGGAAATCTTTAGGAATGTAATATTTTGTAATGATCATGATCATCTTATTTTTGAAATGAAATTTGAATCTCTATTGTTAGTAAAATTGATTTTGCTCCATTATTCATACACAATCTTATCTTTTTTTTAGTAAATTGAACATAGCCTTAAAAACAAAATTTATAAAATAAAAATATTTTGATAAATATAAACAAATAAATAACTCCCACTATCATGAAAACACCCAATTTTCATAGTCCCTTAATTATTGTGTAACTTTATAATCTCTTTCTATACCTTCTTTTTTTATTCTTTATTTTATATAATTATATTAAAAAATATTTATTGGACTTAAAAATGACAAAAATTAATAAAATAAAAATAATTTGATAATTTTAAGTTCACATCGTTAGGGATTTCAAGTTATCTCCTAACTATTTATATTTTTTAAATGATTATGATAGTTCTATCTAATAAAAAAATCATTATTAAACTAAATTGTAATAAAATTTCATATAAATTGGGAAAATTTTATTAGTTAAAATAATTAGACTTTATTTTCAATATTCTAAATAAAAATATTAAAAGTTTTTTGATTTATACTTAGTTTATTTATGAGTTAAAAATACAAATAAAAAGAAATTTCCTGATTATATACATATTTTTATCTTTTATATAACTAATTTAGTAATAATTTAAAAAAAACAAAAATTTATCATTAACAAAAACAAAGGCATCATAAACACTAACTCATACAAAGGTATTTTTCTTAAATATGAGAGTTGTGAAAGAGAACAAAGTTTCTCTTAAAAAATCTATGGAACTTCTGAACAAGCAAGCAACCTCAAACTATTGTGATGTAAGAAATCTTTAGGAATGTAATATTTTGTAATGATCATGATCATCTTATTTTTGAAATGAAATTTGAATCTCTATTGTTAGTAAAATTGATTTTGCTCCATTATTCATACACAATCTTATCTTTTTTTAGTAAATTGAACATAGTCTTAAAAACAAAATTTATAAAATAAAAATAATTTGATAAATATAAACAAATAAATAACTCCCACTATCATGAAAACATCTAATTTTCATAGTCCCTTAATTACTGTGTAACTGTATAATCTCTTTCTATACCTTCTTTTTTTATTCTTTATTTTATTTAATTTTATTAAAAAATATTTATTGGACTGAAAAATGACATTAATTTATAAAATAAAAATAATTTGATAATTTGAACTTCACATCCTTAGGGATTTCAAGTTATATCCTAACTATTTATATTTTTTAAATGATTATGATAGTTCTATCTAATAAAAAAATCATTATTAAACTAAATTGTAATAACATTTCATATAAATTGGGAAAACTTTATTAGTTTAAATAATTAGACTTTATTTTCAATATTCTAAATAAAAATAATAAAAGTTTTTTGATTTACACTTAGTTTATTTATGAGCTAAAAATACAAATAAAAAGAAATTTCCTGATTATATATATTTTTATCTTTTATATAACTAATTTAGTAATAATTTTAAAAAAACAAAAATGTATCATTAACAAAAACAAAGGCATCATAAACACTAACTCATACAAAGGTATTTTTCTTAAATATGAGAGTTGTGAAAGAGAACAAGTTTCTCTTAAAAAATCTATGGAACTTCTGAACAAGCAAGCAACCTCAAACTATTGTGATGTAGGAAATCTTTAGGAATGTAATATTTTGTAATGATCATGATCATCTTATTTTTGAAATGAAATTTGAATCTCTATTGTTAGTAAAATTGATTTTGCTCCATTATTCATACACAATCTTATCTTTTTTTAGTAAATTGAACATAGCCTTAAAACAAAGTTTTTAAAATAAAAATAATTTGATAAATATAAACAAATAAATAACTCCCACTATCATGAAAACACCCAATTTTCATAGTCCCTTAATTATTGTGTAACTGTATAATCTCTTTCTATACCTTTTTTATTCTTTATTTTATTTAATTATATTAAAAAATATTTATTGGACTTAAAAATGACAAAAATTAATAAAATAAAAATAATTTGATAATTTTAAGTTCACATCGTTAGGGATTTCAAGTTATCTCCTAACTATTTATATTTTTTAAATGATTATGATAGTTCTATCTAATAAAAAAATCATTATTAAACTAAATTGTAATAACATTTCATATAAATTGGGAAAATTTATTAGTTTAAATAATTAGACTTTATTTTCAATATTCTAAATAAAATTAATAAAAGTTTTTTGATTTACACTTAGTTTATTTATGAGTTAAAAATACAAATAAAAAGAAATTTCCTGATTATATACATATTTTTATCTTTTATATAACTAATTTAGTAATAATTTAAAAAAAACAAAAATTTATCATTAACAAAAACAAAGGCATCATAAACACTAACTCATACAAAGGTATTTTTCTTAAATATGAGAGTTGTGAAAGAGAACAAGTTTCTCTTAAAAAATCTATGGAACTTCTGAACAAGCAAGCAACCTCAAACTATTGTGATGTAAGAAATCTTTAGGAATGTAATATTTTGTAATGATCATGATCATCTTATTTTTGAAATGAAATTTGAATCTCTATTGTTAGTAAAATTGATTTTGCTCCATTATTCATACACAATCTTATCTTTTTTTTAGTAAATTGAACATAGTCTTAAAAACAAAATTTATAAAATAAAAATAATTTGATAAATATAAACAAATAAATAACTCCCACTATCATGAAAACATCTAATTTTCATAGTCCCTTAATTACTGTGTAACTGTATAATCTCTTTCTATACCTTCTTTTTTTATTCTTTATTTTATTTAATTTTATTAAAAAATATTTATTGGACTTAAAAATGACATTAATTTATAAAATAAAAATAATTTGATAATTTGAACTTCACATCCTTAGGGATTTCAAGTTATATCCTAACTATTTATATTTTTTAAATGATTATGATAGTTCTATCTAATAAAAAAATCATTATTAAACTAAATTGTAATAACATTTCATATAAATTGGGAAAACTTTATTAGTTTAAATAATTAGACTTTATTTTCAATATTCTAAATAAAAATAATAAAAGTTTTTTGATTTACACTTAGTTTATTTATGAGTTAAAAATACAAATAAAAAGAAATTTCCTGATTATATATATTTTTATCTTTTATATAACTAATTTAGTAATAATTTTAAAAAAACAAAAATGTATCATTAACAAAAACAAAGGCATCATAAACACTAACTCATACAAAGGTATTTTTCTTAAATATGAGAGTTGTGAAAGAGAACAAGTTTCTCTTAAAAAATCTATGGAACTTCTGAACAAGCAAGCAACCTCAAACTATTGTGATGTAAGAAATCTTTAGGAATGTAATATTTTGTAATGATCATGATCATCTTATTTTTGAAATGAAATTTGAATCTCTATTGTTAGTAAAATTGATTTTGCTCCATTATTCATACACAATCTTATCTTTTTTTTAGTAAATTGAACATAGTCTTAAAAACAAAATTTATAAAATAAAAATAATTTGATAAATATAAACAAATAAATAACTCCCACTATCATGAAAACATCTAATTTTCATAGTCCCTTAATTACTGTGTAACTGTATAATCTCTTTCTATACCTTCTTTTTTTATTCTTTATTTTATTTAATTTTATTAAAAAATATTTATTGGACTGAAAAATGACAAAATTTATAAAATAAAAATAATTTGATAATTTGAACTTCACATCCTTAGGGATTTCAAGTTATATCCTAACTATTTATATTTTTTAAATGATTATGATAGTTCTATCTAATAAAAAAATCATTATTAAACTAAATTGTAATAACATTTCATATAAATTGGGAAAACTTTATTAGTTTAAATAATTAGACTTTATTTTCAATATTCTAAATAAAAATAATAAAAGTTTTTTGATTTACACTTAGTTTATTTATGAGTTAAAAATACAAATAAAAAGAAATTTCCTGATTATATATATTTTTATCTTTTATATAACTAATTTAGTAATAATTTTAAAAAAACAAAAATGTATCATTAACAAAAACAAAGGCATCATAAACACTAACTCATACAAAGGTATTTTTCTTAAATATGAGAGTTGTGAAAGAGAACAAGTTTCTCTTAAAAAATCTATGGAACTTCTGAACAAGCAAGCAACCTCAAACTATTGTGATGTAGGAAATCTTTAGGAATGTAATATTTTGTAATGATCATGATCATCTTATTTTTGAAATGAAATTTGAATCTCTATTGTTAGTAAAATTGATTTTGCTCCATTATTCATACACAATCTTATCTTTTTTTTAGTAAATTGAACATAGCCTTAAAAACAAAATTTATAAAATAAAAATATTTTGATAAATATAAACAAATAAATAACTCCCACTATCATGAAAACACCCAATTTTCATAGTCCCTTAATTATTGTGTAACTGTATAATCTCTTTCTATACCTTCTTTTTTTATTCTTTATTTTATTTAATTATATTAAAAAATATTTATTGGACTTAAAAATGACAAAAATTAATAAAATAAAAATAATTTGATAATTTTAAGTTCACATCCTTAGGGATTTCAAGTTATCTCCTAACTATTTATATTTTTTAAATGATTATGATAGTTCTATCTAATAAAAAAATCATTATTAAACTAAATTGTAATAACATTTCATATAAATTGGGAAAATTTTATTAGTTTAAATAATTAGACTTTATTTTCAATATTCTAAATAAATATAATAAAAGTTTTTTGATTTACAATTAGTTTATTTATGAGTTAAAAATACAAATAAAAAGAAATTTCCTGATTATATACATATTTTTATCTTTTATATAACTAATTTAGTAATAATTTAAAAAAAACAAAAATTTATCATTAACAAAAACAAAGGCATCATAAACACTAACTCATACAAAGGTATTTTTCTTAAATATGAGAGTTGTGAAAGAGAACAAGTTTCTCTTAAAAAATCTATGGAACTTCTGAACAAGCAAGCAACCTCAAACTATTGTGATGTAAGAAATCTTTAGGAATGTAATATTTTGTAATGATCATGATCATCTTATTTTTGAAATGAAATTTGAATCTCTATTGTTAGTAAAATTGATTTTGCTCCATTATTCATACACAATCTTATCTTTTTTTTAGTAAATTGAACATAGTCTTAAAAACAAAATTTATAAAATAAAAATAATTTGATAAATATAAACAAATAAATAACTCCCACTATCATGAAAACATCTAATTTTCATAGTCCCTTAATTACTGTGTAACTGTATAATCTCTTTCTATACCTTCTTTTTTTATTCTTTATTTTATTTAATTTTATTAAAAAATATTTATTGGACTTAAAAATGACAAAAATTTATAAAATAAAAATAATTTGATAATTTGAACTTCACATCCTTAGGGATTTCAAGTTATATCCTAACTATTTATATTTTTTAAATGATTATGATAGTTCTATCTAATAAAAAAATCATTATTAAACTAAATTGTAATAACATTTCATATAAATTGGGAAAACTTTATTAGTTTAAATAATTAGACTTTATTTTCAATATTCTAAATAAAAATAATAAAAGTTTTTTGATTTACACTTAGTTTATTTATGAGTTAAAAATACAAATAAAAAGAAATTTCCTGATTATATATATTTTTATCTTTTATATAACTAATTTAGTAATAATTTTAAAAAAACAAAAATGTATCATTAACAAAAACAAAGGCATCATAAACACTAACTCATACAAAGGTATTTTTCTTAAATATGAGAGTTGTGAAAGAGAACAAGTTTCTCTTAAAAAATCTATGGAACTTCTGAACAAGCAAGCAACCTCAAACTATTGTGATGTAGGAAATCTTTAGGAATGTAATATTTTGTAATGATCATGATCATCTTATTTTTGAAATGAAATTTGAATCTCTATTGTTAGTAAAATTGATTTTGCTCCATTATTCATACACAATCTTATCTTTTTTTTAGTAAATTGAACATAGTCTTAAAAACAAAATTTATAAAATAAAAATAATTTGATAAATATAAACAAATAAATAACTCCCACTATCATGAAAACACCTAATTTTCATAGTCCCTAATTACTGTGTAACTGTATAATCTCTTTCTATACCTTCTTTTTTTATTCTTTATTTTATTTAATTATAAAAAATATTTATTGGACTTAAAAATGACAAAAATTATAAAATAAAAATAATTTGATAATTTGAACTTCACATCCTTAGGGATTTCAAGTTATATCCTAACTATTTATATTTTTTAAATGATTATGATAGTTCTATCTAATAAAAAAATCATTATTAAACTAAATTGTAATAACATTTCATATAAATTGGGAAAACTTTATTAGTTTAAATAATTAGACTTTATTTTCAATATTCTAAATAAAAATAATAAAAGTTTTTTGATTTACACTTAGTTTATTTATGAGTTAAAAATACAAATAAAAAGAAATTTCCTGATTATATACATATTTTTATCTTTTATATAACTAATTTAGTAATAATTTTAAAAAAACAAAATGTATCATTAACAAAAACAAAGGCATCATAAACACTAACTCATACAAAGGTATTTTTCTTAAATATGAGAGTTGTGAAAGAGAACAAGTTTCTCTTAAAAAATCTATGGAACTTCTGAACAAGCAAGCAACCTCAAACTATTGTGATGTAGGAAATCTTTAGGAATGTAATATTTTGTAATGATCATGATCATCTTATTTTTGAAATGAAATTTGAATCTCTATTGTTAGTAAAATTGATTTTGCTCCATTATTCATACACAATCTTATCTTTTTTTTAGTAAATTGAACATAGCCTTAAAAACAAAATTTATAAAATAAAAATAATTTGATAAATATAAACAAATAAATAACTCCCACTATCATGAAAACATCTAATTTTCATAGTCCCCTAATTACTGTGTAACTGTATAATCTCTTTCTATACCTTCTTTTTTTATTCTTTATTTTATTTAATTTTATTAAAAAATATTTATTGGACTTAAAAATGACAAAAATTTATAAAATAAAAATAATTTGATAATTTGAACTTCACATCCTTAGGGATTTCAAGTTATATCCTAACTATTTATATTTTTTAAATGATTATGATAGTTCTATCTAATAAAAAAATCATTATTAAACTAAATTGTAATAACATTTCATATAAATTGGGAAAACTTTATTAGTTTAAATAATTAGACTTTATTTTCAATATTCTAAATAAAATAATAAAAGTTTTTGATTTACACTTAGTTTATTTATGAGTTAAAAATACAAATAAAAAGAAATTTCCTGATTATATACATATTTTTATCTTTTATATAACTAATTTAGTAATAATTTAAAAAAACAAAAATGTATCATTAACAAAAACAAAGGCATCATAAACACTAACTCATACAAAGGTATTTTTCTTAAATATGAGAGTTGTGAAAGAGAACAAGTTTCTCTTAAAAAATCTATGGAACTTCTGAACAAGCAAGCAACCTCAAACTATTGTGATGTAGGAAATCTTTAGGAATGTAATATTTTGTAATGATCATGATCATCTTATTTTTGAAATGAAATTTGAATCTCTATTGTTAGTAAAATTGATTTTGCTCCATTATTCATACACAATCTTATCTTTTTTTTAGTAAATTGAACATAGTCTTAAAAACAAAATTTATAAAATAAAAATAATTTGATAAATATAAACAAATAAATAACTCCCACTATCATGAAAACATCTAATTTTCATAGTCCCTAATTACTGTGTAACTGTATAATCTCTTTCTATACCTTCTTTTTTTATTCTTTATTTTATTTAATTTTATTAAAAAATATTTATTGGACTTAAAAATGACAAAAATTTATAAAATAAAAATAATTTGATAATTTGAACTTCACATCCTTAGGGATTTCAAGTTATATCCTAACTATTTATATTTTTTAAATGATTATGATAGTTCTATCTAATAAAAAAATCATTATTAAACTAAATTGTAATAACATTTCATATAAATTGGGAAAACTTTATTAGTTTAAATAATTAGACTTTATTTTCAATATTCTAAATAAAAATAATAAAAGTTTTTGATTTACACTTAGTTTATTTATGAGTTAAAAATACAAATAAAAAGAAATTTCCTGATTATATATATTTTTATCTTTTATATAACTAATTTAGTAATAATTTTAAAAAAACAAAAATGTATCATTAACAAAAACAAAGGCATCATAAACACTAACTCATACAAAGGTATTTTTCTTAAATATGAGAGTTGTGAAAGAGAACAAGTTTCTCTTAAAAAATCTATGGAACTTCTGAACAAGCAAGCAACCTCAAACTATTGTGATGTAGGAAATCTTTAGGAATGTAATATTTTGTAATGATCATGATCATCTTATTTTTGAAATGAAATTTGAATCTCTATTGTTAGTAAAATTGATTTTGCTCCATTATTCATACACAATCTTATCTTTTTTTTAGTAAATTGAACATAGTCTTAAAAACAAAATTTATAAAATAAAAATAATTTGATAAATATAAACAAATAAATAACTCCCACTATCATGAAAACATCTAATTTTCATAGTCCCTTAATTACTGTGTAACTGTATAATCTCTTTCTATACCTTCTTTTTTTATTCTTTATTTTATTTAATTATATTAAAAAATATTTATTGGACTTAAAAATGACAAAAATTTATAAAATAAAAATAATTTGATAATTTGAACTTCACATCCTTAGGGATTTCAAGTTATATCCTAACTATTTATATTTTTTAAATGATTATGATAGTTCTATCTAATAAAAAAATCATTATTAAACTAAATTGTAATAACATTTCATATAAATTGGGAAAACTTTATTAGTTTAAATAATTAGACTTTATTTTCAATATTCTAAATAAAATAATAAAAGTTTTTTGATTTACACTTAGTTTATTTATGAGTTAAAAATACAAATAAAAAGAAATTTCCTGATTATATACATATTTTTATCTTTTATATAACTAATTTAGTAATAATTTAAAAAAAAAACAAAATTGTATCATTAACAAAAACAAAGGCATCATAAACACTAACTCATACAAAGGTATTTTTCTTAAATATGAGAGTTGTGAAAGAGAACAAGTTTCTCTTAAAAAATCTATGGAACTTCTGAACAAGCAAGCAACCTCAAACTATTGTGATGTAGGAAATCTTTAGGAATGTAATATTTTGTAATGATCATGATCATCTTATTTTTGAAATGAAATTTGAATCTCTATTGTTAGTAAAATTGATTTTGCTCCATTATTCATACACAATCTTATCTTTTTTTTAGTAAATTGAACATAGTCTTAAAAACAAAATTTATAAAATAAAAATAATTTGATAAATATAAACAAATAAATAACTCCCACTATCATGAAAACATCTAATTTTCATAGTCCCCTAATTACTGTGTAACTGTATAATCTCTTTCTATACCTTCTTTTTTTATTCTTTATTTTATTTAATTTTATTAAAAAATATTTATTGGACTTAAAAATGACAAAAATTTATAAAATAAAAATAATTTGATAATTTGAACTTCACATCCTTAGGGATTTCAAGTTATATCCTAACTATTTATATTTTTTAAATGATTATGATAGTTCTATCTAATAAAAAAATCATTATTAAACTAAATTGTAATAACATTTCATATAAATTGGGAAAACTTTATTAGTTTAAATAATTAGACTTTATTTTCAATATTCTAAATAAAAATAATAAAAGTTTTTGATTTACACTTAGTTTATTTATGAGTTAAAAATACAAATAAAAAGAAATTTCCTGATTATATACATATTTTTATCTTTTATATAACTAATTTAGTAATAATTTTAAAAAAACAAAAATGTATCATTAACAAAAACAAAGGCATCATAAACACTAACTCATACAAAGGTATTTTTCTTAAATATGAGAGTTGTGAAAGAGAACAAGTTTCTCTTAAAAAATCTATGGAACTTCTGAACAAGCAAGCAACCTCAAACTATTGTGATGTAGGAAATCTTTAGGAATGTAATATTTTGTAATGATCATGATCATCTTATTTTTGAAATGAAATTTGAATCTCTATTGTTAGTAAAATTGATTTTGCTCCATTATTCATACACAATCTTATCTTTTTTTTAGTAAATTGAACATAGTCTTAAAAACAAAATTTATAAAATAAAAATAATTTGATAAATATAAACAAATAAATAACTCCCACTATCATGAAAACATCTAATTTTCATAGTCCCCTAATTACTGTGTAACTGTATAATCTCTTTCTATACCTTCTTTTTTTATTCTTTATTTTATTTAATTTTATTAAAAAATATTTATTGGACTTAAAAATGACAAAAATTTATAAAATAAAAATAATTTGATAATTTGAACTTCACATCCTTAGGGATTTCAAGTTATATCCTAACTATTTATATTTTTTAAATGATTATGATAGTTCTATCTAATAAAAAAATCATTATTAAACTAAATTGTAATAACATTTCATATAAATTGGGAAAACTTTATTAGTTTAAATAATTAGACTTTATTTTCAATATTCTAAATAAAAATAATAAAAGTTTTTGATTTACACTTAGTTTATTTATGAGTTAAAAATACAAATAAAAAGAAATTTCCTGATTATATACATATTTTTATCTTTTATATAACTAATTTAGTAATAATTTTAAAAAAACAAAAATGTATCATTAACAAAAACAAAGGCATCATAAACACTAACTCATACAAAGGTATTTTTCTTAAATATGAGAGTTGTGAAAGAGAACAAGTTTCTCTTAAAAAATCTATGGAACTTCTGAACAAGCAAGCAACCTCAAACTATTGTGATGTAGGAAATCTTTAGGAATGTAATATTTTGTAATGATCATGATCATCTTATTTTTGAAATGAAATTTGAATCTCTATTGTTAGTAAAATTGATTTTGCTCCATTATTCATACACAATCTTATCTTTTTTTTAGTAAATTGAACATAGTCTTAAAAACAAAATTTATAAAATAAAAATAATTTGATAAATATAAACAAATAAATAACTCCCACTATCATGAAAACATCTAATTTTCATAGTCCCCTAATTACTGTGTAACTGTATAATCTCTTTCTATACCTTCTTTTTTTATTCTTTATTTTATTTAATTTTATTAAAAAATATTTATTGGACTTAAAAATGACAAAAATTTATAAAATAAAAATAATTTGATAATTTGAACTTCACATCCTTAGGGATTTCAAGTTATATCCTAACTATTTATATTTTTTAAATGATTATGATAGTTCTATCTAATAAAAAAATCATTATTAAACTAAATTGTAATAACATTTCATATAAATTGGGAAAACTTTATTAGTTTAAATAATTAGACTTTATTTTCAATATTCTAAATAAAAATAATAAAAGTTTTTGATTTACACTTAGTTTATTTATGAGTTAAAAATACAAATAAAAAGAAATTTCCTGATTATATACATATTTTTATCTTTTATATAACTAATTTAGTAATAATTTTAAAAAAACAAAAATGTATCATTAACAAAAACAAAGGCATCATAAACACTAACTCATACAAAGGTATTTTTCTTAAATATGAGAGTTGTGAAAGAGAACAAGTTTCTCTTAAAAAATCTATGGAACTTCTGAACAAGCAAGCAACCTCAAACTATTGTGATGTAGGAAATCTTTAGGAATGTAATATTTTGTAATGATCATGATCATCTTATTTTTGAAATGAAATTTGAATCTCTATTGTTAGTAAAATTGATTTTGCTCCATTATTCATACACAATCTTATCTTTTTTTTAGTAAATTGAACATAGTCTTAAAAACAAAATTTATAAAATAAAAATAATTTGATAAATATAAACAAATAAATAACTCCCACTATCATGAAAACATCTAATTTTCATAGTCCCCTAATTACTGTGTAACTGTATAATCTCTTTCTATACCTTTTTTTTTATTCTTTATTTTATTTAATTTTATTAAAAAATATTTATTGGACTTAAAAATGACAAAAATTATAAAATAAAAATAATTTGATAATTTGAACTTCACATCCTTAGGGATTTCAAGTTATATCCTAACTATTTATATTTTTTAAATGATTATGATAGTTCTATCTAATAAAAAAATCATTATTAAACTAAATTGTAATAACATTTCATATAAATTGGGAAAACTTTATTAGTTTAAATAATTAGACTTTATTTTCAATATTCTAAATAAAATAATAAAAGTTTTTTGATTTACACTTAGTTTATTTATGAGTTAAAAATACAAATAAAAAGAAATTTCCTGATTATATACATATTTTTATCTTTTATATAACTAATTTAGTAATAATTTTAAAAAAACAAAAATGTATCATTAACAAAAACAAAGGCATCATAAACACTAACTCATACAAAGGTATTTTTCTTAAATATGAGAGTTGTGAAAGAGAACAAGTTTCTCTTAAAAAATCTATGGAACTTCTGAACAAGCAAGCAACCTCAAACTATTGTGATGTAGGAAATCTTTAGGAATGTAATATTTTGTAATGATCATGATCATCTTATTTTTGAAATGAAATTTGAATCTCTATTGTTAGTAAAATTGATTTTGCTCCATTATTCATACACAATCTTATCTTTTTTTTAGTAAATTGAACATAGTCTTAAAAACAAAATTTATAAAATAAAAATAATTTGATAAATATAAACAAATAAATAACTCCCACTATCATGAAAACATCTAATTTTCATAGTCCCCTAATTACTGTGTAACTGTATAATCTCTTTCTATACCTTCTTTTTTTATTCTTTATTTTATTTAATTTTATTAAAAAATATTTATTGGACTTAAAAATGACAAAAATTTATAAAATAAAAATAATTTGATAATTTGAACTTCACATCCTTAGGGATTTCAAGTTATATCCTAACTATTTATATTTTTTAAATGATTATGATAGTTCTATCTAATAAAAAAATCATTATTAAACTAAATTGTAATAACATTTCATATAAATTGGGAAAACTTTATTAGTTTAAATAATTAGACTTTATTTTCAATATTCTAAATAAAAATAATAAAAGTTTTTTGATTTACACTTAGTTTATTTATGAGTTAAAAATACAAATAAAAAGAAATTTCCTGATTATATACATATTTTTATCTTTTATATAACTAATTTAGTAATAATTTTAAAAAAACAAAAATGTATCATTAACAAAAACAAAGGCATCATAAACACTAACTCATACAAAGGTATTTTTCTTAAATATGAGAGTTGTGAAAGAGAACAAGTTTCTCTTAAAAAATCTATGGAACTTCTGAACAAGCAAGCAACCTCAAACTATTGTGATGTAGGAAATCTTTAGGAATGTAATATTTTGTAATGATCATGATCATCTTATTTTTGAAATGAAATTTGAATCTCTATTGTTAGTAAAATTGATTTTGCTCCATTATTCATACACAATCTTATCTTTTTTTTAGTAAATTGAACATAGTCTTAAAAACAAAATTTATAAAATAAAAATAATTTGATAAATATAAACAAATAAATAACTCCCACTATCATGAAAACATCTAATTTTCATAGTCCCCTAATTACTGTGTAACTGTATAATCTCTTTCTATACCTTCTTTTTTTATTCTTTATTTTATTTAATTTTATTAAAAAATATTTATTGGACTTAAAAATGACAAAAATTTATAAAATAAAAATAATTTGATAATTTGAACTTCACATCCTTAGGGATTTCAAGTTATATCCTAACTATTTATATTTTTTAAATGATTATGATAGTTCTATCTAATAAAAAAATCATTATTAAACTAAATTGTAATAACATTTCATATAAATTGGGAAAACTTTATTAGTTTAAATAATTAGACTTTATTTTCAATATTCTAAATAAAAATAATAAAAGTTTTTGATTTACACTTAGTTTATTTATGAGTTAAAAATACAAATAAAAAGAAATTTCCTGATTATATACATATTTTTATCTTTTATATAACTAATTTAGTAATAATTTTAAAAAAACAAAAATGTATCATTAACAAAAACAAAGGCATCATAAACACTAACTCATACAAAGGTATTTTTCTTAAATATGAGAGTTGTGAAAGAGAACAAGTTTCTCTTAAAAAATCTATGGAACTTCTGAACAAGCAAGCAACCTCAAACTATTGTGATGTAGGAAATCTTTAGGAATGTAATATTTTGTAATGATCATGATCATCTTATTTTTGAAATGAAATTTGAATCTCTATTGTTAGTAAAATTGATTTTGCTCCATTATTCATACACAATCTTATCTTTTTTTTAGTAAATTGAACATAGTCTTAAAAACAAAATTTATAAAATAAAAATAATTTGATAAATATAAACAAATAAATAACTCCCACTATCATGAAAACATCTAATTTTCATAGTCCCCTAATTACTGTGTAACTGTATAATCTCTTTCTATACCTTCTTTTTTTATTCTTTATTTTATTTAATTTTATTAAAAAATATTTATTGGACTTAAAAATGACAAAAATTTATAAAATAAAAATAATTTGATAATTTGAACTTCACATCCTTAGGGATTTCAAGTTATATCCTAACTATTTATATTTTTTAAATGATTATGATAGTTCTATCTAATAAAAAAATCATTATTAAACTAAATTGTAATAACATTTCATATAAATTGGGAAAACTTTATTAGTTTAAATAATTAGACTTTATTTTCAATATTCTAAATAAAAATAATAAAAGTTTTTGATTTACACTTAGTTTATTTATGAGTTAAAAATACAAATAAAAAGAAATTTCCTGATTATATACATATTTTTATCTTTTATATAACTAATTTAGTAATAATTTAAAAAAACAAAAATGTATCATTAACAAAAACAAAGGCATCATAAACACTAACTCATACAAAGGTATTTTTCTTAAATATGAGAGTTGTGAAAGAGAACAAGTTTCTCTTAAAAAATCTATGGAACTTCTGAACAAGCAAGCAACCTCAAACTATTGTGATGTAGGAAATCTTTAGGAATGTAATATTTTGTAATGATCATGATCATCTTATTTTTGAAATGAAATTTGAATCTCTATTGTTAGTAAAATTGATTTTGCTCCATTATTCATACACAATCTTATCTTTTTTTTAGTAAATTGAACATAGTCTTAAAAACAAAATTTATAAAATAAAAATAATTTGATAAATATAAACAAATAAATAACTCCCACTATCATGAAAACATCTAATTTTCATAGTCCCCTAATTACTGTGTAACTGTATAATCTCTTTCTATACCTTCTTTTTTTATTCTTTATTTTATTTAATTTTATTAAAAAATATTTATTGGACTTAAAAATGACAAATTTATAAAATAAAAATAATTTGATAATTTGAACTTCACATCCTTAGGGATTTCAAGTTATATCCTAACTATTTATATTTTTTAAATGATTATGATAGTTCTATCTAATAAAAAAATCATTATTAAACTAAATTGTAATAACATTTCATATAAATTGGGAAAACTTTATTAGTTTAAATAATTAGACTTTATTTTCAATATTCTAAATAAAAATAATAAAAGTTTTTGATTTACACTTAGTTTATTTATGAGTTAAAAATACAAATAAAAAGAAATTTCCTGATTATATATATTTTTATCTTTTATATAACTAATTTAGTAATAATTTTAAAAAAACAAAAATGTATCATTAACAAAAACAAAGGCATCATAAACACTAACTCATACAAAGGTATTTTTCTTAAATATGAGAGTTGTGAAAGAGAACAAGTTTCTCTTAAAAAATCTATGGAACTTCTGAACAAGCAAGCAACCTCAAACTATTGTGATGTAGGAAATCTTTAGGAATGTAATATTTTGTAATGATCATGATCATCTTATTTTTGAAATGAAATTTGAATCTCTATTGTTAGTAAAATTGATTTTGCTCCATTATTCATACACAATCTTATCTTTTTTTTAGTAAATTGAACATAGTCTTAAAAACAAAATTTATAAAATAAAAATAATTTGATAAATATAAACAAATAAATAACTCCCACTATCATGAAAACATCTAATTTTCATAGTCCCCTAATTACTGTGTAACTGTATAATCTCTTTCTATACCTTCTTTTTTTATTCTTTATTTTATTTAATTTTATTAAAAAATATTTATTGGACTTAAAAATGACAAAAATTTATAAAATAAAAATAATTTGATAATTTGAACTTCACATCCTTAGGGATTTCAAGTTATATCCTAACTATTTATATTTTTTAAATGATTATGATAGTTCTATCTAATAAAAAAATCATTATTAAACTAAATTGTAATAACATTTCATATAAATTGGGAAAACTTTATTAGTTTAAATAATTAGACTTTATTTTCAATATTCTAAATAAAAATAATAAAAGTTTTTGATTTACACTTAGTTTATTTATGAGTTAAAAATACAAATAAAAAGAAATTTCCTGATTATATACATATTTTTATCTTTTATATAACTAATTTAGTAATAATTTAAAAAAAAACAAAATTGTATCATTAACAAAAACAAAGGCATCATAAACACTAACTCATACAAAGGTATTTTTCTTAAATATGAGAGTTGTGAAAGAGAACAAGTTTCTCTTAAAAAATCTATGGAACTTCTGAACAAGCAAGCAACCTCAAACTATTGTGATGTAGGAAATCTTTAGGAATGTAATATTTTGTAATGATCATGATCATCTTATTTTTGAAATGAAATTTGAATCTCTATTGTTAGTAAAATTGATTTTGCTCCATTATTCATACACAATCTTATATTTTTTTTAGTAAATTGAACATAGTCTTAAAAACAAAATTTATAAAATAAAAATAATTTGATAAATATAAACAAATAAATAACTCCCACTATCATGAAAACATCTAATTTTCATAGTCCCCTAATTACTGTGTAACTGTATAATCTCTTTCTATACCTTCTTTTTTTATTCTTTATTTTATTTAATTTTATTAAAAAATATTTATTGGACTTAAAAATGACAAAAATTTATAAAATAAAAATAATTTGATAATTTGAACTTCACATCCTTAGGGATTTCAAGTTATATCCTAACTATTTATATTTTTTAAATGATTATGATAGTTCTATCTAATAAAAAAATCATTATTAAACTAAATTGTAATAACATTTCATATAAATTGGGAAAACTTTATTAGTTTAAATAATTAGACTTTATTTTCAATATTCTAAATAAAAATAATAAAAGTTATTTGATTTACACTTAGTTTATTTATGAGTTAAAAATACAAATAAAAAGAAATTTCCTGATTATATACATATTTTTATCTTTTATATAACTAATTTAGTAATAATTTTAAAAAAACAAAAATGTATCATTAACAAAAACAAAGGCATCATAAACACTAACTCATACAAAGGTATTTTTCTTAAATATGAGAGTTGTGAAAGAGAACAAGTTTCTCTTAAAAAATCTATGGAACTTCTGAACAAGCAAGCAACCTCAAACTATTGTGATGTAGGAAATCTTTAGGAATGTAATATTTTGTAATGATCATGATCATCTTATTTTTGAAATGAAATTTGAATCTCTATTGTTAGTAAAATTGATTTTGCTCCATTATTCATACACAATCTTATCTTTTTTTTAGTAAATTGAACATAGTCTTAAAAACAAAATTTATAAAATAAAAATAATTTGATAAATATAAACAAATAAATAACTCCCACTATCATGAAAACATCTAATTTTCATAGTCCCCTAATTACTGTGTAACTGTATAATCTCTTTCTATACCTTCTTTTTTTATTCTTTATTTTATTTAATTTTATTAAAAAATATTTATTGGACTTAAAAATGACAAAAATTTATAAAATAAAAATAATTTGATAATTTGAACTTCACATCCTTAGGGATTTCAAGTTATATCCTAACTATTTATATTTTTTAAATGATTATGATAGTTCTATCTAATAAAAAAATCATTATTAAACTAAATTGTAATAACATTTCATATAAATTGGGAAAACTTTATTAGTTTAAATAATTAGACTTTATTTTCAATATTCTAAATAAAAATAATAAAAGTTTTTGATTTACACTTAGTTTATTTATGAGTTAAAAATACAAATAAAAAGAAATTTCCTGATTATATACATATTTTTATCTTTTATATAACTAATTTAGTAATAATTTTAAAAAAACAAAAATGTATCATTAACAAAAACAAAGGCATCATAAACACTAACTCATACAAAGGTATTTTTCTTAAATATGAGAGTTGTGAAAGAGAACAAGTTTCTCTTAAAAAATCTATGGAACTTCTGAACAAGCAAGCAACCTCAAACTATTGTGATGTAGGAAATCTTTAGGAATGTAATATTTTGTAATGATCATGATCATCTTATTTTTGAAATGAAATTTGAATCTCTATTGTTAGTAAAATTGATTTTGCTCCATTATTCATACACAATCTTATCTTTTTTTAGTAAATTGAACATAGTCTTAAAAACAAAATTTATAAAATAAAAATAATTTGATAAATATAAACAAATAAATAACTCCCACTATCATGAAAACATCTAATTTTCATAGTCCCCTAATTACTGTGTAACTGTATAATCTCTTTCTATACCTTCTTTTTTTATTCTTTATTTTATTTAATTTTATTAAAAAATATTTATTGGACTTAAAAATGACAAAAATTTATAAAATAAAAATAATTTGATAATTTGAACTTCACATCCTTAGGGATTTCAAGTTATATCCTAACTATTTATATTTTTTAAATGATTATGATAGTTCTATCTAATAAAAAAATCATTATTAAACTAAATTGTAATAACATTTCATATAAATTGGGAAAACTTTATTAGTTTAAATAATTAGACTTTATTTTCAATATTCTAAATAAAAATAATAAAAGTTTTTTGATTTACACTTAGTTTATTTATGAGTTAAAAATACAAATAAAAAGAAATTTCCTGATTATATACATATTTTTATCTTTTATATAACTAATTTAGTAATAATTTAAAAAAACAAAAATGTATCATTAACAAAAACAAAGGCATCATAAACACTAACTCATACAAAGGTATTTTTCTTAAATATGAGAGTTGTGAAAGAGAACAAGTTTCTCTTAAAAAATCTATGGAACTTCTGAACAAGCAAGCAACCTCAAACTATTGTGATGTAGGAAATCTTTAGGAATGTAATATTTTGTAATGATCATGATCATCTTATTTTTGAAATGAAATTTGAATCTCTATTGTTAGTAAAATTGATTTTGCTCCATTATTCATACACAATCTTATCTTTTTTTTAGTAAATTGAACATAGTCTTAAAAACAAAATTTATAAAATAAAAATAATTTGATAAATATAAACAAATAAATAACTCCCACTATCATGAAAACATCTAATTTTCATAGTCCCCTAATTACTGTGTAACTGTATAATCTCTTTCTATACCTTCTTTTTTTATTCTTTATTTTATTTAATTTTATTAAAAAATATTTATTGGACTTAAAAATGACAAAAATTTATAAAATAAAAATAATTTGATAATTTGAACTTCACATCCTTAGGGATTTCAAGTTATATCCTAACTATTTATATTTTTTAAATGATTATGATAGTTCTATCTAATAAAAAAATCATTATTAAACTAAATTGTAATAACATTTCATATAAATTGGGAAAACTTTATTAGTTTAAATAATTAGACTTTATTTTCAATATTCTAAATAAAAATAATAAAAGTTTTTGATTTACACTTAGTTTATTTATGAGTTAAAAATACAAATAAAAAGAAATTTCCTGATTATATACATATTTTTATCTTTTATATAACTAATTTAGTAATAATTTTAAAAAAACAAAAATGTATCATTAACAAAAACAAAGGCATCATAAACACTAACTCATACAAAGGTATTTTTCTTAAATATGAGAGTTGTGAAAGAGAACAAGTTTCTCTTAAAAAATCTATGGAACTTCTGAACAAGCAAGCAACCTCAAACTATTGTGATGTAGGAAATCTTTAGGAATGTAATATTTTGTAATGATCATGATCATCTTATTTTTGAAATGAAATTTGAATCTCTATTGTTAGTAAAATTGATTTTGCTCCATTATTCATACACAATCTTATCTTTTTTTTAGTAAATTGAACATAGTCTTAAAAACAAAATTTATAAAATAAAAATAATTTGATAAATATAAACAAATAAATAACTCCCACTATCATGAAAACATCTAATTTTCATAGTCCCCTAATTACTGTGTAACTGTATAATCTCTTTCTATACCTTCTTTTTTTATTCTTTATTTTATTTAATTTTATTAAAAATATTTATTGGACTTAAAAATGACAAAAATTTATAAAATAAAAATAATTTGATAATTTGAACTTCACATCCTTAGGGATTTCAAGTTATATCCTAACTATTTATATTTTTTAAATGATTATGATAGTTCTATCTAATAAAAAAATCATTATTAAACTAAATTGTAATAACATTTCATATAAATTGGGAAAACTTTATTAGTTTAAATAATTAGACTTTATTTTCAATATTCTAAATAAAAATAATAAAAGTTTTTGATTTACACTTAGTTTATTTATGAGTTAAAAATACAAATAAAAAGAAATTTCCTGATTATATACATATTTTTATCTTTTATATAACTAATTTAGTAATAATTTAAAAAAAACAAAATGTATCATTAACAAAAACAAAGGCATCATAAACACTAACTCATACAAAGGTATTTTTCTTAAATATGAGAGTTGTGAAAGAGAACAAGTTTCTCTTAAAAAATCTATGGAACTTCTGAACAAGCAAGCAACCTCAAACTATTGTGATGTAGGAAATCTTTAGGAATGTAATATTTTGTAATGATCATGATCATCTTATTTTTGAAATGAAATTTGAATCTCTATTGTTAGTAAAATTGATTTTGCTCCATTATTCATACACAATCTTTTTTTTTTTAGTAAATTGAACATAGTCTTAAAAACAAAATTTATAAAATAAAAATAATTTGATAAATATAAACAAATAAATAACTCCCACTATCATGAAAACATCTAATTTTCATAGTCCCCTAATTACTGTGTAACTGTATAATCTCTTTCTATACCTTCTTTTTTTATTCTTTATTTTATTTAATTTTATTAAAAAATATTTATTGGACTTAAAAATGACAAAAATTTATAAAATAAAAATAATTTGATAATTTGAACTTCACATCCTTAGGGATTTCAAGTTATATCCTAACTATTTATTTTTTAAATGATTATGATAGTTCTATCTAATAAAAAAATCATTATTAAACTAAATTGTAATAACATTTCATATAAATTGGGAAAACTTTATTAGTTTAAATAATTAGACTTTATTTTCAATATTCTAAATAAAAATAATAAAAGTTTTTGATTTACACTTAGTTTATTTATGAGTTAAAAATACAAATAAAAAGAAATTTCCTGATTATATACATATTTTTATCTTTTATATAACTAATTTAGTAATAATTTTAAAAAAACAAAAATGTATCATTAACAAAAACAAAGGCATCATAAACACTAACTCATACAAAGGTATTTTTCTTAAATATGAGAGTTGTGAAAGAGAACAAGTTTCTCTTAAAAAATCTATGGAACTTCTGAACAAGCAAGCAACCTCAAACTATTGTGATGTAGGAAATCTTTAGGAATGTAATATTTTGTAATGATCATGATCATCTTATTTTTGAAATGAAATTTGAATCTCTATTGTTAGTAAAATTGATTTTGCTCCATTATTCATACACAATCTTATCTTTTTTTTAGTAAATTGAACATAGTCTTAAAAACAAAATTTATAAAATAAAAATAATTTGATAAATATAAACAAATAAATAACTCCCACTATCATGAAAACATCTAATTTTCATAGTCCCCTAATTACTGTGTAACTGTATAATCTCTTTCTATACCTTCTTTTTTTATTCTTTATTTTATTTAATTTTATTAAAAAATATTTATTGGACTTAAAAATGACAAAAATTTATAAAATAAAAATAATTTGATAATTTGAACTTCACATCCTTAGGGATTTCAAGTTATATCCTAACTATTTATATTTTTTAAATGATTATGATAGTTCTATCTAATAAAAAAATCATTATTAAACTAAATTGTAATAACATTTCATATAAATTGGGAAAACTTTATTAGTTTAAATAATTAGACTTTATTTTCAATATTCTAAATAAAAATAATAAAAGTTATTTGATTTACACTTAGTTTATTTATGAGTTAAAAATACAAATAAAAAGAAATTTCCTGATTATATATATTTTTATCTTTTATATAACTAATTTAGTAATAATTTTAAAAAAACAAAAATGTATCATTAACAAAAACAAAGGCATCATAAACACTAACTCATACAAAGGTATTTTTCTTAAATATGAGAGTTGTGAAAGAGAACAAGTTTCTCTTAAAAAATCTATGGAACTTCTGAACAAGCAAGCAACCTCAAACTATTGTGATGTAGGAAATCTTTAGGAATGTAATATTTTGTAATGATCATGATCATCTTATTTTTGAAATGAAATTTGAATCTCTATTGTTAGTAAAATTGATTTTGCTCCATTATTCATACACAATCTTATCTTTTTTTTAGTAAATTGAACATAGTCTTAAAAACAAAATTTATAAAATAAAAATAATTTGATAAATATAAACAAATAAATAACTCCCACTATCATGAAAACATCTAATTTTCATAGTCCCCTAATTACTGTGTAACTGTATAATCTCTTTCTATACCTTCTTTTTTTATTCTTTATTTTATTTAATTTTATTAAAAAATATTTATTGGACTTAAAAATGACAAAAATTTATAAAATAAAAATAATTTGATAATTTGAACTTCACATCCTTAGGGATTTCAAGTTATATCCTAACTATTTATATTTTTTAAATGATTATGATAGTTCTATCTAATAAAAAAATCATTATTAAACTAAATTGTAATAACATTTCATATAAATTGGGAAAACTTTATTAGTTTAAATAATTAGACTTTATTTTCAATATTCTAAATAAAAATAATAAAAGTTTTTGATTTACACTTAGTTTATTTATGAGTTAAAAATACAAATAAAAAGAAATTTCCTGATTATATACATATTTTTATCTTTTATATAACTAATTTAGTAATAATTTAAAAAAAAACAAAATTGTATCATTAACAAAAACAAAGGCATCAAAAACACTAACTCATACAAAGGTATTTTTCTTAAATATGAGAGTTGTGAAAGAGAACAAGTTTCTCTTAAAAAATCTATGGAACTTCTGAACAAGCAAGCAACCTCAAACTATTGTGATGTAGGAAATCTTTAGGAATGTAATATTTTGTAATGATCATGATCATCTTATTTTTGAAATGAAATTTGAATCTCTATTGTTAGTAAAATTGATTTTGCTCCATTATTCATACACAATCTTATCTTTTTTTTAGTAAATTGAACATAGTCTTAAAAACAAAATTTATAAAATAAAAATAATTTGATAAATATAAACAAATAAATAACTCCCACTATCATGAAAACATCTAATTTTCATAGTCCCCTAATTACTGTGTAACTGTATAATCTCTTTCTATACCTTCTTTTTTTATTCTTTATTTTATTTAATTTTATTAAAAAATATTTATTGGACTTAAAAATGACAAAAATTTATAAAATAAAAATAATTTGATAATTTGAACTTCACATCCTTAGGGATTTCAAGTTATATCCTAACTATTTATATTTTTTAAATGATTATGATAGTTCTATCTAATAAAAAAATCATTATTAAACTAAATTGTAATAACATTTCATATAAATTGGGAAAACTTTATTAGTTTAAATAATTAGACTTTATTTTCAATATTCTAAATAAAAATAATAAAAGTTTTTGATTTACACTTAGTTTATTTATGAGTTAAAAATACAAATAAAAAGAAATTTCCTGATTATATACATATTTTTATCTTTTATATAACTAATTTAGTAATAATTTTAAAAAAACAAAAATGTATCATTAACAAAAACAAAGGCATCATAAACACTAACTCATACAAAGGTATTTTTCTTAAATATGAGAGTTGTGAAAGAGAACAAGTTTCTCTTAAAAAATCTATGGAACTTCTGAACAAGCAAGCAACCTCAAACTATTGTGATGTAGGAAATCTTTAGGAATGTAATATTTTGTAATGATCATGATCATCTTATTTTTGAAATGAAATTTGAATCTCTATTGTTAGTAAAATTGATTTTGCTCCATTATTCATACACAATCTTATCTTTTTTTAGTAAATTGAACATAGTCTTAAAAACAAAATTTATAAAATAAAAATAATTTGATAAATATAAACAAATAAATAACTCCCACTATCATGAAAACATCTAATTTTCATAGTCCCCTAATTACTGTGTAACTGTATAATCTCTTTCTATACCTTCTTTTTTTATTCTTTATTTTATTTAATTTTATTAAAAAATATTTATTGGACTTAAAAATGACAAAAATTTATAAAATAAAAATAATTTGATAATTTGAACTTCACATCCTTAGGGATTTCAAGTTATATCCTAACTATTTATATTTTTTAAATGATTATGATAGTTCTATCTAATAAAAAAATCATTATTAAACTAAATTGTAATAACATTTCATATAAATTGGGAAAACTTTATTAGTTTAAATAATTAGACTTTATTTTCAATATTCTAAATAAAAATAATAAAAGTTATTTGATTTACACTTAGTTTATTTATGAGTTAAAAATACAAATAAAAAGAAATTTCCTGATTATATACATATTTTTATCTTTTATATAACTAATTTAGTAATAATTTTAAAAAAAACAAAAATGTATCATTAACAAAAACAAAGGCATCATAAACACTAACTCATACAAAGGTATTTTTCTTAAATATGAGAGTTGTGAAAGAGAACAAGTTTCTCTTAAAAAATCTATGGAACTTCTGAACAAGCAAGCAACCTCAAACTATTGTGATGTAGGAAATCTTTAGGAATGTAATATTTTGTAATGATCATGATCATCTTATTTTTGAAATGAAATTTGAATCTCTATTGTTAGTAAAATTGATTTTGCTCCATTATTCATACACAATCTTATTTTTTTTAGTAAATTGAACATAGTCTTAAAAACAAAATTTATAAAATAAAAATAATTTGATAAATATAAACAAATAAATAACTCCCACTATCATGAAAACATCTAATTTTCATAGTCCCCTAATTACTGTGTAACTGTATAATCTCTTTCTATACCTTCTTTTTTTATTCTTTATTTTATTTAATTTTATTAAAAATATTTATTGGACTTAAAAATGACAAAAATTTATAAAATAAAAATAATTTGATAATTTGAACTTCACATCCTTAGGGATTTCAAGTTATATCCTAACTATTTATATTTTTTAAATGATTATGATAGTTCTATCTATAAAAAAAATCATTATTAAACTAAATTGTAATAACATTTCATATAAATTGGGAAAACTTTATTAGTTTAAATAATTAGACTTTATTTTCAATATTCTAAATAAAAATAATAAAAGTTTTTGATTTACACTTAGTTTATTTATGAGTTAAAAATACAAATAAAAAGAAATTTCCTGATTATATATATATTTTTATCTTTTATATAACTAATTTAGTAATAATTTAAAAAAAACAAAAATGTATCATTAACAAAAACAAAGGCATCATAAACACTAACTCATACAAAGGTATTTTTCTTAAATATGAGAGTTGTGAAAGAGAACAAGTTTCTCTTAAAAAATCTATGGAACTTCTGAACAAGCAAGCAACCTCAAACTATTGTGATGTAGGAAATCTTTAGGAATGTAATATTTTGTAATGATCATGATCATCTTATTTTTGAAATGAAATTTGAATCTCTATTGTTAGTAAAATTGATTTTGCTCCATTATTCATACACAATCTTATCTTTTTTTTAGTAAATTGAACATAGTCTTAAAAACAAAATTTATAAAATAAAAATAATTTGATAAATATAAACAAATAAATAACTCCCACTATCATGAAAACATCTAATTTTCATAGTCCCCTAATTACTGTGTAACTGTATAATCTCTTTCTATACCTTCTTTTTTTATTCTTTATTTTATTTAATTTTATTAAAAAATATTTATTGGACTTAAAAATGACAAAAAATTTATAAAATAAAAATAATTTGATAATTTGAACTTCACATCCTTAGGGATTTCAAGTTATCTCCTAACTATTTATATTTTTTAAATGATTATGATAGTTCTATCTAATAAAAAAAATCATTATTAAACTAAATTGTAATAACATTTCATATAAATTGGGAAAACTTTATTAGTTTAAATAATTAGACTTTATTTTCAATATTCTAAATAAAAATAATAAAAGTTTTTTGATTTACACTTAGTTTATTTATGAGTTAAAAATACAAATAAAAAGAAATTTCCTGATTATATATATATTTTTATCTTTTATATAACTAATTTAGTAATAATTTAAAAAAAACAAAAATGTATCATTAACAAAAACAAAGGCATCATAAACACTAACTCATACAAAGGTATTTTTCTTAAATATGAGAGTTGTGAAAGAGAACAAGTTTCTCTTAAAAAATCTATGGAACTTCTGAACAAGCAAGCAACCTCAAACTATTGTGATGTAGGAAATCTTTAGGAATGTAATATTTTGTAATGATCATGATCATCTTATTTTTAATATGAAATTTGAATCTCTATTGTTAGTAAAATTGATTTTGCTCCATTATTCATACACAATCTTATCTTTTTTTTAGTAAATTGAACATAGTCTTAAAAACAAAATTTATAAAATAAAAATAATTTGATAAATATAAACAAATAAATAACTCCCACTATCATGAAAACATCTAATTTTCATAGTCCCCTAATTACTGTGTAACTGTATAATCTCTTTCTATACCTTCTTTTTTTATTCTTTATTTTATTTAATTTTATTAAAAAATATTTATTGGACTTAAAAATGACAAAAATTTATAAAATAAAAATAATTTGATAATTTTAACTTCACATCCTTAGGGATTTCAAGTTATATCCTAACTATTTATATTTTTTAAATGATTATGATAGTTCTATCTAATAAAAAAATCATTATTAAACTAAATTGTAATAACATTTCATATAAATTGGGAAAACTTTATTAGTTTAAATAATTAGACTTTATTTTCAATATTCTAAATAAAAATAATAAAAGTTTTTTGATTTACACTTAGTTTATTTATGAGTTAAAAATACAAATAAAAAGAAATTTCCTGATTATATACATATTTTTATCTTTTATATAACTAATTTAGTAATAGTTTTAAAAAAACAAAAATGTATCATTAACAAAAACAAAGGCATCATAAACACTAACTCATACAAAGGTATTTTTGTTAAATATGAGAGTTGTGAAAGAGAACAAGTTTCTCTTAAAAAATCTATGGAACTTCTGAACAAGCAAGCAACCTCAAACTATTGTGATGTAGGAAATCTTTAGGAATGTAATATTTTGTAATGATCATGATCATCTTATTTTTGAAATGAAATTTGAATCTCTATTGTTAGTAAAATTGATTTTGCTCCATTATTCATACACAATCTTATCTTTTTTTTAGTAAATTGAACATAGTCTTAAAAACAAAATTTATAAAATAAAAATAATTTGATAAATATAAATAAAATAAATAACTCCCACTATCATGAAAACATCTAATTTTCATAGTCCCCTAATTACTGTGTAACTGTATAATCTCTTTCTATACCTTCTTTTTTTATTCTTTATTTTATTTAATTTTATTAAAAAATATTTATTGGACTTAAAAATGACAAAAATTTATAAAATAAAAATAATTTGATAATTTTAACTTCACATCCTTAGGGATTTCAAGTTATATCCTAACTATTTATATTTTTTAAATGATTATGATAGTTCTATCTAATAAAAAAATCATTATTAAACTAAATTGTAATAACATTTCATATAAATTGGGAAAACTTTATTAGTTTAAATAATTAGACTTTATTTTCAATATTCTAAATAAAAATAATAAAAGTTTTTTGATTTACACTTAGTTTATTTATGAGTTAAAAATACAAATAAAAAGAAATTTCCTGATTATATATATATATATATATTTATCTTTTATATAACTAATTTAGTAATAATTTAAATAAAAAAAACAAAAATGTATCATTAATAAAAACAAAGGCATCATAAACACTAACTCATACAAAGGTATTTTTCTTAAATATGAGAGTTGTGAAAGAGAACAAGTTTCTCTTAAAAAATCTATGGAACTTCTGAACAAGCAAGCAACCTAAAACTATTGTGATGTAAGAAATCTTTAGGAATGTAATATTTTGTAATGATCATGATCATCTTATTTTTAAAATGAAATTTGAATCTCTATTGTTAGTAAAATTGATTTTGCTCCATTATTCATACACAATCTTATCTTCTTTTTAGTAAATTGAACATAGCCTTAAAAACAAAGTTTATAAAATAAAAATAATTTGATAAATATAAACAAATAAATAACTCCCACTATCATGAAAACACCCAATTTTCATAGTCCCCTAATTACTGTGTCACTGTATAATCTCTTTCTATACCTTCTCTTTTTATTCTTTATTTGATTTAATTATATTAAAAAATATTTATGGGACTTAAAAATGACAAAAAATTTATAAAATAAAAATAATTTGATAATTTTAACTTCACATCCTTAGGGATTTCAAGTTATCTCCTAACTATTTATATTTTTTAAATGATTATGATAGTTCTATGTAATATCCCATATTCCCTTAAATGCTCAATTGGTTGTCAGTTGAGATCCATTGAGTACCTGTGTACTATATCTTTTATTAGTTATAATAATTAGAGCTCCTTTGTGCTCTAAATGTTGTCAATGGGGACCAATAGAGTAACCAGTGAACTCTGAAGGGATTAATTATTAATAAGAGACAGACCAATATTAATAAGTACAAGAGAGGACATTTTTGGTAACATTAATAATTGGTCAATTGGTACTGGAAGATAAAATATCAATTGAGATATTTTATTACTACTTGATATTAATATATTATATATATATATTATATAGTATATGTGTGGTGGAAAAGAAAAGAAGAAAATGATAAGAAGTAGTAGGAAGAGGATAAAAATAGAAGAAAAGAGAGTGAGAGATATCAGGAAGGAAAAGGAAAAGAAAGAGAAGAAAAGAAGAGAAAGAAAGAGGAAAAGAGAAAGAGGAAGAAGAGGAGAAGAAGAGGAAGGAAGAAGATGGAAATCTCAGGAAAAGCATGTTCATCATCTTCATCATCTCATCTTCATCATCAACAACTTCATCATCTTCTTCTACTAGGTGAGTTCTTAGATAGTTTTAGCATTGGGGGGAAAATATCCTATGTTTGTGGGGTTAGGATTTGTGTGAATTTGTGATAAACTTGTTGTGTGCATACTAAAATGGTATATGGAAAGGAAAATAAAAGAGGAATTAATTAAGGAAAGAAGTTACTGAGAGAATTAATGGAAATTGGAAATTTTCGTTAACTCACTTTCTGGGCAGTTTCGTGAGTGGTTAACCGGTTAACGGTATAGGTTAACCGGTTAACACTGAAACAGAATTAAATCTTCTGTTTGTGCAGAATTTGTCACCAGTGGGGTTTGAACCTAGGACCTCCTCTGAAACTGTACATGCCTTACCACTAGGCTAGAGAGGTTGTTGTTGAATGCTTATGCAATGAATAAATATTAATCTAAATCTTGATTAAGATAGATTAATGAATTAATTGAGCATTATAGCTCCGTTAGTAAGATAATGAAAAAAGCTATTATTATGATATCATATTATAGTATATTATGTGTCTTACAAATTAAATGAATTATATTTATGATGGGTGTTAAACATGGTTGATTGTGAAATAACATGACTAAAGATAACATAAATGACTATTATTATTGTTCCATGTTATAAAATAGTATGTGATTTATAAATGCCATGAACTTTATCATGATGAAAATTAAATATTGTTGTTATGTGAAAGGTGAAGTAACATGATTAAAACTCTACAAAGATGAGTGAGGAAACCTAGGAGAATGATGTGATTAATAACTTAGAAATATGATCTAGGTTATGGAACATATGTGATATATGTATGGGAATACGGTACTCATTCGTACGACGCTTATGTGAGGTCGTGGACGAATTGCTACCATGATTGAGAATGAGACGCATTGTATGGAACATGCCCTTATTATTATTTGTGTATTATGGTGAATGAAGTCACCTATGAATGATGAATTTGTTATGGTTCGTGGAACCAATGTTTTGTGGAACCGATCATGTATTCAGAATGTGTGTTTTTCTGTGGTGGTACACATCTCTATTGGTATGCTTAGATGAGTAAGCATTGGGATGTGGGACCAATGATTCGAGCCTCAATTGGGTTTGAGCCCCAACCATGGCGGACATGGGGGAAAGGTGGACACCTATGTGGGTTAGAGTCCCATACGGTGAAAGATACCCTAGGTGGGTTAGAGTCCCGTACGGGTGATGGTTCTTAAAAGTGGGTTTAAGTCCCATAGGGGAACCGGATATCCACCGCGAAAGTCGAATCATACGGACATGCGTGAACCAAGCCTTGGCCTAGACGTAGGTCCGGTTGGGGATCGATGTTGCGTGAATCTGAATAATGATCGTGGTTGAGTTATGAGAACTCAGATGCATGTTGCCATACAATTGCGAGATAGTTTCCCCATCGCTCAAGTCTTCGTTCCCTTGTTGACTTGAGTTGGATATGAGTTGAACATTGATTAGAACCCTATAGAGCCGAGTGGACCCATAGGATAGGAGAACTCACTGAGATTATTATCTCATCCCATCATTGTTGTTATTTTTTTTAGGTATTCTTTACAGGTTGGATCTAAGAGAAACTGTTATGGATGTTTCAAGAGTTGCTGTTTAGCATAATCTTCCGCTGTGGAGTTGTGTGCAATGAAGATATTGTACATAGTTCTTAGATTTTTATTGTGTAGGCATTATTGTATAACATGTTCCAGTGATGTTTTAGTTTGGACATGTATACATATTGATGCCATTAGGCACTTATGTTGTGACAGTACCAAAATTTAACACTTGTATGATATTATTCTAGATATATATTATACGGGTTGTTACAGTTGGTATCAGAGCAGGTCGATTCTCGACCTAGCCTCGAAACATCATAAGTAAATCTATTCCTGCCTCATATGTGTGTTTAGCCGACATGATTTTTAATATCACTGTATGTAGTATTGCGCCTGATCAACCTAATGCTATGTGCATGGTAGGAAGGATCATGGTTGAGCGACCACGAGGACTCCGAAGTGTGGGTGGAACTTGTGCTTTGAGTGTAGGCTCAAGCCAAGAGTTAGAAAGTAAGGAGAACTAGATGGCCCAGTTGAAGTTTCAGAGGCGTTGTGATTTGGGTATTATGCAATTGAAGAGTAGTGTATCGTTCAAGCGATTCTGCGGTGTTAACAGAGTCGAGAAGTTGAGGATCTCTATTGGATGAATTGTCAGAGCTTTGAGAAAGGTGTGGATTGTTAGTGGAGTAAGATATACTCACTAATATGGAATAGTATTGTGAATATTCCGTATGGTAAAGTAGAAAGGATGGTTATGTTACGCATATGTCATAAGGTTTGGAAGTGAGGTAGTGTATCAGTGTTTCAGTTTCTAAGGCCACTAAAATATTTTGGAAGAACAAGAGTACTTAATGGAATATATATTTGGAATGGTACCTTGCAAGTGGTTGAAGACTTGAGGGATAAGGACGTTCAGTTTTGTTGGGAGCCTAAGGTAGTGGTGAAGTCTAAGGATAGACTCGAGGACATGGTTGTTTGTTCCAAGTGAAACATGTATGGACCAAATGGAAGCTAGAAGATAAACCAAGTATGTTCAGTTTTAGAAGGGAGATCGGATTTGAGATAGCTCGTCAGCGGTTCAGTGTTAGTAAGAGACCATTATGGAATGATGAGTTACCTAAAGATCAATTATAAGAGTTTGTGTTGGAGGCAGATAGCGCACATTATATAGTAATGTAAGCTCCAGTGGGTTTTAGTTGTATGAGAACTGGTTGAGGATAAGAGCAATTAAGTTGGATTTAAGGAAGTCTAGTAGAATGGTTTTTGTAATTGGAACGGAGAGAATTACCATTGGGAAGACAAGTGAACACCGAGTGTGGAAGTAATGTGGATGTTGCAATACAACTGTCGTAATGGGGTACATTTTAGATAAAGGCACAATGGGATCATTAAGATTCATTAAGACAAAGTTATGGGCGTGTAGTTGATGATTGTTCACATCGAGGATTTCTAGAGTAAGTAGTGTGTAACACCCGAGGTCGGAGAGGCCGAAGAATGGTTACATGTAACATCCGAGGGCGATGGAGTGGTTGTCGATGCATGATGCATGACAATGAGACACTCCTAGCAACTTCTAGGGGAAAAACCAAATTCACATCGGAATGAGAGGGATCCTGAGGCTGTGCAGGTATGAGACTACATGGTTGAAAGAAGGCTTATAAGGATTAATTGGTACTACCTATATCAATAAGATGCATCTTCTTTTCGGTATCCTAACCAATAAGAACTCCATAGTTAAGCGTGCTTGACTTGGAGTAGTATTGGGATGGGTGACCTTCTGGGAAGTTTCCTGGAAAGCGTGCGAGTGAGGACAAAACATGTTGAAAAGGCCCGTGTTGATTTGTGGGGTTAGTTGATAATCCTGAAAGCAGTCTGGGGTGTTACATAGTGGAATAGAGGAAGTTAAACCTTGGTATTAAGAGAAGTATAGCATTATGGTCACAAGTAAGTGTAATGGATTCCTTGTCGGGAGAGGGATGTAAAGTAACATACATTTTTTTGAGCAGTGAGTCTTGTATTCTAAGAAGTTTAGTTGATGATAGCCAACAAAAGATAAGCTAAGCTGGAGCATGTGGACTAAGTGTAGAATGTGGAATATTTTATGTTGCAAGAGTTTATTGGGAGGCAATGAGGATTATTCGTGGGAAGTTATAGAGACAAGTAACCCCGGTATGATGAAGTGTGTAGTAGGTATTGGTTTAGAAGAAGATTCCAATCATAAGTGTGTGGCAATGATAAGGTTCATCTTAAGTGCATTTTATTTGGATTGAAAGAGTAATATTGGCTTATTGGAAGTCTGGTTGTTATTTATCTTCTTGAGAAGTATTTGGTTGGTTGGTTAGTCGCGGAGTATAAACATTCACACCATGTTGGAGCTAAGGATGTCCTAAATGTCATAAGTGTACCGTTGTGGATGTACAAATTGAGGATGGAGTTACAAGTCACCACAAGTCAGATTGGTAGTTTTGAAATTGGGATTTCTGAAGGTGTAGTGCGTAGTGTGTCATCTGAGGAGATATCATGGAAGTCAGACGTGTGGGAAAACCAACTTGGTAGACCATACTCAGTTTAAGTAAGTCTGGGAAGTACCACTATTATGATTATGAATAACTATAAGGAACAAATTTGGAAGAGACCTACTAAGTGCTGATCTGGAAGAGATTAGCTAGGTATGTGGTATAACTTGATAAGGTGTGAAGTGGTTGGTCATGGTATGAAATTGATTAATTCATTCGGATTCATAGCCTTAGATGTAGACTCCCTGAGAGTGGTAATGGATGTGTACGATGATACTTTACCCTATTGGAAGGATTCATGAGTTATACCTCCCAGGAGGAATAAGAATCAGTTATTGCTACGGTTAAACATGTAACTCAGATGGTATGTTAGTAAGAGCACGAGCTAAGATTATGGAAGATGGGACAAAATGATTGAGATGAATGATTTTGGATACAAAGTGAAATGTTATCTCTAGATGTGTATGGAATATTTTTGTGTGACTCTATGAGGTGTATGGACACTCATAGTTATGTTCTAGATTGCTTAAGTTCCTTAGAAGTGGTGTTTTGTTGATGATTTAAAGTTCCTTAATGGTGTTATGTTGTTTTGGTCAAGATCATGTGCCAAGAGAAATCTTGAATGAATCAAAACCCTATGAGAGGATTTGATATGGAATATAGTAACCAGAACCGGATGTTGTCAAACTAATTTGGTTTAGCTGCACCAAACACATGATGAATTTGGATGTTCTATGTTTTTTTTTGTTGTAGTAATGTAACCCCTGGATACCTATCTTCTGAAGAGTGTTGGTCTTATTCTACACTTTTGTGAGTCATCAAGGAAGTTATTCTACTAATGGAAGTCGGTAAGGTTCTAGTACCATTTTGGACAGTAGGCACTCTGAGGGTAAGTGTGTTTCTTTGAAGATTCTTAGCTAAACAGTAGTGTCTAGGAACCCCAAGTGTTCCACTGTTGGAGTCAGAGTAGCATAATTGAAGGTGATGGATGAAAGAGCTCAATCAAGTTTATGGGGATCATGGAGATTGTTACTCTTAAAAATGAAGGTAAGGATAAAAGTAAGACAATCTCGTGCTAATGGTTCTATCTCATTGGAGTAGTACGAGAGGAGGAAAGCAGTAGGAGTACGGGCTTGTAGCATACATTTTCAGATCAAGTGAAGTTTATGATATTATCAATAATGGATTACAAGGTTCTCGCATTTGTTGAAGGAATAATAAGAAAAGAGTAGTCAATGTTGTTTGTGGTCAGGGAATCAATAAATTTTCTTATGAAGAATTAATGAGTATTGATTAACCAAGTCAAGATAAGATGTTGTAATTATGTTTTGTGTAACTTTGTGCAAGGAAGGGAAGTCGTGGTTTCCAGGAAGAAAGTGACCCACTGATGTTGAGCGGTATATAAGAGGAATTAAGTGGAAGCAAGTTTAAATGTTAATCTAATATCAGAATGAGATTATGATGGAAATCAAGAAGTTTCAAGAGTGCATGAAGAAGGAAATTTGTCAGCAAAAATAAGTTAGAAGAATAAGTATGTTAGAGACTTGGAATTGAAGAAAGGTCAAGTGTTGGTCTAAGATGTTGATTCAAGGATTGTTTGTTTGTTGAGTGAAGGAAATTCGGGGGCGAATTTCAATTTAAGGGGGGGAGAATGTAATATCCCATATTCCCTTAAATGCTCAATTGGTTGTCAGTTGAGATCCATTGAGTACCTGTGTACTATATCTTTTATTAGTTATAATAATTAGAGCTCCTTTGTGCTCTAAATGTTGTCAATGGGGACCAATAGAGTAACCAGTGAACTCTGAAGGGATTAATTATCAGTTTCGTGAGTGGTTAACCGGTTAACGGTATAGGTTAACCGGTTAACACTGAAACAGAATTAAATCTTCTGTTTGTGCAGAATTTGTCACCAGTGGGGTTTGAACCTAGGACCTCCTCTGAAACTGTACATGCCTTACCACTAGGCTAGAGAGGTTGTTGTTGAATGCTTATGCAATGAATAAATATTAATCTAAATCTTGATTAAGATAGATTAATGAATTAATTGAGCATTATAGCTCCGTTAGTAAGATAATGAAAAAAGCTATTATTATGATATCATATTATAGTATATTATGTGTCTTACAAATTAAATGAATTATATTTATGATGGGTGTTAAACATGGTTGATTGTGAAATAACATGACTAAAGATAACATAAATGACTATTATTATTGTTCCATGTTATAAAATAGTATGTGATTTATAAATGCCATGAACTTTATCATGATGAAAATTAAATATTGTTGTTATGTGAAAGGTGAAGTAACATGATTAAAACTCTACAAAGATGAGTGAGGAAACCTAGGAGAATGATGTGATTAATAACTTAGAAATATGATCTAGGTTATGGAACATATGTGATATATGTATGGGAATACGGTACTCATTCGTACGACGCTTTTGTGAGGTCGTGGACGAATTGCTACCATGATTGAGAATGAGACGCATTGTATGGAACATGCCCTTATTATTATTTGTGTATTATGGTGAATGAAGTCACCTATGATTGATGAATTTGTTATGGTTCGTGGAACCAATGTTTTGTGGAACCGATCATGTATTCAGAATGTGTGTTTTTCTGTGGTGGTACACATCTCTATTGGTATGCTTAGATGAGTAAGCATTGGGATGTGGGACCAATGATTCGAGCCTCAATTGGGTTTGAGCCCCAACCATGGCGGACATGGGGGAAAGGTGGACACCTATGTGGGTTAGAGTCCCATACGGTGAAAGATACCCTAGGTGGGTTAGAGTCCCGTACGGGTGATGGTTCTTAAAAGTGGGTTTAAGTCCCATAGGGGAACCAGATATCCACCGCGAAAGTCGAATCATACGGACATGCGTGAACCAAGCCTTGGCCTAGACGTAGGTCCGGTTGGGGATCGATGTTGCGTGAATCTGAATAATGATCGTGGTTGAGTTATGAGAACTCAGATGCATGTTGCCATACAATTGCGAGATAGTTTCCCCATCGCTCAAGTCTTCGTTCCCTTGTTGACTTGAGTTGGATATGAGTTGAACATTGATTAGAACCCTATAGAGCCGAGTGGACCCATAGGATAGGAGAACTCACTGAGATTATTATCTCATCCCATCATTGTTGTTATTTTTTTTAGGTATTCTTTACAGGTTGGATCTAAGAGAAACTGTTATGGATGTTTCAAGAGTTGCTGTTTAGCATAATCTTCCGCTGTGGAGTTGTGTGCAATGAAGATATTGTACATAGTTCTTAGATTTTTATTGTGTAGGCATTATTGTATAACATGTTCCAGTGATGTTTTAGTTTGGACATGTATACATATTGATGCCATTAGGCACTTATGTTGTGACAGTACCAAAATTTAACACTTGTATGATATTATTCTAGATATATATTATACGGGTTGTTACATTCTATCTAATAAAAAAATCATTATTAGACTAATTTGTAATGACATTTCATATAAATTGGGAAAATTTTATTAGTTTAAATAATTAGACTTTATTTTCAATATTCTAAATAAAAATAATAAAAGTTTTTTGATTTACACTTAGTTTATTTATGAGTTAAAAATACAAATAAAAAGAAATTTTCTGATTATATATATTATTTTATCTTTTATATAAATAATTTAGTAATAATTTAAAAAAAACAAAAATGTATCATTAACAAAAACAAAGGCATCATAAACACTAACTCATACAAAGGTATTTTTCTTAAATATGAGAGTTGTGAAAGAGAACAAAGTTTCTCTTAAAAAATCTATGGAACTTCTGAACAAGCAAGCAACCTCAAACTATTGTGATGTAGGAAATCTTTAGGAATGTAATATTTTGTAATGATCATGATGATCTTATTTTTTAAATGAAATTTGAGTCTCTATTGTTAGTAAAATAGATTTTGCTCCATTATTCATACACAATCTTTTCTTCTTTTTAGTAAATTGAACATAGCCTTAAAACAAAGTTTTTAAAATAAAAATAATTTGATAAATATAAACAAATAAATAACTCCCATTATCATGAAAACACCCAATTTTCATAGTCCCCTAATTACCGTGTCACTGTATAATCTCTTTCTATACCTTCTTTTTTTATTCTTTATTTTATTTAATTTTATTAAAAAATATTTATTGGACTTAAAAATGACAAAAAATTTATAAAATAAAAATAATTTGATAATTTTAACTTCACATCCTTAGGGATTTCAAGTTATCTCCTAACTATTTATATTTTTTAAATGATTATGATAGTTCTATCTAATAAAAAAAATCATTATTAAACTAATTTTTAATAACATTTCATATAAATTGGGAAAACTTTATTAGTTTAAATAATTAGACTTTATTTTCAATATTCTAAATAAAAATAATAAAAGTTTTTTGATTTACACATAGTTTATTTATGAGTTAAAAATACAAATAAAAAGAAATTTCCTGATTATATATATATTTTTATCTTTTATATAACTAATTTAGTAATAATTTTAAAAAAACAAAAATGTATCATTAACAAAAACAAAGGCATCATAAACACTAACTCATACAAAGGTATTTTTCTTAAATATGAGAGTTGTGAAAGAGAACAAAGTTTCTCTTAAAAAATCTATGGAATTTCTGAACAAGCAAGCAACCTCAAACTATTGTGATGTAGGAAATCTTTAGGAATGTAATATTTTGTAATGATCATGATGATCTTATTTTTGAAATGAAATTTGAATCTCTATTGTTAGTAAAATTGATTTTGCTCCATTATTCATACACAATCTTATCTTCTTTTTAGTAAATTGAACATAGCCTTAAAACCAAAGTTTATAAAATAAAAATAATTTGATAAATATAAACAAATAAATAACTCCCACTATCATGAAAACACCCAATTTTCATAGTCCCCTAATTATTGTGTCACTGTATAATCTCTTTCTATACCTTCTTTTTTTATTATTTATTTGATTTAATTATATTAAAAAATATTTATTGGACTTAAAAATGACAAAAAAATTAGAAAATAAAAATAATTTGATAATTTTAACTTCACATCCTTAGGGATTTCAAGTTATCTCCTAACTATTTATATTTTTTAAATGATTATGATAGTTCTATCTAATAAAAAAAATAATATTACACTAATTTTTAATAACATTTCATATAAATTGGGAAAATTTTATTAGTTTAAATAATTAGACTTTATTTTCAATATTCTAAATAAAAATAATAAAAGTTTTTTGATTTACACATAGTTTATTTATGAGTTAAAAATACAAATAAAAAGAAATTTCCTGATTATATATATATTTTTATCTTTTATATAACTAATTTAGTAATTATTTAAAAAAAACAAAAATGTATCATTAACAAAAACAAAGGCATCATAAACACTAACTCATACAAAGGTATTTTTCTTAAATATGAGAGTTGTGAAAGAGAACAAAGTTTCTCTTAAAAAATCTATGGAATTTCTGAACAAGCAAGCAACCTCAGACTATTGTGATGTAGGAAATCTTTAGGAATGTAATATTTTGTAATGATCATGATGATCTTATTTTTGAAATGAAATTTGAATCTCTATTATTAGTAAAATTGATTTTGCTCCATTATTCATACACAATCTTATCTTCTTTTTAGTAAATTGAACATAGCCTTAAAAACAAAGTTTATAAAATAAAAATAATTTGATAAATATAAACAAATAAATAACTCCCACTATCATGAAAACACCCAATTTTCATAGTCCCCTAATTACTGTGTCACTGTATAATCTCAAATATATAAAGTGCTCGGTGAGGATTAAGGCCCTCATGCCTACGTATCCTCATAGTGCAATGAGGAATTCAGAGCTTCGTAGTTCAAGGAACTAGAGGCGGGAGATGAAAAGAAGTGTGATCAAGGTATGGTCTGAACCAAAGGATAGTGTTTTGAACTCCAACAAGGGTGAAAAGATGAACCTAAGAGTAAGGTGGCTATTACCAGTATGTGGGCTAGTAGGACCGCCTTTATATGGTAATACCGAAAAGACGAAGAAATAGGTGTTTGGGTACAGTCCCAAACATCTCTTGATTCACAAGGTGACGCAAGAAGCAGCACAAAGAGGTAGTGTATTTGGCTCAAGGATAACTGGTATATCACATGGAGTGAAGGAAGGTAGAATATTAATGTATCATGGAAATGTACGGAATGAAGTGACCAAAGTCACATAATTGAATACTCGGAAATAAGTGACTAAGGAAGTATTGTTTGAAACCGAAAGGTGAAAGTGTATTGGAATCCATAAGAGAAATGGGATTTGTACCATAGACGGAAACAACTTTAATCGGTACGTGGACTAGCAGGACTGCCACTATGGGGTGATTACCCAAAAACAAAGACTGAATTAAGTGTTTGGGCACAGTCCCAAACAACTCTAGGTAGAAATGCGGACTTTTCGCTAGGCGTCCTAAAAGGGTGTATATGGAATTCCAAAGAAAGTATATTTCAATGTTAAGGGAATAGTATGTCACTGGGTGAACGATTTCGTGATCAAAGGTAGGTAATGGATGGTGAAAGATGTGAATGATGCCCTAAGGCGAAGGAGGAATAATTAGAAGTATGCTCACCAAGGATTCACATCCTCGTGCCTACGTATTTTCATTGTGCAATGAGAAAATCAGAGCAATCATAGTTCGAAACCATGAGAATAGAGAGAGAGAAGAGAGAGAGAGAGAGAGAGAGAGAGAGAGAGAGAGAGAGAGAGTGATGAAAAGTATAAGTTGTACCAACAAAATGGTGTCAAAAGGTATTTGCCCAAGCAACGGGGACTCACAAGACAAACCCAATTTCAGAGATTAACTGCCATGAAACAAAGAGAGAGAGATATTCGTATAACCAACGAGGACTCACAAGACAAACCCAATTTTAGAGATTAATTGCCATGAAACAAGGAGAGAGAGATATTCGTCTAAGCAACGGGGACTCACAAGACAAACACCAATTCAAGGAATGATTGCAGTACTATAGTACAAGGAATAGTGTATCATTGGATGGGGAACAAATAGTTCAAGATCAAGAAGGATAGTATCTTGGATCCAAAAAGGAGATAGACTCTGAATCGAAGAGCAAGGTAGGAATTTACCAATACATGGGCTAGTAAGACCGACACTATAGGGTAAAGCCAAAAACAAAGACTGAATTAAGTGTTTGGGCATAGTCCCAAACAACTCTCGATTGATGAGGTGGACTGTCGCTAGATCGTCCTAAAAGGATAGACAAGGAATCCAATGAGGAGTATGATTGATCTCAAAAAGATGGTATTGATTGCATGAATGAAGAATGATTGATAAATAGGGTAGCTCACGAAGAAATTGGGTTCTCCTGCCTACATATCCTTATAGTATAATAAGGAAATCAGAGCTTTTGTAGTTCATCCCACTAGGGATGAAAACAAGGTGATTGAAGGCAAAAGAAATAGAATTGATTGAAATGAAGGATGGATTATAAATAAGGTAGATCACAAAGAAACTGGATTCTTCTGCCTACGTATCCTTATAGTGCAATAAGGAAATCATAACTTTCGTAGTTCAATCCACTAGGGCTGAAAACAAGGTGATTGAAGAAAAAAGAAGTGATGATAGAATGATTAGAGGAAAAAGAATGTGATTGAATGATTGAATAGAAATGGAGAGTGGGTAACTGAGAGACTTGACAATTGGTTGATAGAAATCACATTGAAGTCTATGAATAAGGGTGAACGCTTTGAATATTTGGGGCATATGCCTCATACGCAAAGTCGCTCTAGACAAGGATAGGAGAAACTCCGTCTCATCATTCCCTATTACTTAAGGCTCGTAGCGTATGATACTTCTCTTGACTAAGAAGTTCCTGGTGAAGAATTTTCATTATTGATCTTTGTATTGATGTTGATTTTGTATGAAGAAGACTTGGTAGTTTAATCGATCCGAATTGCACTAAAGTATATGAATAAGGGCGAACACTTTGAATATTTAGGGCCTATGCCCCATACACAAAGTCGCTCTAGACAAGGATGGGAGAAACTCCGTCTCATCATTCCCTATTTCTTAAGGCTCATTTCGTATAATTCAGATCGTATTTACCAAGTTTTGACCTTTGATTCATCTTGTATAATCCGCTGCTTGATGTGACTGAGGATGCGTTGATTGAAGATCTTGACTTGAGGCTTTGAGCTCCACGGCTTAGAAGAAAAAGTCTTATTAAGTGACCAATGGTCTTTTGGTCACTCAAATTAGACTGTGGGATTATACAAGTTCAAAGGATTTAATTAATCAAAATTGCTTTTGATTAATTTAATCGGAGGGTTAAGGTTTGATTAGAAAACTAGGTTAGAGCCTAATCTAATGGTTATAATTGAGTTAAACTAACCTAAGGATACATGTTATGGTTGATTATAAAATCTATGTTGAAATCCTATGGGAGCATGTTGTAATTTGTCAAACTTTTTGAATTAAAATTCTATGTTAAATTTTTTTCCTAAAGGAGTGTGTATTCATGGTTAAAACAGAAATAAACCCTAAAAGGGTAAAATGGTCAATTTGCAAAGGTATTTCATTATTTAGCACAAACTAAATTATAATTATAATCAAATAATGGTCTAAAACTTATTAAGTCCTAAAGCATGATTTAACCTAATTGTTTGAGAATTAACTAAATTCTAAAGAACAACTAAAACCTAATTAATCCTAATTTATTCTAATTTCTTTTTAATCAAACCAAAACTATATTATAGCCAATTAAAAACTATGTGAGAATCCAATTAATCCCTAAAATATACTTAAGTCTAATTACCTAATTAAAAGATAATTAAAAAAGCAAAACAAGAATATAAAAAAATGTTAAAAAAAAGGAGATTGGGCCAAAAGGGGGGTGTTAACCCCAAACTGGAGGTGTGATCAGGGACCAGGCGTATGGGCCTGGTTCTGAAAGCCTAAGGGAAATTGGTTTGGCCAGGGGGTGCAATCAAGGAAGTGTAAGGTGTATTGGCAATTAACGTGTGGGCCTAGTCACAAAGCCCGCACGGAATACAACTTCTCTAGGGAGGTGCTAATGTGAAAATGAGGGGCTTACTGGACTTGGCCAAGTTAGGCCCAATAGAAAACAAGTCCAAACCTTTGAAATTGAATCAAAAGCTCGTTCCCTCTAAAACGTCCTCCGGATACACCAAGAACCATCGCTCCGGACGTCGCCCCCGGTGGCGGTGGCCACCAAAATAATAACTAGAGCTACCACTATGATCCATTCATCATGCTCTATTAACTCTCCATTCAATCTCCATAAATTGGAATCCTAAAGACCTAACCGGAGCTAAATATTCCAAGAACCCTAAGGTGAAAATTCCAAATTAAAACCTATTCTCAATGGTTCAAAGCCCCAGGGATGAGGGCTTTGAACCCTCTCACCATAACCTACACATTGATAACGAAAAAAAGGAAAGACGTGGATATTTTTAACATACCTTACCGGAGAAGACGATGTGTCGGCAACGAATTTCCAGGTAAGTGATTCCAAATCTTTCTCTTCTATCGTGGCTTCCAAATCTTCCTCCTTCTTCTTCTTCTTCTTATGGATCCGAGAGTGACGAATTGAGAGAGCTATTGAAGGTTAAGCACAAGCGAGATTGAAGCTCTAATGATGAGCTTCAATTGCTTCTGAATAGTGCATGTGGTGAGGGTGAGAGAGAGAGAGAGAGAGAGAGAGAGAGAGATTCGAAAATGATTGCAAAGGATTGAATGTGTTTATTGCCAAGGGTTGCTGAAATGATGATGGAGATGTGGATTTGTAGGAGTTAGGCTTGGGATTAAAGTAGGCTTAGAATTTAGGTTTGGAGTTTGTTGGGATCAACTCACTGAGTTAACTGACAACTCAGTTAGTTAGGGAATTAGAAACTCAATTAGTTAGTTAGTTGAGTGGAATGAGATGTTAAATCCAAGTTTGCTTATGACTGGCCAATGTAGGTTACAATTGGAATGATGACCTGTTGTTTAATTGGCTTAGGTGTAAGGTGTAACAAGTAGGCTTAAGTGTGATTTGCAAATGTAGGTTAACAAGTGTGTGGCCATGTTTGGCCAACTATAATTTTGGTTCTGTTTATGTAGGGTATGTGAACCATGTCATGCTTATGAGTTTAACCTTATGGTGCTTGGTCATGTTGTGTTCATGCCTTTGGTTCATAGGTTGAATCTTGCTCCCACTACCATGACAAGTTTCCCTTGCTTGCGGGACTTAGGCATTGGACCATGTAGTAGCAGATTTGGGTTGTGTTGAACTGGTGCAGGATGCAGGTTAGCTTGGTTACTTGTGATGTGTCAATATTGCAATGACTATGCCTACTGATATGCAATTTTGCTACAGTGTCAAATGTCCTTGATGTGTATAGCCTACCAACTTTGGAGTTGAGCCATTGATTCTTTGGTAATGGTCACAATTATGACAAAAATCCATACTTAAGTTGGATCAATTCTCATAGTTTGTGTTTGAATTCTGACTTTGTAAGGGCATTGCAATTTAATATTGATATAGGATGGTTTTTGTCTATTTGAATTTTGATTCAAGTTTAGCTCATGGTTGATCAAATACATGGTCTTATTTAATGTAGAATTGCTTAGCATGTTGGTGTGCAGGTCTTGCTTTGTAACATGGTTGGTATTGTATTGTTTTGTAGGCTATTTGGTGCAGGTCTGAGTATGGTGTTGGTTTGGTTTGTAGATCGGTTTATCTTGATGTTGAACTCTCTTGCTCATGGTTCTGGTGTATCCAGGTTAGTGTATATTGCACCCTATGTCGTTCTGGTTTATCCTAGCATGTGCATGTTGATCAATGCTTGGATGGTTGTGCAATATGGCTTGGTTTATTGTTCAATTCCTTTGTGGCAGCTTGGTGAATTTGCTCATGGCTTTTATGGTTGAATAATGTAATGACATTAAGGTTGGAATTTAAAGAAACATGTACAATTGGTCAATCAAAGATCAAAATGGAACATGGAGGGTGGTCTGGTGGGGAATTGCTTGGTAAGATGCTGACTTGATGCAGGTTTATGCATGATTGAATGCAGGTGTTGGATGACATGTTGATGCAGGGCCAGTCATGGTGTTGCAAGGCAAGAAGTGCAAATGTTTATTGTTGCAGAATCATGGCCTTGTGATGCCTTGATGATGATAACATGGTGGTATGGTATGACGTGCATTACAGGACCAGGGCAAGGTTTCAAGCTGCAGCAAGCAAGGGCAAAAGGCCAAGTTGCAGCAAGTTGACAACATGTGGTAAGGTTTGGTTTTGTTGGCTTTTGACAAATGGTTTTCAATGTGTTTTAGGCAATGTTTATGTAACGTATGTGATTGTATGTCTGGGCTGCATGATTTGGCATGAGGCAAGGCAGAGCTTATAATAATATGGTATGGTTTTTTCAAGGAAAGAAGACCATGGTATTGCAAAAATGACTAAGTCCAAGGCATGGTGACCAAAGTTGCAAAATGGAGTTTTCTTGCTTGTAAAGCCACATGGAAGCTTATGGAGTCAAGTATGGATGGAGATGCACTCAGAATTAGGTTTAGAATGAAGGAATGCCATGGTTGACTTTGGTCAACTATTTGACCAAAAGGTCAATAGTTGACCAAAAAGTTAACTTTTTAAAAAATGATTTTTTTTATTTCTTTTTATAATGGACTATTTGTGCATTAATAAATGAATGAAGTGATCAATAATTTGAATGAAATGATCATGAACTGGATGTGAACTAACTTTGACTTTTGAATGAACTTTAACAAAAAAAAAATTGATTTATGAATGAATCAAACACCTTTAATCAATTGAATCATAAGGATCATGAGCATATAATAACACATGAACCAAATGGACCAAGATACATGGGTGAATCAAGAATAAATTCCTCTATGAACCACAAAGGATCAAAGACAAACAATGGACCAAACATGAATAAAAAACCAAAGACCTTTGATCTTGAAAGTACCATGGGCTTAGAATCAATGGATTAGGAATGTCCAAGTAGAACTCATATGTATGGATGCTTGAACAAAACCTTGAAACAGATGAAATCACAAGCATGTAGACACGTAGGTCAAATGAATGATTCTTATGCCTAAAGCAAGTTTAATGGTTGATGATGCATGACAAGATGGTCAAGAACCTCATCCCCATGAATTAGGGTTTCACTCAATCCCATGGTCAAAAGTCATATCAAAATAGCACACAAGTAGCAAGCATCCCTGATTAGGGTTTTGATAGCCAAGACAAAGCCTAGAGAAACTCCATAAGGCCCCGCCATCATATTATCAAGAATTAGGGTTTGACATCCCATATTCTTTGATGAATAGCCAAACCATACTTTTGAAGTTTGATCCATACACAAACCCTAGCTTTACAAGCCAAGAGCTTTAAATCTATAATGGTCCACTAATGGATGAATGATGCATATGAATGAGCCATGAATGTATGCAAATAATTCCCAAGTCAAGTGGCTGAATGAAAAGATGAAAAGGGGAGGGCAAATTTTGGGGTATAACACAAAGCAATAGGGAAAGTTTACTTTAAATGATAATTCATACAAAAAAATCAATTGAAGCAATTTGTCGAACACCTAGTGTGAAATTAATATTATTTGGAATCTTATGTGGTATTGTTGATATTAAAACTCAATCATAACCTAAGTAATTGTGATCAACTCAATAACACCAATTTCAAAACGTGATCAAAAATTATTATCCAAACAATTTGATCACACGATCAATGAAATTGACAATTTGCAAACCAAAAATAAAAGAGAGAGAGAGAGAGAGAGAGAGAGAGTACACAAGGATTTGTTTAGGAAGTTCCCCAATCGACCTCGCTATGGGTACCCCTCAATTCGAATTTGAATTGAGATAGTGTAATATATCTTAATATATCTATACAAGAGAGATGTAGCAATCTAACCCTACAAACTCTAAGTTTGATGTTGATTTTGACACCTTCTCTTCCCTTGAGTAAAGCTTGATCAAGTAGCCAACAATGTCGATTCAGATCACCGTCTCACGCTACTTATTTGCAAGAAACCATTTATTTTTCAAAGTTTTCACTCGATTGAATCCAAACGCGCACTTGTTGAAACCTAAGATTTACCAATGTGATCCACCGTCCCATGCTACTCCTTTGCAAGAACCTCTTGTTCTTCAAAGACTTCACTCGATCGGATACAGATTGTGTAATCTTTTCCAAAACCTTCAAACCTTAAAAGATCTTGAAGGAAAACCCCAACTCAGCTTTCTGATTTGAAACCCTCAAAGTTTTCAACCCAATTTACAGTACAATCAACCTAAATTGGATATTATCAACCCTAATCTATATGGCACACAATCAAATAATGATTATGTGTAGTTTGATTTTTGTATGCATAGAATGAGGTTGAAGATGATGAGAATGCTTTGAAGTCCTTGGTTTCGTATAGGTTTTACTCTAAAGAAACCTTGCTAGAAAATGATGCATGTACCAAGTATATATATTTGAACAAGTGTGAAGCAAAATGAATGCAAAAGGAATAGAAAGCAATGAAACTTTTTAATACTTTTGATCTATAGGTCGACCTATACAAGTCATGTATTGACCTGTATAGGTTATGTACCGACCTATAGAGGTTGCACATCTAACGGACCCTACAGGCTTTAAAACTATATCATATGAGTCGACCTATAAATCATATGTGTCTACCTGTAGAAGAAATTTCTTTCTATAGGTCGACCTATGATGCGTATGTGTCGACCTATAAACAGTTTTCACACAAGAATGAATTTTTGATGCATAAAATTCTTTCTTGGTGAATGAGTATTTTCTAAACTATTTATAAACATGTTGTCATACTTTCTAATGCTAAAATGCACATCTAGACTCAAATGATCTCGCCCAATCTACATAACGCTAAAGTATCATAGTTTTAACATCATATAAAACATATCTAATGGAAATTTGCACTCACAAGCTACAAGGTAGAATTCAAACATCTACACAATTCACATAACATCATTCTCACACCCAATTCATCATCATACACAAATCAATCACATATTCATCATTTAAATTATGCAATAAGACTAACAACTTCAACTAGACTCATATGCATGTGGTACCATATCATTATCAATTGGTTCACTTAAGAATCAGGTTTATCCTGTTCGAACCCTGAATCCACCCTACTCGGATTCAAGACAAGTCACAATCCACCTGCTCGGATTGCAACTTGTCTCTTTCATCAACAACAATGACATAATGGTGCATGTCAATACACGTTAATGCAACAACAATATAATGTTTAAAGTCTCCTCCCGATAATAAACAAAATTTGCATTGAGTCAATGATAATAATTCCCCTCCCGAACTATTATCCGCCAACAACATCACATAATACATTAATATAATTTATGCTCATACGGTAGCATGTCAACATCATAACTTACACATTCAACACAAAATCATCATCAATTATTCACAATCACATATTAGCATAATCAGTAGGATTAGCACTCAACATCATTGAACAACACCATTAATTCATGATTATTTCACCTTTATAATGATAATGCATCACATATATTCATGAGATTTCATCTCCATTCATCATACATACATAATTAAACTCCTAAACCATCACCATGTGATAGTACTTTGCATTATCTTTCCAACACTTTAAACTGCGTCTCAAACGGAGTTATGGAGCTCAAGTTACGTCATTTTCAATTCTACGGTTTTTCCACCTGAAACAATGGTAACCGGTTACACTCAGAGGTTAACCGGTTACAGACTCGAAAAGTAGTTTAGAAACTTATTTTTCACCATTGGAGGTCTTTCAGACCTTTGATTTTGATTCCTTAAAAATTCTCGATCTCAGAATTCGACATACTATAATTATTCAATGATTAAAACAGTAAATTCATAATATATCATTGATTAGCATCAACAAAATCATCACTTTTCAAAGTTTTCAGGTTATGTTTTCAAAACTGTTTCAACACAACAACGAAGGAGTTTCAAAGCAAACATAAACCAACATCATCATATGATAGTACACAAATTTCATCACCAACATCATCATATAACATCAATTCATCACTAAACTACATAATTCATTCAAAAACCCAACAATCTTATTGAAGGCTAAGGACTCCTCATTCTACCCTTTATGAATTATACCCATTTATGAAGAAACTTATCCCCCTTATCTTAACTCCTAAAGATAAATTTGAATCTGAATTGGTTTGAATGTGTTCTCCCTTTAACCTCTAGCCTCCCACTTGTCTTTCTTTGCCTCGACTTTGGTTTCTACGTACTGATCAGAATCAGGGCTCTCTAACTTGGATTATGCTTAACCTTAAATAGTTAGGGTATTAACCTATTTTAAGTTGTAATTTCTCCCCTCATTTAATCCTATCTCCCTCCTTCCTCCCTTATATTTCTCATATTTTCCACTTTTATCCCAAATTCTCTATTTCCTAAATTTTATTAAATAAATCAAATAAACTACTAATATTTTAATTATTAAAATAATTCCTAATAATTTTAGCACACTTCTAGCAATCTCTAGTTACTCCTACACTCTCGTCTCTAGGTCACATACCCTCATCGCCAAAATCAATTCAATTATTGCACATGATAATTAAATTAAAATACAAATAAATCAATTAAAATAATAACTCAAAAGCTAGGGTGTTACACTTGCCAATGTTGGTGAGGAGAACCAAGTAAAGATGAAGGAAGAGATTCAAGCTTCAGAAGGACTTTTGGCTCATTGAATTGAAGTGTTGAGGAGCTATGTTGACTATCTTGGTAGTAACAACTTCATTTTCTATCACAACACTACTGCAGTAAGTATTCCTGTTTTGAAAGACCCTGCTGCTGCTACTGCACCTCCTCTATCATCCTCTAATTTCTTTCCTAATGATCTTGTGTGTTGTTTCATATCATTTCATATCATGACATTTAGCATTTGTAGCTTTATATTATTACTATTTTAGTTTGAACTATGATGTTGTGATCTTTTGATCTTTTCTTATTAGAATAACTTTTGTGTACCATATGGATTGTATAATGGTAATTGACATTGTTTTGGTATTTCTGATATTCCCTTAGTTTCTAATTTATCTTGTTATATATTTCATGTTGCGTATTTTTGTTAATTCTTATATGCGATCTGTATGGTTGTGTTTATGATTCACTAAGTATGACATTTAGTTTTGGCTTTTGCGTTAGCTTGGATTCTGTTTGTGCGTTTTTTATATGGTTCTCTCCTTTTTGATATTTTACAAAGGAGGAGAAGTAGTTGAGATATTGTCGGTATTTACGTGCATTAAGTGTTTAATGCAAGGGAAAATGTATAGCTTTTACGAATCAAAGGAATTATTGTGTGATAGTCATCAGATTGACTAATGTTTCATTAAATTCCAAATTTCACTTTGGATTATTTCATCAACAATAATCTCACAGTTTTTCCAAACATCAAAAAGGGGGAGACTGAAAGCATACAGTATCATTTGGTATCGTTTACGTGCTTTAAGTATCTATTGTGTTTTGATGTTTTACAATTCGATTATTGTTTCATTGCGTATTTGTAATTTGTATTTTATTTCAATTCATTTGTAAGATTGTAAACTTTCTTTCCATTTGATAGTAATCATTTTGGCTATGTAATTGTACCACTGAGACCCATTTGCATTTCATATTATATTCATTTGATCCTTGTAATCTATTTCCTTTCTTAGACTATGAAAGTTACTATTTTTTAATTTCCACATTAGTAGCTTAAATCACAAGTTATAACATTTGAATTTTGATGTTTAGTATTTGATTCGGATCATGTGTTATATTTGATTTGAATCATTCACCTATTGAAAATTAGAATTACATTTTGGATCAATTGATTCGGATACAATTTGAACATGATTCGAATCAAGGGTAAATAATGATTTGAATCATTTGCTTTAAAAAGTGGATCTTTTATTCTGTCCAGATTGATCCGAATCAAATTTCCTTCTTGGTTCGAATCAAACCATTAAAAAAAACCAATTTTCCATCACTTATTTAAATGATTGTTTCTTTTGATTAAAGTAACAAGTGTGGGAAACCTATGATGATTTCATTGAGACAAAAAGAGTTATTTTTGTATTCTCTTCTTAGTGTGTTCATCTTTACACCATTATTCTCTCTTCTTCTCCAAAACACCAACCTCCTGATATTGAACCCATGTCAATTCTTTATTTGTTTTTGTTGCATCTTCTTTTGTGCAATTGGGTAGTTATTTTTGTGTGAATTTGAGAATGAGTTGATCAATCTTGTTGAGGATTTGATCAAGCTCTTGATAACCATCAAGATCCAATACCCACTCATCTAGAAACTTGTTTGAACCTTGTGTGTGTGTGTGTGTTTATCATTCATCAAAACTAAATTACTTGACTAATCGCTCATAATGTCAGTTGTTGTTGAGATTATTTGCCACTATTCACCATCTTCATCCTTAGTCTTTTTCCTTGTTTATGGACTTTCCTCTAAAGATTGAGTATAAGGGAGACTAGTGGTACATTAGGGTTTCTAATGTTTTTGTGTGTAGCTGCTTTTTATTGTAACGGTTGCATGTACCGTTTCTTGAGTGCAATTATGTATTAAGGGGTTATCTAACAAGATGAGAGTTTCCATTATAGTCCAAGGAATACTTTGGAAGAATCAAGTATCAACGGTCTGTAAGGCGGAGTTGGAAGTTATCCTTCTTTGGTGGCGTTGGAGAAAGATTGCTAGTAGACAAAGTTGGGAGTTTTCCAATATATGCTCAGTTAATGCCAATCGCTCAGACAAGATATCAGAGGGATCAGAGGGATCGCCACACACGAATACTTCGAGCAGGTTATTGTGGATAACGAGTTTATTGTATAAAGATATTGAGGGGTCTTGTTTTGTGTTAGCAGTTTAGTGTATGATTCATCTGAAGGAATTATTGCATGATAGTACTTTATAATCAAAACGATGTAATCATTTCATCATAGTGGAAAATCGTGATTATGTTCAGATGGCATCATCCATTGAAGAGTGAATGTAGGCAAAGTGAGGGAAAATGTCGAAACACTATATATATTTGTGTATCTTTACCTTTCCCTATCCTTTTACTTTACAAGTATTCATTCATTTCATATTTGTTGTTGCATATTTTCACGATTGAATTGATTGTATACCATATAGGTTAGGTCGTGCTTATAGTGATTTAATGTATAAGTTTAGATATGTGGTGTATCAATCTTAAGTAATCATCATGAAGTCAATCATGCATTGTTAATAATATCTAAGTAATGTGTTTTTAAATCGCTTCATTTAAAGTGGCTTTGAACGTCATGTAAGTGACTTGCACTAGAAATGATCTATCTCATGGTTATTTCATGTATCTGTTCATGTGGCTTGATTCATTGAGATGCTTCAAGCTCTCGTTCTTTGTGTAGAAACATTTCTCATAAGAATTAGGAACAAATCCGTTCAAAATGAGTATGAGTTTAAAATTGAATCATGAAACATTGCAATGATTTACACACATTCTGACTTGTGAAAAGTAGCCTTTTAAAACTAGTATTCAAATACCACCTTATGGTTGTCGATTACCACTTTTTCACAACTTTTATACTTGGTTCGAATACCACATCTTATTAGTCAAATACCTCATTCCTTTAAGCCCTTAAAATGTATTTTAATGGAAAGGCTTCGTGTAGGATCATGCATGATGATGCAAGAAGGTTTTTAGATGAAGTGGGAGATGAAATTCTGAACAATTTATAATATAGTATGAATTGCAATGAACACCTTAGTCATGTTCACTTGTCTCAAATATTTACTTGAATTTATATGTTCAACCTTCTTGATCAACTTCATCTTGATGTGCATGGCTCTTTTGATCCTTTTCTTCTTTGATAATTTTTTGTCTCCATCACAACTAAACTAAATATAAGTTGTATTCTTCATAATATCCATCTTTTAATGATGACAAAACTCTTTGAATTTGTGTTTTGATAATGATTGAAAATTCTCCCCCTAAATTTTGTGTCTCTCCCTTAATTGGTGAATCTTGCAATGACATGGTCAAACTTTTGATGTCATTGTTTCGGTGCTTGTTTTAATCCATACAAGGATTTGACAAGCTTCCACACCTTTTTTTCATTACCAAGAAGCACATAACCTTCTGGTTTCTCCATGTAAATATCCTCGTCGAGATATCCATTTAGGATTATTTTTTTGACATCCATTTGATGAACTATAAGGTCATGCAAAAAAACTAATGCAAATACTATGAGTGTCGTCGTCCTTGCTACTAGTGCATATGTGTCAAAATAATAACACCTTCATGTGAGTGCACTATCCTCTTAGAAATATTTGAAATGATGTCAAAACTAGGATACTTAGGATTTGTATACATGGGACATTTCTATCTATGCTAGATGTGCATTTTCATATTAGGACATTTAAAAACATGTTAGAAACATCTTTACAAGTTAAAAATTGAGTTTTATGTGAAAAACATAGTTATGGGTCGTTACATACTGAAGGCACTTAAAAAAAAGTTTATGCCTTGTATTTGTCGATACATTAGGTTTTTGGGTCGACACAGAGCATGGGTGGATCGACACCTAACTTCCTAAGGTCGACTCCAACTGATGCTTTGACAAGCCAAATGACCCTTCCTTCTTGGGGTCGACTTCTATGCATTTTAGGTCGACACATAGAAGTTGAAAAACATTTTTGGGTCGACTCACACCTTCTTAGAGTCAATACATATTGTTCTAAGTTTTCCAAACTTGTAATTTTTGTTAAAAATCTATTTTTCTGTTATTTTCTTTCTCACACGCACGCACACACACACACACGCACGCCCGCACACGCGCGCGCGCGCACACACACACACACACACACACACACACACACATATATATATATATATATATATATATATGCATTCATGCATCATTTTCAAGGGATTGAAACCAAGAACATATAAAGCATTGTTCATCATCTTCAATTGTTTGTTATGCTTACACACAACAATTACATATAATCATTTTTGTTGCGTATCATCTAGATAATATTGATAAGGTCCAATTTAGGATTGTTATAATCAAATTTGATTGAGAGTTATTTGGGGTTTCATTAATAAAACCAGTTAGGGTTTTTCCTCCAAGATCAAGGTTGATTTGGGGGTTTTTGTACAAGACTCGCAACGAGGATTCAGCCGAGTGAAAGTTTTGAAGAAAAGAGTTTATGTCAAAGGGGTAGCAGTAACCGGATGATCGAATTGGAAATCTTAGATCACTTGATCTTGCTTAAGATCAAGGGAAAAGAAGAAGATAAAATCAACATCAAACATAGGGTTTAGGGGTTTGGATTGTTATTTTTTCTCTTGTACTTTTGCAAAGGTTAATTCAATATCTCAATTCTATTTGGAATTGGGGACAGACGTACCTAGAGCTGTCAATTTAGGGGGTCGAGACCTAACTTTAAGGCCCCAAAAATATAAGGGGGCTAAAATTTTAAAAATAAATGAGTCCCGAAATAAGTATGGGCCCTAAACTAAAGGCCCCTAAAACCCAAGTAGAGCCTCAGGTGAGGCCCTAACATTTTCAAAAGGATGACTTTTTAGAAAAAAAATGATATTTTTTTAAAAAATGTCATCTTTTTATTTTTTATTAAAAATTGATTTTTTTAATAAAAAAATTTTAAATGACTTTTTCGAAAGAAAATAGACTTTTTCCATTTTCGTAAAAAATCGACTATTTTTAATTTTTGAAAAAAAATGATGTTTTTATATTTTCGGAAAAAATTGACTTTTTTTTTGTTTTTGAAAAAAATTGAATTTTATTTATTTTCGAGAAAAAAATCGACTTTTTTATTTTCAAAAATAATCAATTTTTTTTATTATCGGAAAAAATTTGATTTTTTTATTTTCGAAAAAATAGATCTTTTTATTATTGAAAAAAATTAACTTTTTTTATTTAAAAAAATATTTTTTTGTTATTTTTAGAAAAAATTAATTTTTTTAATTTAAAAATTAATCGACTTTTTTATTTTCAAAAAAAAATGTTTTAGAAAAAAAAATCAACTATATTAGTAGAAATTTTGTATTTTATAATTTTTATTTATTTTTCAAAAAATAAATTTAAATTTTTTCTAAAATATTTATTTTTAAAAAATGCATTATTAAAAACAAATTAGATTTTTAGTCTCTTACTTGAGCCCCTAAAAAACAAAAATATAAGTGAGCTTAAAAATAACGGACCAAACAAATATTCATGTAGTAGAGGGCCTAAAAAAAGTTGTCAAGTAGAGAGCCTAATTGTTGGGGCCTTGTCCTATAGGGCTTTTTTGACCCCTCTATATGTATGGAGTAATTTTATTTTATTTGCTTAAAAAACGTTATTGATTCTGTCCCAAAATAATTATCGCATTTTATAAAATTATTTGTCTCAAAATAAGTGTCACATTGTAGTTTCCAATGCAATTCTAATATTTATCTTTCAATAATGTGTTCTAATTAATACTCTCAATTTATTATTCTCTCACTATGCATTTATGATAATTCAAATACATCAATAATAAACGAGGATAATATTCTCTCTTTCATTTACTATATTTTCTTAATATGTATGAAATGATCATAAGACAATCATTTTGGGACAGAGGGAATATAAGTTATTTAACTTCACTTTTTAATTCTGGTGATGTGGTGTGACTTTGGGATAGAGGGAATATAAGTTATTTAACTTCACTTTTTAATTATGGTGATGTGGCGTGACCAGGGTCGTCCCAATCAATTTGGAGGCCCTGTTCTATTTTAAAATTAGATATTTAATAGGTGAAAACACAATAAATTAAAAAGAAAAATATTTTATTTAATTGTAAATAAAATTAAATATATAGAGACGGAGATGATAAAAAATACTATGTAGAAATTTGATTTATCGAAGTTTAGTTATTCGCGACTTTCTTCTCTTACCATCTTCGATTTATAAAAAAAAAGTTCATACCATCTAATAAAAGAAAAAAATTCTTTGAACAATTTCCACAATATTAATAATGAAGTGTTTTATTTAATAAACAATCAACGGTGTAAAATTATAAATTTTCAAAGTCTCACAACTACTATTTCAAATTTATTAATGTAGCGATTCACAATGATACAAAAATATAAATATTTTCAAAATTACATCTCAAATTTTTTCATAGATCTATAAAATATATTAATAAAAGAAAAAAAATTAATTAGGTTAATTGCGATATTAAATTTTAAATAAATTTAAATGTAATTTATTTAGATTATAGGCTACTGGATAGGATATACTTCAATATATTAATAAAAGAAAATATTTATTAAATTAATTGCAACATTAAATTAAATTTAAAAACAATGTGGTGGCATTTTTTTATAAAAGTAAAAATATACATAAAATGTAAGAACAAGGAATCGAGTCTAGGTTCTATTACTACCAAAATAGTACGATCACCGCTAGGCTACACTACAATCATATATTAAAATGGAATTAGTGATATATATTCGTTAGTGTTATATTTATATTGACTCTATCTATCAAATTTGGGGCCCTAAAAAGTCGAAGGCCCTGTGCGGTAGCACTCCTCGCACCCCTACAGGGTCGCCCCTGGGCATGACTGCAAGAACATTGTTACAAATCTGAGTCATAGTTAAAAATGAACACACTGTTTAACTCTAACGGTTTGGTTTTAACCTTCGAAAATAGAATCTTCACAGTTTAAACAATGTATCAATTTTTAACTACATATGTTGACTCAGATTTGTATCAATTGTCTTGCTATCATGCCACGTCACTAAAACTTGATATTTTTTTGCCAAAAGTTGACGGAAGATGTCAAATAGAATAACTGAAGTGAAGTTGAGGACTAACTTGTAACATTTTTTAATTAAAGAATTAAAGCAGAATATTAAATTAAGTTAAGATGAAAAAAAATATTATTTTAAAAATTGTGTATTGATTTTAATAAAGATATAAAATTAATTTTTTAATTGTTTTTTAATATAAATTTTCTTTAAGTGTGTTTAGAGATCAATATAAAATTGATAAAAAATGACCAAGTTGTATTCTCGAGGAATCAAATGTGTTTTTGTAGACTATGCACCTAACATTAAAGCTTATAGACTTTTGAATTTGAAATTTAATTGAATCCCGAAATGTGACATTATACATGAAGTTGATAAAGAAACAATGAATATGACATTATACATGAATGTTCCACACCTCATAGACCACAACAAAACGGTCTAAAATTATTAGGATCATCATTCCAAAAGAAGGAGGCCTTTGAAGTTACTACTTCCTTATAAGGTTATAAGGAAACACTAACTCATAGACTACTTCCTTATTAGGATCATGTTCCACACTTCATAGACCACAACAAAATGGTATATTCTTCAAGTGGAAGATGATCCTAATACTTATAAGGAAACAATAACTTCAAAGTACTCCTTCTTTTGGAATGATGATATCCAAGACGAAATAAATTCAATAATGTCAAGTCACACTTGGGAACTTATCAATCTACCTAAAGGATCAAAACTCGTTGGATACAAGTGGGTGTTTAGAAGGAAATATCATAGTGTTGGTACATTAAATGCCTACAAGGCTATATTAGTAGCCAAAAGTTTTAGACAAAATGAAGGGTTAGATGAGGGCAATGATCTGAGGGGGGAGGGGGGAATAGATTGCAAATAAAATTTTCTTCGATTAAAAAATGTGTTAAAAATTATTTATTATAGCAAGTGAAAGCAATTCCAGATCGACACTCGTCTATTCCGAATCGTTATCGAAAGAATTAGATATACGTATAAACCGTAATAAAACGTAAAACAATGATGAGAAACAAATCAATATGTTTTTCAAAATAACGATTGAACAATTAACACTTTGTAATCAATTTCCAATGTGTAGCACCTCAAATTTGCACCTCCCATTTGTATATCCATTTCATTTCTAGGTCATTAGGATTGCATTAGCATTGCATAGCATGATACATCTCATCAGGCAAGACTGGTCAGGAGATTCAACTATGCAAGGCAACAAGAGCATTTTCCATGAGATCAAAGCCCTAGGGTGGTTCCAATGAGCTTACATGACCCAAGGATCATTTTGAGGCAACTTGGCCAAGTGTTGAAGGCTCAGAACTCATCAGTGCATGTGCAATTCATCTGAGGCCCATAAAAGTCAACAAAAGTCAACTGCAAAGTCAACTGTGGATTTGGAGGTGGGAAGTGGTTAGAGATGCTTCATTCATGTTCAAACAAGTCTCATTTGACATTTCAAACACTCACATTGAAGAATTTGAAGTCAGGTCAAGAATTTCCCAAAATAGCAGGTGACCTATAATGTGAAGTTTCCAAAAATGGAAAGGTTTTGGACCAACTTCAACTCAATTTTACATCATCAAGAAAGCTTCAAATGAAATTTTGTCCAACATGAAAGTTGAAGATCTTTCTCTCCCATTTCCAAAAAGTCCAAGATCATGAATTTCTAAGGTGTGGTTGAGGAGATATGATCCAATCATGGCAAAGTGTGTTCAAAACTTCAAATGGGCATAACTTTTGAACCAAAGCTCCAAAATGAGTGGTTCTTTTTGCATTTTGTTCATCATGACTTGTAGTTTCCAAAACATCCATTACATGGCATGAATTCCACTTGCATAATCATGTGCTCACTCATGAAGTTTTGTGAAGGAAAATTTCTAAAATCATTTTGGTTGATCATGAGCATAAAATACCAATTCAAAAGCTTGCATGGGCTTGTTTTAAGTGATTTTGGATCAGAATTGAGTACTGTTCACGTGGCTACCTCATGCATGGGGGTGAAAATACCATTTTTGTATATACACCTTATAAGTTGCTAATCTCAATTGGATTTGGCTTAAACTTGTTTTCAGCATCATTAGCAGGACCTATATAATGTTAATCACAACTGTTTTCATCATGAACATTCATTTTCAGATCTAGATTCAAAAATCATCCAAATTTTTCTCTCAAAAATATTTTGCAATTCTTCACACAAGAGCCATTTCTAGTGGTGGATTATGATCATGAAGCATTGTTGAGCAAGATTGAACGTGGAATTCGAGCAAATCGTGCCAGTTTGGACCATATTCAAAGCTTGAAGGTTCAATGGAGTTTGGAAATTGAGTTGGATTCAGGCGTGCTGGAGCATTCAATTCATCATCAATCACTTCAATAAGCATTGTAGAGAAGATTTGAGGCATTGCTGAAAGATAAAACATTTGAAAATCATTTTGAATGTTGAGTACACTTGAGTGTATCTTGTCCATGCAATCCCCTGGGGCATGTATGTCTTGTTGTTTTGCAGGGTATCACTTTGGTTCCTGGCTGAAGCAGATAAGCCACGGTTTGTTCAGGGATGTTGTCAGCACTGTCCAGTAGTGTGAGAGGGTGGGGATCTCCCCAAGCAGTTGAAGCAAGTTCAGGACTTGTCTCCCTAGCGTATTCAAGATCAGGAATTCCTCAGCAGGATTGAGGTTGTTTCCCCAGCAGGCTTGGAAGTGGTTGTTCCCCAAGCAAGTCTGAAAGCTTTTAGAATTGTTCTTCCCCAGCAGTCGGGTAGCAGGCCTGAAGGTGGGTTTATCCCCAGCTAGTCTGAAGATTTTTAATCCCCGCCGAGTCGGAAGGATGTTGTATCCCCAGTGGAGGTGTCGGTGAGTAGTTTATTCCCCAGCGGTCGGGTTTGAAGTACTGTAATCCTCAGCAGGATTGTGAATGCCTTTCCTCATCAGGGTTGTGAATGTTTTCCCCTAGCAGATCTCCCCAGCAGAGGTTTGTGTTGATGGTTTTCCCCAACGAGTTCCCCAAGTGGAGCAGGATCGGTGAAAATTATTCCCAGTAGAGTTTATCCTACATGTGGATTGCCAGTTATCCTCAGTAGAGGTGAGCTTTGGTTGTTTCCCTAGAAGAGTCTCCGAGTGGATTGGATTCGGTGAAGGTTGTCCCCGGTGGGATCCTTTCTCCAGCAGCAGTGCTAGTCCCCAGCATGAGTGAGAGGTTGGTGTGTTCCCCAGCCAGAGACTCCCCAGTGAGTTGGTTTCTCTGCCGTCCCCAGAGTATCAGATTAGCAAGGCACTCCCAGCAGTGCGTCTCCCCACAGAGTTGGAGAATCTATTCAGTTTGTGCGCTCAGCAGAGCAATCTGTTGGCTCCCCAGCAGGAGTTTTCATCGTTCTGCATCTTGCATGTAGTAATCATTGCATCCTCAAAACGCGTAGCATTTCCATTCAATATGGAGCATTACGCCATAGAAAAATTCAAACATATGCATTCATGTGTTAAACCCTAATCAGACCGTATCCCCAACAGAGGCGGATCATTGTTCAACATCTGTACGGCACATTTGCTACAGTTGCTCCTGACAGCATTCAGGATTGATAATTCCCCATAGAGGTTTATTTCCTCACCCGCAGTGAAAGGAAAGCTTGATTCTCCCCAGTGAGATCCCCAGCAAGTGTTTAGCCTTGCCCTGACATATGCAGAAGTCATTCTTGTGATACCGGTAAGTGTCGTGTCAGCACCCGTGTGTGTTCTTTCCTTGGTGTCGGTAAACACCATTATTTCGGTGTCGGTAAACATCGAGTCCTATCCCAGTCATCGGTAAATGTCTGGTCGTCCCCTTTTGATATCGGTAAACATCATCTTTCGATGTCGGTAAACATCGAGTCTCCTTTCCCATTCATCCGTTGATGTCTGGTCACCTCTCCGTTGGTATCGATAAACGTTGAGTTTTTCCTATTCGTCCGTTGACGTCTAGTTGTATCCTTTCCCATTCATCCGTTGATGTCTGGTCACCTCTCCGTTGGTGTCGATAAACGTTGAGTTTTTCCTATTCGTCCGTTGACGTCTAGTTGTATCCTTTCCCATTCATCCGTTGATGTATGGTCACCGCTCCGCTGGTTTCGGTAAACGTTGAGTTTTTCCCATTCGTCCGTTGATGTCTGGTTGTATATCCTCATCCCAGTCATCGGTAAATGTCTGGTCGTCTTTTGTTGATGTCGGTAAACATCATCTTTCGATGTCGGTAAATATCGAGTCTTTTTTCCAGTCATCGGTAAATGTCTGGTCGTGTGTCCTTCCTTTGATAAAAATCAAAGTTCCCCAGTAGAGTCGTCGGTAAACGTCTTGTTTGGTACCAGTTGCAAATATCTTTTTCTTCCCCAATTGGAGATGCCATCGGTAAATGGCCTCGTTTTCTTCGATATCGGTAAATATCGAAGGCCCAGCTTAGCCGCCATCGGTAAATGGCCTCGCTTTCTGTGACATCTGTTTCCCAGCAGCCATCGATAAATGGTCTCGCTGACGTTGATATCGGTAAATATCAAGTTGCTTTGAAGCTACCATCGGTAAATGGTCTTGCTTCCTTTTAATATCAAATTCCCAGTTGAAGCCACCATCGGTAAATGGTCCTGCTTCTTTTGGATGTTGTTTCCCAGCAGCCATCGGTAAATGGTCTCGCTGAAGTTGATATCGGTAAATATCAAATATCCAGTTCCCAGCTAGTTAGCCATCGGTAAATGGTTTCGCTTTCCTGAAGTTATTGTGCAGCCGCCATCGGTAAATGGCCTAGCTTTTCTTTGTATCATCTCCCGCAGAATGCAAATTTCTACGGTTCTTTGGTATTCAATCCCTGTTTATCTTGAAGGTCTGACAGCCGTTGCTCTCATCCGTTCAGGTTCCTAGTTGATTGAATAGGGGCAGCTGTAGCACCTCAAATTTGCACCTCCCATTTGTATATCCATTTCATTTCTAGGTCATTAGGATTGCATTAGCATTGCATAGCATGATACATCTCATTAGGCAAGACTGGTCAGGAGATTCAACTATGCAAGGCAACAAGAGCATTTTCCATGAGATCAAAGCCCTAGGGTGGTTCCAATGAGCTTACATGACCCAAGAATCATTTTTAGGCAACTTGGCCAAGTGTTGAAGGCTCAGAACTCATCAGTGCATGTGCAATTCATCTGAGGCCCATAAAAGTCAACAAAAGTCAACTACAAAGTCAACTGTGGATTTGGAGGTGGGAAGTGGTTAGAGATGCTTCATTCATGTTCAAACAAGTCTCATTTGACATTTCAAACACTCACATTGAAGAATTTGAAGTCAGGTCAAGAATTTCCCAAAATAGCAGGTGACCTATAATGTGAAGTTTCCAAAAATGGAAAGGTTTTGGACCAACTTCAACTCAATTTTACATCATCAAGAAAGCTTCAAATGAAATTTTGTCCAACATGAAAGTTGAAGATCTTTCTCTCCCATTTCCAAAAAGTCCAAGATCATGAATTTCTAATGTGTGGTTGAGGAGATGTGATCCAATCATGGAAAAGTGTGTTCAAAACTTCAAATGGGCATAACTTTTGAACCAAAGCTCCAAAATGAGTGGTTCTTTTTGCATTTTGTTCATCATGACTTGTAGTTTCCAAAACATCCATTACATGGCATGAATTCCACTTGCATAATCATGTGCTCACTCATGAAGTTTTGTGAAGGAAAATTTTTAAAATCATTTTGGTTGATCATGAGCATAAAATACCAATTCAAAAGCTTGCATGGGCTTGTTTTAAGTGATTTTGGATCAGAATTGAGTATTGTTCACGTGGCTACCTCATGCATGGGGGTGAAAATACCATTTTTGTATATACACCTTATAAGTTGCTAATCTCAATTGGATTTGGCTTAAACTTGTTTTCAGCATCATTAGCAGGACCTATATAATGTTAATCACAACTGTTTTCATCATGAACATTCATTTTCAGATCTAGATTCAAAAATCATCCAAATTTTTCTCTCAAAAATATTTTGCAATTCTTCACACAAGAGCCATTTCTAGTGGTGGATTCATGATCAGGAAGCATTGTTGAGCAAGATTGAACGTGGAATTCGAGCAAATCGTGCCAGTTTGGACCATATTCAAAGCTTGAAGGTTCAATGGAGTTTGGAAATTGAGTTGGATTCAGGCGTGCTGGAGCATTCAATTCATCATCAATCACTTCAATAAGCATTGTAGAGAAGATTTGAGGCATTGCTGAGCTTCGTGGAGCACGATTCCAGCTTGCTGCACTTCAAGAGGTCATAATTCGAATCTTGTAATTTTGAAATCCATTGCTATATTATTGTAGATCTTGTTCTCCTGATGAATCTGGTGAAAGAATCATGTAATTTGATGCATTATTGACTAAATTAGGGTTGATTCAAGTTTTGTGTATGAATTTTCATTTGCTCGATTCTACTTGTGTGTGATGATTCATGTTTAATTGATGATTGATCCATGATCTCCTTTGAAAGATCTATACATTGATGTAATTGGTTTGGATTTCTGGAGAAATTTTCTAGAAAGTGCATGAACACGTACACTGTTCATCTTCTTCTTCATGAAGAAGATGAAGTTCATGCTATAGGCCACGGTTTTCATGTTCAGCAATGCTTTTCCTGGTTCTTGTCACGCTGGCTTAGGGTTTCAATATTACTGGTCCATGTGTTTGCGCTGTTGGCTTGTTCATTGGTTCATGTTTGCTTGACCCGTGCCACTCAGCAGTTGACTGCTGAATCAGCAGGCCAGCGCATAAGTGAAACGGTGTGTTTCATCTTATGGCGTGCCACTTTTCAAACTCGCTCAGGGATCGATTCCCAGCGAATGCATTAATTTCAAATGCTTCATCATTTTCTTGTTTCCCTCCACATTTCACATGCTATGTCCATTTCCATTTTAATTTTTTTCATGAACTTAGAAAAATCATAACTCAATGAATATTAATCCAATTGATCTCCAATTTTTTGCAAAATGCTCTTTATTCTGTCTAGTTTTTTATGAGCATGAATTGGAAAGTTGTGCTTGGCTGAAAAAATAATTTGTTCTAGGATGATTGAATGCATATGCATGTGTGACCTTGCCTTGCTTATCTTATTGTGAAATGCTCAAAAATAATCCAATGGCTTTGAAATTTTGCATGCTAATTCTAGACACATTGTTGGACATTTTGGCTTTGGTTTGATATTTTTCTCATGATCCATTTCTGTTTTATGCTTGTGCTAACTTGGTGTGACAATTTGTGTCACACATTTGGTTGTCTGACTTGTACAATGTGATTGCCATGCCAAATGAACTCCAATGCTTTTGATTTTTTGTATGTTGATCATGTTAGATGTCTTGAATGTGCATGAATTTTTCCAGATTTATTTGAATCATTTCTGTTTTGATTTGAATTTTTCACTCATCATGATCACACATGAACTTTGAAATTGCCTTTGACTTCACTTGATCATGAAATGCATTTGGTTAATGATTTTGATGTGAGCCTTTTGGGATATGTCAATATGTGTTTGAAGTTGCTTCATGTCAAGTTTGAAGTTCTGTTTTGACTTTTTGATCCTCTTTTGACCCTAGGCTTTGACCTAGTGGTTTGGACTTATCATTTGAGTTGTGATTTCAGGTTCAGATGCACATTGCCATGATTGGAGTGGCTCATTCATTTAAGCTTGATTAATTGGTTGATGTTTGCTAACATTGTGTGTTTTGTAGGGCTTTGAGGACAATTCATTTGTATTTGCCTAATGCCTTGCACCATTGTTGCCTGTTTGGATTTGTCTGTCTGTGTGATATTAACTGTTGATTGATTGTCTGTACAATTGAACTGATTGGTTTAGATTTTTTCACAGGTACCTAAGTTGCTTTAAGTTCATTTGAACTTTGCTTTGCTAGCTTGTGGTTTGCTTACCACTGAGGTATAACTCCTTTGACTTCATGTAGTCTGGAAGACCTGTCCTGTTATGTGGGCAGGCACCTGTCTGAAGCCCTCCTTAAGAGGCAATGTTTGTGAATGTTTAATTTTGTGCCAAGCAGGTAAAGTCCTCTTAAGAGGCAATTGGCAGATAAAAGGGATGTGCAATTCATCCCCTGCTATTCAGTTGTGTCATTCACTTTGCTCACACACCATGTGTTGATGCATTGTGAATAAGAACCCAAGATCTTGTTGTGTCAGTCATCTGTGGAGAAGAGTTCCTACATTCTGAACTCCCACACTTTCTATTTTGAGTCAAGCTCTTCCAGGCCAGGGATAAGAGCTGTGAGGTCTTACCCTCACTTCCCATTTCATCTGCTTCACCCTAACTCTCAATGTTAGGGTTAAGAGCTACAAACACCCCATTCCAGTTGGCTTGTTTTTACAGCCTAGCCTTGTATGAGCCCAATTGTTTGCATATAGTGTGTGTGCTTGCTTTATTGTGCTTGTATGTGTTTGACTGTGCTGTTTAGGATAGCTTGCTTCCTGTGCAAGTTAGGGTAGAAACCTCAACATAGGGATCGTATGAATGACAACTTCTAGGCTCGAGTCGTAGTCTCCCTAGTAGTTTGTGTCTCCCTTTGTCTCTGGTTAGGATAGAAGTTCTTTCCCTGTTTAGGGGAACTACGTCGCCCTGATCCTCATACCAGATGAGGTACGTAGGCAGGAGATGAGCTGATCTCTCCGGGCGCCCTTTTCCTTTTTCAACCTCTTTTGTGTGCGTTTGGAGTCCGATGTAAGTCCAGCGATTGGCAGTTGGTTTCCTGTGTCTTGTTCGTTTGTTGGAGTCTGACGTAAGTCCAGCGATTGGCAGTTGGTTTCCTGTGTGTGTTTGTTGGTTCAGAGTCTGATGTAAGTCCAGCGACTGGCATTCGGTTTCCATGTTTGCCTGTTTGTGTGGAGTTTGACGTAAGTCCAGCGATTGGCAGTCGGTTTCCCGTGTGGTTTTGTTTGGCGTGTGTTAGCCGAGCTACGAGTGCTCTGATTCTTCTCCGGTCAGAGAAGATACGTATGCATAGGATGCGACATCCTAGCGAGCACGTTTCCCCTGTCCCGAACTACGTCGACTCTGATGTCTGTGCCTGACAGACTACGTAGGCTCAGGATGCGATATCCTGCCGAGTCCCGTTTCTTTTGTCTTTCTGTGTTTCCTTCCAGCGTGTGTGCAGTTTGTGAGCAGTTTTTAGCAACCTTATTCTTTCTTTTGTGCGTGGATCCCGTCGAGTACGACGGATGCGTAGGGGTGCTAATACCTTCCCTTCGCATAACTGACTCCCGATCCCATCTTTCTCTGGTCGCGAGACCATGTCTTTTCCAGGTTTACTTCAAGCGTTTCCTTTCCCTCTTTTGGGATAAATAACGCACGGTGACGGCTCTGTTGTTTCGTTTTCCCGCCGGTTTTTCGCGTAATGCGACACAATGAAATAGAAAACAAAAATTAACTAAGACAATATAACACTTGGTGTGCAATAAACACCAAGTTCTTTGTGTTCAAGATATGAAAAATCAATTGCAATTGTTTACATTGCAATTATCTTACAAAACAGTTTGAAATACTTCAATCTAAACAAAATTGTCAGTTTATCAAATTGCACACTAAACGTATTATTAAATTGAGAATAGTGTGTGTGTAAGAGAGAGAGAGGGAGAAAGAGAGAGAACACATAGATTTGTTTAGACAATTTTCCAATTGTCTTCATTATGGGTCTAGAAGGATAAAAAGATCATATACGATAAACCCCAACAATTAGGCCCTCTATTTGACACCCTAATGAATATTTTTACTGTCCCTTATTTTTAAGCCTACAAATGTTTTTATTTTTAAGTGGCTTAAGTAATAGACTCAAAATTTAATTTGTTTTTAACAGTGCATTTAAAAAAAATGAATATTTTTGAAAAAATTTAAAAATATTTTTTTTTTTGAAAAATGATAAAAAAAAAACAAAATTTCTACTTGATTTTTTTCCTAATTTTTTTTCCAAAAAAAAGAAAAGTTGATTGTATTTATAAAAAAAGTCAATGTTTTCTAAAAATAAAAAATGTCTATTTTTTCAAATATAAGAAAACTGAATTTTTCCAAAAAAAAAAATTATTTTTTCCGAAAACAAAAAAAAAACGATTTTTTTCAAAAATAAAAAGAAGTCAATTTTTTCCCAAAATAAAAAAAAAACATTTTTTTAAACTTAAAAATAGTCAATTTTTTCCCAAAAAAAAGTCATTTTTTTCAAAACTTAAAAATAGTCATTTTTTCCGAAAATGGAAAAGTAATTTCTTTCAAAAAAAACAATTTTTAATCAAATATAAAAAAATATATATTTTAAAGAAAAAAACATGATTTTTTTTTTCAAAAATCATCTTTTGAAGATGTTGGAACCTTAAGACCCTACTTAGATTAGGGGCCTACTTATTTGAACTCATTTATTTTTAAAATTTTAAATCGCTATATTTTTTTTACCTTAAAAGTTTAAAATTTTAAACCCCTATATTTTTGGGACCAAGGGCCTTAAAAGTTAAGCTCCTGCCCCCTAAATTGACAGCTCTATACATATATCAAGTAGAACAATAATTAAATAGCCAAACTACAACAGTGATTATTCCTTTTTAATGATTATAAGTAATTATAAAATTACAAGTTATCCTTATATTTAAGACAAAATATAACTAACATAGGCTTGTGCCTTTCATATAAAAAAACTTCACAAAGTCTTCTCATTTTTCTCATATCCTAACCTTACTTTCTCCTTGTTGTATACACAATGAACAAAAAGGGAAACCACATTCCTTTGATGCATGTATTTGATAACTTCAAAACCACCATTCTCAAAGTAAATTTTACCTCAATTACACAGCTATGTTAGTGAGATGAGAATTAGAGAGTCCAGAAGGTCTTTGTTGCAACTAGGATTTTCTCTCTGCCATGTGATTCGGGCTCTTTATCATATATAGTAGGTTTCCACCTCACGGCATGAGCAACACGAGCTACTTTGTCGATTACTTCAGGGGTATCCCTCACGATAACAGTGCCTTCCGGCCGCAACATTCGATCTATTTCGACCATCAAATCAACAAGGTTGCATCTGCAATGAAGCCAATAAGCAATTAGATGAGTTCTTGTTTATGTGAAATAAAGTAATCATTCAACACGAAAGAGAAATCCTAGACCAATATGGTGACATCAAATTAAAATTGTATTTGCCATAAAAATACCTGCTTTTGCCGGAGGCTGGATCCTTTATAAGCGATTCAATGCTGGTCACATGGATCAGGTCATAGGAGCGAGGATATGTCGAGAAAGGTTCACACCTGAGAACAGTAAAGAAACAACTTAGATCCGAAATATTAACCTTGTTATAAACTGTAATACATGTTCAAATGCAGTGGTAACAAAGGTTTGACCTAAAAGCAGGATCCTATTATAAGTCAAATGGCGGCCAGAGCAGCGGCGCTATGTTATAGAATTGTAGTATAGTGGAATTTGAACAAATCACTATTGTACGCGATCTATGACTCATAGTACTGCTTTCGGTGGTATTAAAATAAAGGTGTCTACAACATTGATTAAGGAAAATGATAAATACAAAAAAAAAAAAAAAGCTTGAAATTTTCAGCTAAAACTCACCAGTCATGATAGACTCCAATAAGACCCCTGTCAAAGATCACATCAAGGGTGGATGGCTTGCGAGATGGAACTACATTCATTACCCACACGGGATCAGACTTTAGTGCTGCTGCAAAACCTCCAAAGAATGCATTCATGTCCATGACATTCCGTACAGCTGCAGTCCCCAATTTTATGTTTAGAGAATTCTTATAGTGTGCAACCCTTCTTACCCATCGCCTAGTGTCAGCTTCATATACATCAGCGACATTCTTCAGGAGTGTTGACCTAGGTGGCGGGGAAGTTAGCCTCTCTGGCCACTTGGGAATGTTCCCAACAGCATAATCTCCTTTCACCGAAGATAACCTACTGACGCATTTCTTCAATTTGAAGTACCTGCAACATTGAAAATGTTTGACATGGAAAATGTGAAACAAAAATAATGAGAAAAAATGAACTCAAACTAACAATAGCATAATAGAATTACCAAGCAGAATTGGGATCATCTGATTCATCACATAACTCAAGGCCGAATTCGTTTTGGTTTGGAAGACACAGATCCCCTGCTGGTTTCTTCCAGATGACAGTGTTGCCATCTACAGCAATCAGTTCGTAACACAACGCTCTTGCCACACCCTGGAGGTCAGACCACTCTTTATCTTGTTTAGGCCACTGGACAGGTGGACCAGATACGACCAGATATCCACCGGGGCGGAGTAATCTATCAACTTCAAGGAAATAAGTTGCATCTGCAATGCAAGGTTTCTGAATTAAAGCAGCAAAGTCTATAAAGAAGTTTGCAACATATGGAAAGGTGAGGTGCAGCGAAGAACTTACTGTAGGCTGTAAAAGGAATTAAACATCGAGAACAATGGACTAAGTCGAAGCCAAATGCAGGAAATGGAAGTCTTCGAGTACCGAGCATGGCAACAAAAGCTGGTATTCCTCTTTCAAGAGCAAATTGTATCTGTGATTTGTGTGAATCCCTTGGAGCAAAAGACATTGTTACAATGTTTTGCGATAGTAAAAATCCTCCAAAACTGGCAACCTGCAAAATATGAGAAATATTTGCAATTGCGCGTTAAACAATAATACATTCCAAAAATTTACTAAGGTCTATAAAGGAAACAAGAAATAGCTCCTACCCCACATCCCATATCAAGAGCAGTCCTCAGAACACCGCCATTCATTGGAATGTATTGACCAAGTTTTTCGATATACTGCTCTGCTCCATCTGGAAACATTGTCCCGCCTCCCGGGAATATAAAGTGTGGACCTTCAAGTTTCATCCATCCCTGATGACCTTTCCTGTCAGCAATCTTGTTGTGCGGCATGTTGCTGTGCCATATCTACAAATGATATATTAGAGCTTTTAGACCGATGGATAGATCAGTAAAAACAAACATCTAAAACATTATAAACTATTTTATGACATGACGTTGAAGTGTATCGTCAAATGTAAATGAGAATAAGCAAGCAGGGTATATAAAGAAAGAATGTTAACAGAGGATCTTCAATTACTCAGGAGATCCGTTAAAGGAACTAGCTATTCAGGGCCCGGTATTGGTGATTTTGGGCCTATTTGCTTTAAGAAATTATTTTTTCGTCTTATTAAATTACTAAATAGAATGCAACTTTAATTTCACTATTATTCTTCTTTATCATGATTTGTATGCAAAATAGTAAAATCGTTCAACCATTAAGTTCAACATTTACTATACAACTCTCTAAAAAAAACAGAATGCTTCATGATATTAGACAAGCAGTGTTATCAAATTGCGGCGCCGAGGCAGCTATGGCAGATATACATGGCGGCTTTTGGGATCGTCGCAATGGTAAATATCGGCCGATATTGCGGGTGTTTTGGCCATAATCCACTATAACGGCGCCGCAAAGCGTCTGGTATGGCGGGATTTTGGCTCTCCACCATCGACAACACTTTAGACAAGCCTTACTTTGCTTAACTATTGTCTATTCTTCTCTCTCTCCAACTTTTCCTTATTCTTCTATCTCTCTATCACCCTTTTTTCACTACAGTCTAATAGCTAGAAGCAGCCTTTAATAACAAATTCAAACATATCATCCAACAAAAAGGCCTTTCACGAAACATATCATTCCCCATTTTCGGGAAAATTTATTTCGTCCGTTGAACCAAATGTCTTAGGGAGTTACTCTGGCGTTTTTTTTCACTACAGTCTAATAGCTAGAAGCAGCCTTTAATAACAAATTCAAACATATCATCCAACAAAAAGGCCTTTCACGAAACATATCATTCCCCATTTTCGGGAAAATTTATTTCGTCTGTTGAACCAAATGTCTTAGGGAGTTACTCTGGCGTTTAGTAGCCAAATAATTTGAACAAAGCATTCAATCAGATCACCAATTACGTATAAAACGACATTGCATTTAATATTAAAACAAAAACTAGATACTAATAAGTTAACCACACACTAGAAAACTCTCAAATCTGATATCTCCATACCAAACTAAATCATACAAAAAACCAAGCTCATATCTTCTAAAGCCATATTGAGCAGCCATACGCTAAACATACTAGCTAGCTCCCTTGCAAGAAACAAGCACGAAGCACCAAAATTCAAAGAAACAAACAAAAGAACTCATTAATTCAGCAACATTCTTGAACATCCAAAACATTCTCATCATACATATCTTATTTAACACTAACAGATCGTATTGAAGACGTGTCTGGTGTCTGACTAGTATTCAACACAACACATCTCTCGATTACATTCGATGGCTTCTTTCCTAAGTTAAAGAAGCTATAGGTGTTTCTAAAAATGAATTAAGTATACGATAGCAATACTATATGATCAAGTATCATGTTAAAATCTCAAAACTCAAACATATAACAAAATATGGATTAAGCCTAAACACTCTCATCCAAAGATCCATCCAAACACTCCCTTAAATTATTATCAATGTCTAAGGTGTCTTTGTCTATGTTTCATAGTTCATAGTTCTTAGTTCATACCTTATGCAAGCTCTCTGGCCACTGCACCGAAATCTTGTAACCGCCAGGCGGTGGAACAAGGCAAAGAGGCGTATTCTCCAGCATTGGACAATGTCTCTCTCTATAATAATTCATCTCTCTACTCAACTGACTATTAAGCCTCGGATCCTCACACGGCATGTGATCCACAGCCTCGGCAGGACAGGCTTCCACAACCCGAGGCTGCCCCGCCTCAATTGCAGCCACCAGCCGCAGACGCTGCTGCGGATCAGACCCGGACAGCAGCAGCGTCTGCCTGCCAGAAGCTGCAAGAGAATCACCAAGCGGCGTGAAGACAAGAACGAAGAAAAGGAACACTAAGCCGAAGAAGACGGCGGATATAAGGTCTAGAAGACGCCATTGACGGGGGTTGTAGATGAGGTTGATGTTGCTGGTTCGCTTTGAAGCTGGGAGGTTTACGTGACCCATATGGGAAAGAAGATGGATCTGATGAAATTAGTGTGTGAGATTTGGGGTTTGATGCATTTTTGTGAAAGAGTTTGGAAGGTAGAGATTTGATTTAGAAGTAAAATAGTAAGAAGTAAAGTGGTGTGTTGAAAATGTTGTGACGGTGTTGAAGAATTTCAACTAACTGTGTGTGAAGGGAAGATTTTTGATTGAAGGAAGAGACCGTCTGACCGGATCTAAGGTAAATGTTTCAAAGACCGTTGTAAACTCTCATGTTATTTATTTAGGCTACTAGTTGTAAGTAAGGATTAAAATTTTGATTAAAAATATAGGGTGTGTTTAGCATGAAGTTCTATAAAATGATTGATGAACCTTTAGCACTTTTATTATAAAAAAATTGAATTTTATAATGATTAAATAGAAAAATAAATATAATATTTTATTAAAGTTTAGTAAAAAGGGTACATATTTGAATTAGTGGTATGGGATGAAATGAAGTAGAATAGTAATTACCTTGATTTCATTGTTTGAATTTGTAAATAATGGATGGAATGGAACATGATTGAATTCATTTCATTTAATTTGTCATTTTTTGTTTCATACAATTTGGAGTGAATGTGATGGAATGAGATACTTTTAATAAAATAATTAAACAATTAAGTCAAATTTATATTTCATTTCGCTTCTCTCCAATATATTCCATCAATCCAAACATAATTTGGATATAGTTGAATACCAATATGCATGAAACAATCAAATTCAATATCATATCACGTTTTATATATTTTTTATTTAATAATAAATTAATATTTTAAATTAATTTTTATTAAAGATACTGATACCCAACTGGATACCTAACAATTTGTCTAAAAATAATATTCTATCACACGTTATAAATCACTTTACCAAAAAAAATTGTTTCGAATTATTCTAAAAGTTATTTTATAATTCTAATGCAACTAATGATATATTTCCTAATATGATATATTTCCTAATATATCATCTATCATTTATTAATTTCCTTTTTTAGTATTTTAAATTTCTTCTTCATATGTAATAAATGAAAGATAATATTGTAAAGGCATATATAATTTCTTTTTTTTTTATAAAATTAATTATGTTTCTTAATATATGTGAAATATATAAAATGTCGTATAATTTGAGATGGTGGAGTAATATTTATTGTTTGACCAAATTTATATTAATTACATAAAAATATAATATAATATAGTATTCTAGAATTCATGTAGTTCATCTTGAAGAAGAAGAAAGGTAACAAAAAAAAAGAGAAAAGCAAACAAATTGAAAGTAATGATAAGTCTTGTGTGGCAAGGGCTTGGTAAAAAATCAACGATTTGAGCATTGGTGTGAATTCGAAGTAGCTTTAACATTCCCTTTTGGTTTCTTTCTCGAACAAAATGGCAGTCAATTTCAAGATGATTGGTTCTCTCATTGAAAATAGGATTAGCAGCAATATGGATAACACTTTAATTGTCACAATATAAAACTTGAGGTTTGGTGCATTTGACTTCTAGTTCTCCAAGTAATGAGACAAGCCATTGAAACTTACAAGAGGGAAAAGAAAGCGCTTTATGTTATGCCTCAAAATAACTTTTGGACATTGTATGTTGTTTCTTGGCTATCCATGAAATCAAGGATGAGCCAAGAAAGGAGTAATAACCACTAGTAGGTCTCCTAGTGTCAATGCAGCTTGCCTAATCTGCATAAGTGAAATCAAGCAATTGTAGTTGTGCATCTCTTCTAAATAGAAAATATTTGTCAAGTGAACTTTTGAGATATTTTATGACTCTGCAAACACTCTCATAGTGAGTAATGGTACGTGAAGTAATGAATTAGTTAAGTTGTTGCATGACAAAGACAATATTGGGTCTTGTAGTGGTTAGGTAGAGAAACTTTTCTACAAATCTTCTATAGCTTACAACATTTTCAAAAGGAGATGATGAATCTTGTGTAATTTTACTAGGGGTTCAAGAGGTGTCATGGCAGGTTTAGCTCCAAGCAATCATGTATCATGTAGCAAATCAAAGTAGTGTTTCCTTTTATGTATCGTTGTGCCAATTTGTGAATGAGTAGCCTCCGTTCCAAGAAAATATTTCAACTAGCTAAGGTCATTGATCTTAACTGATAGTCCAAAATCATATTGATCTTATCGAATTCATCTAAGGAGTTTCATGCTACAATTAGACCATCTACAAAGACTATGATAATTTTGAAGAAGAATCCTTATGAAGTATGAAAAGAGAATGAGTTAATGTAGACTTTTTATGTCATTGGTCAAGCAAGACACCCGTTAATTTTTCATATCATTTTCTACTTGCTTGTTTGAGACTGTATAAGAACTTGAGTAGCTTGCAAACTTCATTAGGTTTAGGGGCATGTAAAAACTTGAGCAACATTCATGTAAACTTCCTTTTGCAAGTCATTGTGTAAGAATGCATTGTTTATATCTAACTTATGTAAATTCCAAGATTTGATCAATGTTACATGATTGTATCCCTTTGCAGCCAACATCGCCTTATACCTTTAATTGTGTCATGTACCTTTTGTTTCACTTTATAAACCCATATGCTTCATGTGGGTTTGATATATGTGGGAGTGTCTATAAAGTCCAAATTTTATTTTGTTGCAAGGCTTGTAACTTAGAATTCATGGCTTGGACAAAACATTCTCAAGTGCTAGCTTGATTATAACTGATTATAACTGACAGGCTCATCATCAACATTGTGATATTGTCATTTTTTATCTTGTAATTTACTTTTATGTCATTACCTTGTAATTTATACTCAAGTACTCATTATCATCATCATTGTACAAATTCATCATGCATGTTTATTTACTTGTTATTTATTATATTGTCATCAAACATTAAAAACAACAAAAACACGATAAAATGATAAGACCAAAAATATTCACTCCACTCTTAATCAACTTGGACTTAGAGGATTTCATCTTAGGACCTATGCTTGAAGGCATTTTCATTACTCTTTGTGATACTTTGCAAACACTTGGATTTTCATCTTTAACTTACATGCATGTTGTAAGAGTGGCATCATGGCACCACCTTAGGGGGACATGTTTGTAAGACCATTATCCTTTGTTTAGGATATGTCACTTTTGGCACACACAAGGCTTTCTCTTGGGCTACCTTACAATGAGACCCTTTAGTTTCTTGTTGATTACTTTTCATTTATGTTACATAAGCCAAATTTCATAATCAAATAAACCAAACCCTTGATTCAACGTCAAGTGGAATTTTCATAATCAAATTCAAAATACAATAAAATTACGACTATTATTGCGCGCCACGAGCCATAAGTGGTGGGGAATGAGTAAGAATGGAGCATTCCTACCTTTACTCCGATTATTTTAGATGCAAGACGTTTGGCTTATTGTTTAGAGTAATCGCTTCCGCCCATAGACTTTAGTACAATATAATCACAAACATTATTTCATAAAACCCTTATTCAAGGTAAAAACAATACAACTCGTCAAACTCATTTTTGTGCCTTAGGGCATCATCCTGAATACCCCTTTCTCAAAGGTAAAATCAACCAACACACAAATATTTTCTACTCCGAACTATGGAGCTCTGATTCCTCATCCCCGAATGAGTGATACGTAGGCACAAGGGCCCTAATCCTTGGAGAGCACTATAATAACAAAAACACCCCCTTTTTCACACGTATTCTTTTGAAAATAAAACAATGATAGATAAATCCCCATGTATGTAAAACAACGCAAATGGTTCCCATGGAGTACCATGGACGTAAGGGGTGCTAATACCCTCCCCTTGCGTAACCGACTTCCGAACCCAAATCTCGGTTGTGAGACCGATTCCTTATTCTCTTTTAGCGCTTCCCGTGCGCGTCTCCTTTCCGAGGGTACATATTTTCTCGGTTGTACATATTTTCCCGTGCGCAAATGGAGTACCATGGACGTAAGGGGTGTTAATACCCTCCCCTTGCGTAACCGACTTCCGAACTCAAATCTCGGTTGTACATATTTTCTTTGTTTGACTGTTGGTCTGAAACTTTGGCTCTATGATGAAGAATTTTGGAAGCAATAATGATTGCAAAGAAAAACCTTGTGTGAAAGACTCTCCACTCGAGTCTGAGAGTTTTGCTTGAGATAGGAGAGGTTGAGTAGTATTGGCCCGCGAGGGTGCTTCCTCGTTAGGGTCGTACGAGAACCTCACCTAGTGGTAGATTCTCTTAAGGGGATTGATGACCGTCCTACGTTATCAGAAGATTGAACGTCTTCCGTTGGCACTAGTGATTATAGCTCAGAAGTTGAGATACTACTTCTAGGGACACCCTATCATTGTCAAAACCAATTACCCTATCAAATAGGTCTCGAAGAAACCAGATTTGGCAGGAAGAATGGTGGCCTGGGTAGTAGAATTGTGAGAGTATGATATATATTTTTTGCCTCAAAGTATCATCAAATCTGAGGTGCTTGTTGATTTCCTAGTTGAATTGAGTGCTCCGGCCTCGGAAGAATCATCATGCAAATGGACTATATTTGTGGATGCATTCTTTACTCTTATAGGAAATGGAGTCGGGATAGAATTGGAGGGACTAGGCGATTTGGTCTTATAATATTCCTTGTGTTTTAATTTCCAGGCTAGCAATAACCAGGCAGAGTACGAAGCTTTGATTGCAGGAATGAGGTTGGCAAAGAAAGTTAGAGAAACACACTTTCTCGTTCAAACCGGCTCTCAGTTAATCACTAGCCAGGTCAGAGGAGAGTTTCAGACGAAGGATCCATCATTAATCAGATACTTGTAAAAAGCTCTCAATATGTCTCATACATTTGTAGAATTTGAGGTAAACCACATTCCCATGGAGGAGATTGTCAGAGCCGACCTCTTAGCCTGGTTGGCGAGCACCAAAAGTTCCGATTTAAACAAGACGATAATCCAAGAGACCCTAGAAGAACCGAGTACAGAGGTTAAGAAAGTTATAACGTTGAATAGGGTGTTGAAATACCTGAAGCTTGGAATCTAACCAACCTTAAGTTTTATTTTAGTTAAACTATGTAATAAACATCATGAATAAAATTGTGGGAATGCACTTTTTTCCTTGCAAGGTCAAGTGTTTTTAATGAGGCACCTATAGTTAAAAAAATTGTATTGTAAATTTATAAAGTAGGCAAATCGGTCTTAGGGCATGATTCGGGATTAAGCCCAAAGTCGGTGAGTAATCATCTGAAGGCCAAAACTTTCCACATAATCGGTTGCGGTCGAGCTAAGTTAATTGAAACCTCTGGCCTAACTGAAATCCAAGTTAATTGAAACCTCTAGCATAATTGGTTGCGGTCAGGCTAAGTTAATTGAAACCTCTGGCATAATCAGTTGCGGTCGTTCTAAGTTAATTGAAACCTCTGACCTAACTGAAGTCCAAGTTAATTGAAACCTCTGGCATAATCAGTTGCAGTCAGGATAAGTTAATTGAAACCTCTGGCCTAACTAAATTCCAAGTTAATTGAAACCTCTGGCATAACCGGTTGCAGTCGGGCTAAGTTGATTGAAACTTCTGGCCTAAATGAAGTCCAAGTTAATTGAAACTTCTGGCATAATTGGTTGTAGTCGGGCTAAGTTAATTAAAGCATATGGCCTAACTAAACTCCCAGTTAATAAACCTCTGGTCGGGTTATGTTTAATAAGTAAGAAGAATTTTTTTCCAGAAATTAAAGTTTTAGACTTAAGTAATTGATCACATAGAGGAACATAGTTAAAACATTACAATAAGTCATCAGACAAGAAGACCAGGGCATATAAAAAACTAGATCAAAGCACGAAGGATCAGGTTGGATCGAATCAATCACAAGACTTATATTGTTAAAATAGTCAAGATGTTAGAAACAATTTAAAATGCATAGAAGGATATCGAAATAGCATTGTCATAAAAGAGCCCTCAAAGTACCAAAACATCTGATATAAAAACAAAATATTGTTCAAAGATACAAAGGGGCACATCACCACTGAAGGCCAACAACAAACATAAGAAAATCTAAATTTCATGGTGCTCGTCTTCATGAGCTTCAGGTGTCATATTATCCACCGTCGCGTCCTTAAAACCCTCTGTCTCAGGAGAATCATCCTCCATGTCAACCAATTGCTTGTCTACTACAGTCTCGAAAAAATCCATCCTTGTCACATCCAGGTCGGGCATGATGCATAAAGCTTGAGCTATAAATCTCTTGAAAGCATCATCCCCGGCAGAGAGAAAATCCTCTTGGTCTTCTAGCAAATACTTTTTTAAAGTCTCATTAAGAGTATGAACCTGTTCTGCTTCCCGGACCAAGACGGTGTTGGTCGCTTCCAGCTCTGAGCACTTGGATTCAACAATTTCCTTCTGCTTTGTCATTTTCGACAACTGGAACTCCCACGTCTCTTTCTATTTATTCATCTCTGCAGGCTGCTCAGTTAGCTCGTCTACCTGAAGGTCTTAGGCTTTCAAATCATCTTTCAACTGGCTTATGTCTTTAGTCAGACGAGTTTCATTATGTTCATGGGCTTCGCCTACTTCCAAAAGACCTCGAGTCATGACTGCACATATCATCAAATAAGCTTTGAGGTTTTGTGTTAACTGTTGAGAACCTATTGACTTCACCTTTTTAACATCCTCAATTGTATTCAGATGATCATAGAGATATCGTAAACCGTCAAAACTGTTGGACCATAACTTGAATTTGGAGGATGGGTTAGTTGAGTGACTACTACCCAAATCCTACATCAAGGTGGTGATAGTCAGGTCGGCCTGACTGGCATCATCACTCATCAAGGTCTTCATTTTCTTTGAAGATACCGACTTAGAATCCCTAGAGGGAGGAGCGGGGGTAGCCTAGGGCTCAGATGCAGTGGGAGTTGCTTTGATAGATTCCATCTTCTCCCTATTAAGGGTTCGAGTTTGAATACTTGTTATATCACTTCTAGAAGCCTACTGATCTCCACACCTCGCTATGGCTTCAGCCATCAACTTCTTTTGTTCAAAAAGCTTGAGGTTTGTCATTTTCGCTGAAAAGAAAAGGCACAAGCAGTAAATCAAAAAACATGAGGATTAATAAGGTTACTAGAAAGCAATAAATAAGTGCATATAAGCATTACCCAAAAACTTAGAAATTCGTTTTGGGTCTTCAGCCATCTATAGTAAATCCTTAACTTTCACTACCCAGAAGGCACCCAAAATGGCCAAAGATCGGATTTTTATATCATTCAACTTGTTGTAGTCGAATCCAGAAACCGACAATGGACTATCTAACCACTAATTCGGGAAATGGTAGTTCCCGTCCAGTTCATAGATAACCCGGTGACACCTTTTCCCACTCTTCACTCGAAGGAACTTGTCCTTAAAACCAATATAGTTGGTGGTATAAGCTTGAAGAAATATCTTCCCTAGAATACCATTGAGAGATACCTAACCTTCTTTTTTCGCTCCTTTCAACTCAAAAAAAATGAGAAAAATAATCCTAAAGTAGGTGTTATGCTTATTGCGTCACAAACGATTTCAAAGGTCGTGATAAAACCTCAGTCATTCAGGCGTAATTAAAAAAAGGCTATGTTTAGGGTTCTGAGGAGATCGGATTCAAAACTGGTAAACCGGATATGAATCTTAAAATCCTCGATTACCCCATAATAGAAATAGAAGTATTCATCGGGCACTCCATTAGTCCAAGTAATACAGACTCTCTCGCCAACCACACAAGGCTCTAAGATAAATTTTCCGCATTCCCAATGGAAGAAACTAAGTTATTAGAATGAAGCTCCGAGATGTATTTGTCGTTGATGACATTATTGAAGGAGAATTGTCATCCAAGGCGCAGCGGAATTTAAAATTTCTCCATTTAGTGATCCTTACGAATGGGCATGATCAGTGATAGAATCGTTACCTCTTGTGGCGATTCAAACCTTTGGTGCAGATCTCTGATAATGATTAAAACCTTTGATACAGATCCACGGGGCGATCACGAACGTTGAACGATGACAACGTCTCTACTCAGTCCACACGAACGGATTCCTTCAATCGCAGTGCTAGCTGTTATGAATGAAGGCTTTGAGTGAGAGAGAGATACGAAATTCCAACTCTTCAGTTGTGTTTTCTGTCTCAGTGAGTTACAATGCTTCTACCCAAGGGGTTCTATTTATAGAACCACTTGTGTGGGCTTCAAGCCAAAAAGCCCACTTAAGTGCATTTTGGCCCATATCTCATAAAATGCCAAAATCACTTAAGTATTTGGTACCTTACCATATTTCGTATTCTACTTAAGTACACTGTACCTTACGATGTTCCTTAATTATTCTATCTCTCATCAATCCGTCCTTTGTGTGTGACCCTATAGGTTTTCGCGGCGTTGGCAATTATATTAAATCACGCATTTAACATAATAAACAGTGAGCGGTATCTAGCAACACATCACTGCTACCCAAGTCACGAAAATGTCATGTGATCTGACAAAACCTCCTGTGATAATAATTATGTGTATAATTACCCCTTTTCCCACATGTCTATATTGAACACAAGGTATAGACCGTGTCACCCTTGTCCAGTTCAATATTGGGCCCATAGACATTTATCCTGTTACGCAGGATTGGCAAATTCCATCTAGGACACTCATGTCCCTCAGCATGCTTTGTGGAGTACCCATCAACTGTCTTTATGGTTATCCAGTTACAGACAATGTTGGATCAGCAATAAAGCACTCGACTCTACATCTAGGATCCATAGTGGTTTCAGGTCGAAGAGTGGTATACACTATTATCACCATGAGAATAACTTATGACACTTTGCATAACTTTCTATATAGTATTCTCATAGCGGGTCAATCCGGTATAAATATTACTCCTAATATTCATACCTATGTTTAAGACTTGATAACTCTTTATCCATGATCCATGAGATGTGATCATCAGTCTACAAACATAATAGTCTTAATGCTTTAATGTTATCCCACTTCACACTAAAGCTCGACTACGGATACTTTAAGAATAGTGTCCTTATGTTCAATGTGTTCTCATGATTAAGTCACACTTAATACATTAAATGGACTATCTATTCCAGGGACTTTATTAATCAACCATAATAAAGAAAATGTCTTTTATTATTAATAAATAATTCGATACAAGTACCAAAAGTATTGGCCTCTAGGGCTTACACCAACAATCTCCCACTAGCACTAGAGCCAATCAGGCATACCCCGTATGCCCATTGATCCAGTATGGCCATCATGCTTCTGCTGCGCAAGAGGCTTTGTCAGTGGGTCAACTATATTATCAAGTGTAGGTACTTTACATATTTTCGCACAACGCCTAAGTATGTGTTTGGATCGTTGGTGAGATCTAGGCTCCTTAGCTGGTGCGATAACACCATTGTTATCATAATAGAGACCAATGGGATCCACAATGCTAGGGACTGTGCCAAGTTCATTGATCCAAACAGCTTCCTTTACTGCACTTAAGGCAGCAATATACTCGGCCTCAGTTGTAGAATCAGCAACTGCATCTTGCGTTGAACTTTTCAAGCTCACAGTGCCACCATTTAAGCAAAACACATAACCAGATTGGAATCATTCATATTAAAGCGTCTCAGCACTTTGTCTATGTACTCTGACTTAGGCCAAGCATTTCATGATCTATCTCTATAGATTCTGATAGGCTGCTTCACCCAGGTCCTTCATAGAAAAGCATTTCCCCCACCAAGACTTTACTTGTTGCAGGGTAGGGATATCGATTCCAATGAGTAATATGTCATCAACATATAATACCAAGAATACGATCATGCTCCCACTAACCTTCTTGTAGACACAAGGCTCATCTTCGTTCTTGATGAATCCATACAGTTTTACTGTTTCATCAAGGCGAAGATTCCATGAGTAGGTCACAGGCTCATCTTGATCCATGAGTAATACATCACCTTCATCAGATATCCATATATCTCAGGTAGGTGACGTATCCTGCCTGACCTACGCTGGTCTTGTTCTACTTGAGCAGGTTGCTCTTACACAACTACTTGTGTTTCCTGCTCTAATTCCTCCATGGGTGTATCGATGCTTTGTGATTCTTGAATTTCTTCAAGCTCTACTTTCCTCCCACTGGTTCCTTTGAAATTAAAATCCTTTTCTAGGAAAACTCCAGTTCGAGCGACAAACACTTTGCCCTCAGAAGGATTGTAGAAGTAATATCCTCTTGTTTCTTTAGGATACCCCACAAATAAGCATTGGTCAGATTTGGGCTCAAGCTTAGTTGAAATTTGTCGTTTCACATAAACTTCGCAACCCCAAATCTTCATGTAAGACATATGTGGTCTCTTACCACTCCATATCTCATATGGCGTCTTTTCAACCTTTTGGATGGAACACGGTTAAGTGTGTAAGTTGATGTCAATGGTGTATGTCCTCAAAAGGAGTTTGGAAGATTAGTGTGACTCATCATGGATCGGACCATGTCCAACAGGGTTCGATTTCTTCTCTCAGATACACCCTTCCATTGGGATGTGCCAGGAGGAGTAAGTTGGGATAGGATCCCACACTCTTTCAGATGGTCATCAAACTCTAGGATTAAATACTCACCACTTCGATCTGATCGAAGAGTTTTAATATTCTTACCTAGTTGGTTTTAATTCGTTAGGTTTCACCCTTTTGTATTAATGTTATTAATAGGCATTTCAAGATCAAGGACACATAGTCCATTGTTCATTTGTGCAGTAGCATAGAATATATCATTCAAATAAATTGAGCAACAATTGTTCTTTATTATAAATGAAAAACCAAACTTGTCCAAACAAGCAACGGAAATAATATTCCTGCTAATTGCAGGTACATAATAACAGTTCTCTAACTGAATTATTAAACCACTAGGTAAAGTCAATACAAAAGTTCCTACGGCTAAAGCAGCAACCTTTGCTCCATAGCCAACTCGTAGGTCGACTTCACCTTTTGCCAAATCTCTACTCCTTTTTAGTTCCTGCACATTTGTACAAATGTTAGAAATGCATCCAGTATCTAATACCCATGATGCAGAAGTAGATAAATTAATAACAAAAATACCTGAAGTTGAAGTCTCTACTCCATTCTTCTTATCTTCCAGGTACTTTGGGTAGTTCCTCTTCCAGTGTCCGGTCTTATCGCAATGGAAGCAGGTGCCTTCTTTTGCTATGCCTCCACTAGGCTTCAAAGCAGCAGTGGGTCTGGGATTGGCAACTTCCTTGCCCTTCCCCTTATCACTCTGCTTAGTGGGCCTTTTGTTCTGTCTCTTTCCATTTTCGATCATCAGAATGGACTTCCCTTTTGACTTCAGATTCTGCTCGGCAATTCTTAACATGGCGAGCAGTTCAGGAAGAGATTTGTCCATATCAATCATATTAAAATTTAGGACAAATTGACTGAAGCTATCTGGCAACGATTGCAAGATCAAATCAGTTGCAAGTTCCTTTTCGAGGGGAAAACCCAATCTCTCAAGGTTTTCCACATACCCAATCATCTTGAGTACATGGGGACCTACAGGGGCTCCCTCAGCTAACTTGCTTTGAAAAAGGGCTTTTGAAACTTCAAACCTCTCATGCCTTGCTTGCTCTTGATAGAGCAACTTCAGGTGTTCGATCATATCGAATGCTGACATGTTCTCATGTTGCTTTTGCAATTCTGAGTTCATGGTAGCCAGCATGAGACAAGCAGTTTCATTGGCATCATCGACATGCTTCTTATAAGCATCTCTTTCTGCCTTAGGTGAAGAACTAGGAGGTTCCTCTTCAGGAACAGGTGTCTCCAAGACATACAGCTTTTTATCATGTTTGAGGACAATCCTCAGGTTTCGGTGTCAATCCAGAAAATTTGTCTCAGACAATTTTTCCTTATCAAGGATTGATCGCAAGATGTTGTTAGAGGTGTTTGCTGTCATGGTAATCTACACAAGGATTAATGAAAAATATAAGTAGCATTGACATATTTAATTAGGCCTTTTAATTAAACATGCTCCCACTATTTTACTCAAAACAAATGACCCTCATCATCTTATTCGGAAAATCCCGTTGGAAGATTTTCTAGTGGGTCGAGATCCATATTTCACTTCGTTCTAAGTCCGCGTAGGCGGATTACACATAACTAGGTTATTTAGGCAAAAACTCCTTCTAATTGTATCTCATACAACTCTCGAAAATTTCAATTGGGTGAATAACTCCTTATTCCAATCCATCATATGGATTATTCCCAACTCTTGCTTCTAAACATATATAAGAAAATTATAATCAAGTTTGACTCATCGTTTTAGCAGTTGGATATTACAATTATCCCATCGCACCTTAACTAATACAAAACATGCACCTCGCGTAGGCGAAACCTACATTATTCGATACCAGTCTTGATGAGTGCTAAAACTTGGAAAGCAAACATATATAATATTCTCATAATTTGTTTAGTTAAGTTTGACCCATTGTTTTAACAGTTGGATATTACAATTATCCCATCGCACCTTACTAATATATAGATCATGCACCTCGCGTAGGCGAAACCTACATTATCCATTACTAGTCTTGATGAGTGTTAAAACTTGGAAAGCATAAACTTAATATTTAATTTGAGGGAATTGCAATTTTTCTGATCTCACCGGCTTGTTTATCATATAAACCGTCTCTCACATGCATCAACATACATTCACATGCATCAACATACATACATACATAATGAAACAGTTATGGCCCCTAGCGCAATTGTTCTCCCAAGCCAATGAGAGAACCTAAGCTAACCTACAACGATCTAAGCTTCTCCAAGCAAGATCTTCAAGGTTGTCCTCATTTGGCACTGACTTCTTTGCTTTCTTCATATCATTACATTACATGAAAGAAACTCGTTTTACATACGAGGGAGTGAGATGAGAAAAGAAGTTACATTTTGGAGATTAAGAGAGAGGCACGACACGCAGGTCGTATTTTAAAACCCAAAACAAAACAAAGGGAAACTAAGGCCATAACCGATCACCACAAGACAATAATAAACACTTTATTATTATTATTATTAATTCCTTTAATTAATTAAAATCAAATTAAATTTCGACGACCTATCACACTACGCAGAGTTAGTCGGGGGTCCGCTGCCCGGACAGCGGGAACGGGTGTTCCGCTGCCCGGTCAGCGGTGCTCGAAAATTTTAATGAACAATTCATTTAAAATTGACGTCGTTTTTCGTATCAACACTTGATACTTCAAAGCACTTTTTCTAGCCGAAAGGGTGAATTTTTTCTTGCGTTAACCGGTTAACCATATGCGTTAATGTCACATAATCACTTCACACCATGTTCCAAAATAACAGTCATGCTCTTTATTTAATCAAATAAACAGTTGCATAAATCGCAGCGGATATAAATCAAATCAATCAAAGCATGTAACACATTACATGTAAAATGGTTCACAACCAACAGTAAAACATTTAAAACATCCCTTCCCGATGTTACATCTATCAGAGCATGACCCACTAAGGAACTACTCTAGACTCCAAGTACTAGCTCCTACTCAATCACTGCTCGTTACCTGAAAAACAGTTGTAAGGGTGAGTTCCTCAATCGATATAATGAGTATTATAAGATATCATGTCATGTTAAGTAATTTAACACACTTCATCACCCTAATCCAAACGTATATTTAGTAACAGCACATCAACTCAACATAATACTCAACACCAACACAAACACACGTATAATATTGGAATACATCCATTCATATTATACGCCATACATATATTATGCAATGAGACTCCATGCATGCGGTACCGACTATTCGTGAACATATAGTTCAACCTCACCGTCCAAATCCAGGCACGGCTACCAAGCTCACTAGTCCCACTCATTTGAGACATAGTGACTCACTCACTAATTCCTCACCATGGGAATTAGCTACCACCATAAAGGCCACAATATGCATGCTAATCACCTAGCAATGCAACAACAACAACTCAAGAATAGACATATGCCCACACTCTAAGCCATAAAACAATCTATTCACAAATGCATACATAACTGATACATTCACAGCATCATGCATACCATCACACATCATCAGTATTTTATCATATAAGCATATCATATCATGCCAAATAACAACCACAGTATTAGCACACTCTACTAATACCTATACTACTCAAAACAACGGAAAATAATCCCTACTATATCACACATCAGCTAAGTTACATCATTCAGCTGAAATGACCAAAAACTGTCCAACCAAAGTTCAGAAAATCACAATTCTGCCCATACGCGTATTGCCTATGCCCATACGCGTATTGCCCATTCCTGACCAAGTCCATACGCGTATTGCCCACGCCCATACGCGTACCAACAGAGACAATTTCACGTTCAAAACATCATCTTTTTCACTCATACGCGTATGGTCTACCCCATATGCGTACCACGCACAGGATACGCGTATCACACGCGTATGGCGCGTATCAGCGCCAATTTTCCCCTTTTCCAAGCCCTCCCATACGCGTATCGCCTAGTGCCATACGCGTATGACCAGAATCCAGTTTTCCAGATCTGCTATGGGTTTTCTCTGCTACGAGATCTTCCAAACCCAACCTTCCACAGTCCAATTTTACACAACGATCAACCATATTATCAGATACAGATCATACACATTTCGACAACGCAATTTACTAACCTTACTACATCTAATTCCTACGAATTTCTTCCAATTGGGATCCAAATTTCGTTCATCAAATGTTTCACAGATTCAGCATACATCATTCTAATCAGAGTCAAATTCATGGTTTCTCACTACCCATTACATGTTATCCCATAAGACCCATCAAACGACGATAAACCCCCCTTACCTGATTAATCCGGCAAATTCCGTTAGTTTCAAGCTTTTCCTCTTCTCTTGCTCTGCCTCTTTGCCCTTTCCCACTTCCAGCCGCTTGCTCTGTTTTCCTTTTCACGTGAAAACCTTTTTCCAAAAATTGGGACTTTTTATTATTCCCACTTATATACTCCAATAATAAAATCCAATAATATTATTCCAAAATAATAATAATAATAATCCAATTATCTAATTAAATTAATAAATATATTATTAACTTAATTTAAATAATTACCATATTATTATCGGGGTGTTACAACTCTCCCCCACTAAAAGAGTTTTCGTCCTCGAAAACGTACCTCAAGCGAACAACTCTGGGTAAGACTCCTTCATCTTACTCTCCAGTTCCCAAGTCACATTGCCACCTGCTGGTCCTCCCCAAGCTACCTTCACCAAGGCAATCTCTTTACCCCGCAACTGCTTCAACTCTCGATCCTCAATCCTCATAGGTGATGTTTCAACAGTCAGGTTATCTCTCACCTGTACATCATCTATTTGGACTACATGCGACGGATCATGAATGTACCTCCTCAGCTGAGACACATGAAAAACCTCATGCAAATTCGCAAGCGACGGCGGTAAAGCGATACGATAGGCTACCTCTCCTATCCTCTCCAAAATCTGATAAGGACCAATAAATCGAGGTGTCAACTTCTTTGACTTCAAAGCTCGACCAACCCCAGTTATCGGAGTAACACGAAGAAACACATGATCTCCCTCTTGAAACTCAAGTGACTTCCTTCTCTTGTCGTGATAACTCTTCTGACGACTCTGAGCAATTCTCATCTTCTCCTGAATCATCTTAATCTTTTCCGTAGTCTGTTGAACAATCTCCGGTCCAACCACAGCACTCTCACCGGACTCATACCAACATAAAGGTGTCCGACATCTCCTACCATACAAAGCTTCAAACGGTGCCATACCAATGCTCGAATGAAAACTATTGTTGTAGGTAAACTCAATCAAAGGCAAATAACAATCCCAAGAACCTCCCTTTTCCAAGACACAAGCTCTCAAAAGATCCTCTAGTGACTGAATCGTCCTCTCAGTCTGACCATCAGTCTGCGGATGATATGCAGAACTCAATCTCAGCTTAGTTCCCAAAGCCTTCTGCAAACCTTCCCAAAATTTTGATGTAAATCTAGGATCTCTGTCCGAAACAATACTCGACGGAATACCATGCAAACTTACAATCTTCTCAATATACAGCTCAGCTAATCTCTCTAACGGATAATCCATTCTGATCGGAATGAAATGAGTCGATTTCGTCAATCTATCAACAATCACCCAAATAGCTTCAAAATTCTTACTTGTCTTCGGTAAACCAGAAACAAAATCCATACTAATACTATCCCACTTCCACTCTGGAATAGCCAACGGTTGCATTAGCCCAGACGGCTTTTGATGCTCAATCTTTGACTTCTGACAAGTCAAACAGGAATAAACAAAACTCGCAATCTCTCTCTTCATTCCCGGCCACCAAAATAACTTTTTCAAATCATGATACATCTTCGTAGCTCCAGGATGAATACTCAAGCCACTACGATGTCCTTCTTCAAGAATACTCTTCTTAAGTTCGGTAACATCTGGAATACACACCCGATTACCAAATTTCAAAACACCATTCTCATCAACTCTGAATTCACCACCTTGACCTTGATTCACTAAAGTCAACTTATCAACCAAAAGCACATCGGATTTCTGACCCTCTCTAATCTCATCCAGAATACCACTCGTTAACTTCAACATTCCCAATTTAACACTATTGTGAGTACTCTCACACACCAAACTCAAGTCTCTAAACTGCTCAATTAAATCCAATTCCTTAACCATTAACATAGACATATGCAATGATTTCCGACTCAATGCATCAGCCACTACGTTTGCTTTACCCGGATGGTAATTCAAACCAAAATCGTAATCCTTCAGAAATTCTAACCATCTCCTCTGTCTCATATTCAGCTCTTTCTGATCAAACAAATACTTTAAACTTTTATGGTCACTGAAAACCTCAAATCTTGACCCGTACAAATAATGCCTCCATAACTTCAGAACAAAAACCACAGCTGCCAACTCCAAATCGTGTGTCGGATAGTTCCTCTCATGAACCCTCAGTTGTCTCGAAGCATAAGCTATAACCTGCTTATTCTGCATCAACACACCACCCAAGCCCAACAATGAAGCATCACAGTAAACCTCAAATGATTCCGACGAACTCGGTAATATCAGAATAGGAGCAGTAGTCAACCTTCTCTTTAACTCTTGGAAACCTTCTTCACATTTTGAGTCCCAAACAAATGCTTGCCCCTTTCTAGTCAAAATCGTCAACGGTAACGCCAACTTAGAAAATCCCTCAATAAACTTCCTATAATAACCAGCCAAACCCAGGAAACTGCGAATCTCGGCAACAGACTTCGGAGCTTACCACTTAGACACCGCTTCTATCTTAGAAGGATCAACAGCAACACCACCTCTTGAAATCACGTGACCAAGAAAACTAACCTCTTCTAACCAAAATTCACACTTTGACAGTTTAGCAAATAACTGCTTTTCTCGTAGAACTCTTAAAACCATTCTCAAATGCTCAGCATGCTCTTCTTCAGATTTCGAATACACTAAAATATCGTCAATAAACACCACAACAAACTGGTCTAGATACGGATGGAAAATCCTATTCATGTATTCCATAAATACTCCAGGCGCATTAGTCACGCCAAAAGGCATTACAGAATACTCATAATGTCCATACCTTGTTCTGAAAGCAGTCTTCTGAATATCCTCAGTTTTCACACGTATCTGATGATACCCAAATCTCAAATCTATCTTGCTGAACACACTCGCACCAACTAATTGATCCATCAAATCATCGATCCTCGGCAAAGGATACCGATTCCTGATAGTCACTTTATTCAATTGCCTGTAGTCCACACACAACCGCATAGTACCTTCTTTCTTCTTAACCAATAACACTGGTGCACCCCACGGTGACACACTCGGACGAATAAATTTCTTATCCAACAGATCTTCCAACTGACTCTTCAATTCAGTTAACTCAACAGCAGACATACGGTACGGAGCCATCGATATCGGTCTAGTACCAGGTACCAAATCAATCGAGAACTCAACTTCACGCTCTGGCGGCAATTCATTCACTTCTTCAGGAAACACATCAGGAAAATCACACACCACGGCTAGATTACCAATCACCAGTTTATCTTTAGCTTCCAAAGTCGCTAACAGCATAAACAACTCTGCCCCATCTGCTACTTCCTCATTCACCTGCCTTGCAGATAGAAACAAACTCTTTCCTTCCTCAATCTCAGGAAAAATCACAATCTTATCAAAACAATTGATATAAACTCGGTTAAACACCAACCAGTTCATACCCAGGATAACATCAACCTGCACTAGTGGAAGACACACTAGGTCCATTCCAAAGTCTCTACCAAAAATACTCAAAGGACAATTCAAACAAACTGAAGTAGTAGTCACTGAACCCTTCGCAGGAGTATCAATCACCATACTACCATGCATCTCAGATATCTCTAACTTAAGTTTCACAGCACAATCCAAAGATATAAAGGAATGAGTAGCACCTGTGTCAATAATAGCTACAAGAGGAAAGCCATTAATATAACACGTACCTCGGATTAAACGATCATCTGCAGAAGTCTCAGAACCCGATAAAGCAAAGACCTTGCCTCCTGACTGATTCTCTTTCTTCGGCTTAGGACACTGTGGACTAATATGACCCAACTCTCCACAGTTGAAACAAGTCACCGTCTTCATCCGGCACTCTGCAGCCAAATGACCACCTTTTCCACACTTGAAACACTTCTTCTCATTACTGGTACACTCATGGATACGATGTCCAGCCTGACCACATCTGTAACACTTAGCAGGGGCGCTAGAGTCTCCCCCACTAGGCCTCTTCATCCCACTCTGTCTCTGAAAACCTTTGCCAGCTGCATACGGTTTTCCACGATCATTCTGATTCTTGCCTTTCCTATCAACCCTTTGCTGATAGCTTTCTGCTCTGGCTTTGGAATCCTGTTCAAAAATCCTGCAACAGTCAACCAAGTCAGAAAATACTCTGATCCGCTGATACCCAATAGCCTGCTTGATCTCGGGACGTAACCCATTCTCAAACTTCACACACTTTGAAAATTCTCCAGCAGCCTCACTATAGGGAGTGTAATACTTCGACAGCTCTGTGAACTTAGCAGCATACTCCGTAACAGACTTGTTACTCTGCTTCAACTCTAAGAACTCTATCTCTTTCTTTCCTCTGACATCTTCTGGAAAGTACTTCCTCAGGAATCTCTCTCTGAACACAGCCCAAGTGATTTCAGCATTCCCAGCAGTTTCCAACTCAGTGCGGGTAGCAACCCACCAATCATCAGCTTCCTCTGACAGCATATGCGTACCGAACCTGACCTTCTGGTTATCGGCACACTCAGTTACTCGGAAGATCCTCTCGATCTCCTTCAACCACTTCTGAGCGCCATCTGGATCGTATGCTCCCTTGAACATTGGAGGATTGTTCTTCTGGAACTCACTCAATTGACGAGCAGCTCCCATTCCCACAACATTCAGATTCCCTCCAAGTACTCCAGCTAGCATACCCAGCGCCTCAGCAATCGCAGCATCATCTCTACCTCTTCCAGCCATCTCTATTCTGAAAACCCAACAAGCTAAACAATAAGTACTGATAGGGGTACACAACACCTATCCCGTACAGGGAAACAGAATAATTACGACTCGACTCGACCGACTATGCTCTGATACCACTAATGTAACACCCTTCTAAAATACCCCAATAATTTAATTAAATATCAAAATACAACATCAAAGTAATTATGCAGTTAAGGGTGTCACATAATCACTTCACACCATGTTCCAAAATAACAGTCATGCTCTTTATTTAATCAAATAAACAGTTGCATAAATCGCAGCGGATATAAATCAAATCAATCAAAGCATGTAACACATTACATGTAAAATGGTTCACAACCAACAGTAAAATATTTAAAACATCCCTTCCCGATGTTACATCTATCAGAGCATGACCCACTAAGGAACTACTCTAGACTCCAAGTACTAGCTCCTACTCAATCACTGCTCGTTACCTGAAAAACAGTTGTAAGGGTGAGTTCCTCAATCGATATAATGAGTATTATAAGATATCATGTCATGTTAAGTAATTTAACACACTTCATCACCCTAATCCAAACGTATATTTAGTAACAGCACATCAACTCAACATAATACTCAACACCAACACAAACACACGTATAATATTGGAATACATCCATTCATATTATACGCCATACATATATTATGCAATGAGACTCCATGCATGCGGTACCGACTATTCGTGAACATATAGTTCAACCTCACCGTCCAAATCCAGGCACGGCTACCAAGCTCACTAGTCCCACTCATTTGAGACATAGTGACTCACTCACTAATTCCTCACCATGGGAATTAGCTACCACCATAAAGGCCACAATATGCATGCTAATCACCTAGCAATGCAACAACAACAACTCAAGAATAGACATATGCCCACACTCTAAGCCATAAAACAATCTATTCACAAATGCATACATAACTGATACATTCACAGCATCATGCATACCATCACACATCATCAGTATTTTATCATATAAGCATATCATATCATGCCAAATAACAACCACAGTATTAGCACACTCTACTAATACCTATACTACTCAAAACAACGGAAAATAATCCCTACTATATCACACATCAGCTAAGTTACATCATTCAGCTGAAATGACCAAAAACTGTCCAACCAAAGTTCAGAAAATCACAATTCTGCCCATACGCGTATTGCCTATGCCCATACGCGTATTGCCCATTCCTGACCAAGTCCATACGCGTATTGCCCACGCCCATACGCGTACCAACAGAGACAATTTCACGTTCAAAACATCATCTTTTTCACTCATACGCGTATGGTCTACCCCATACGCGTACCACGCACAGGATACGCGTATCACACGCGTATGGCGCGTATCAGCGCCAATTTTCCCCTTTTCCAAGCCCTCCCATACGCGTATCGCCTAGTGCCATACGCGTATGACCAGAATCCAGTTTTCCAGATCTGCTATGGGTTTTCTCTGCTACGAGATCTTCCAAACCCAACCTTCCACAGTCCAATTTTACACAACGATCAACCATATTATCAGATACAGATCATACACATTTCGACAACGCAATTTACTAACCTTACTACATCTAATTCCTACGAATTTCTTCCAATTGGGATCCAAATTTCGTTCATCAAATGTTTCACAGATTCAGCATACATCATTCTAATCAGAGTCAAATTCATGGTTTCTCACTACCCATTACATGTTATCCCATAAGACCCATCAAACGACGATAAACCCCCCTTACCTGATTAATCCGGCAAATTCCGTTAGTTTCAAGCTTTTCCTCTTCTCTTGCTCTGCCTCTTTGCCCTTTCCCACTTCCAGCCGCTTGCTCTGTTTTCCTTTTCACGTGAAAACCTTTTTCCAAAAATTGGGACTTTTTATTATTCCCACTTATATACTCCAATAATAAAATCCAATAATATTATTCCAAAATAATAATAATAATAATCCAATTATCTAATTAAATTAATAAATATATTATTAACTTAATTTAAATAATTACCATATTATTATCGGGGTGTTACATTAACCGGTTAACACTGTTTGAAAACTTTTAGAAAATTCTTTTCTGCCTTGCGTTAACCGGTTAACACCGTTGAAAAATTTCTTGGAAAACTGTTTTCCGCCTTGCGTTAACCGGTTAACCAAATGCGTTAACCGATTAACACTGTTTGAAAATTAAAAAAAATTATTTCGCATTTCGTTAACCGGTTAACCATACGCGTTAACCGGTTAACACTGTTCCAAAAAGTGTTTAGGAAGCACAACTCTTGTGCGTTCAAACCCCAATCGCATAACTCTCTGATAACACAACCCTTGTGCCGTCACTGACCCTGATGCACCAATTTCAGACCGTCAAACACATCTCGATTGTTAATTCAGTATGATTGATCAACACGTCATTGCTTCACCATACTAATGTCGGATCAAGAAGCAAACGACCATTGATCGCTCAAAGGAAAACAATCATTGAGGGTTTGAATGAACGAAACGAGAACACTATATCATATATAATGTATTTTGCATCAGGATTACATATATCACATATATGTAACTTGATCGATCTCAATTTAACCTTTGATTCATTCTGTCTTTAATCATATTATTACAGAACAAAAACAGTTATCAGATTCATGGTTTCGTAAGTGGCTCTGATACCACTGAAGGAGAATTGCCATCCAAGGCGCAGCGGAATTTAAAATTTCTCCATTTAGTGATCCTTACTAATGGGCGTGATCAGTGATAGAATCGTTACCTCTTGTGGCGATTCAAACCTTTGGTGCAGATCTCTGATAATGATCAAAACCTTTTATACAGATCCACGGGGCGATCACGAACGTTGAACGATGACAACGTCTCTACTCAGTCCACACGAACGGATTCCTTCAATCGCAGTGCTAGCTGTTATGAATGAAGGCTTTGAGTGTGAGAGAGATACGAAATTCCAACTCTTCAGTTGTGTTTTCTGTCTCAGTGAGTTACGATGCTTCTACCCAAGGGGTTCTATTTATAGAACCACTTGTGTGGGCTTCAAGCCAAAAAGCCCATTTAAGTGCATTTTGGCCCATATCTCATAAAATGCCAAAATCACTTAAGTATTTGGTACCTTACCATATTTCGTATTCTACTTAAGTACATCGTACCTTACGATGTTCCTTAATTATTCTATCTCTCATCAATCTGTCCTTTGTGTGTGACCCTATAGGTTTTCACGGCATTGGCAATTATATTAAATCACGCATTTAACATAATAAACAGTGAGCGGTATCTAGCAACACATCACTGCTACCCAAGTCACGAAAATGTCATGTGATCTGACAAAACCTCCTGTGATAATAATTATGTGTATAATTACCCCTTTGCCCATATGTCTATATTGAACACAAGGTATAGACCGTGTCACCCTTGTCCAGTTCAATATTGGGCCCATAGACATTTATCCTGTTACGCAGGATTGGCAAATTCCATCTAGGACACTCATGTCCCTCAGCATGCTTTGTGGAGTACCCATCAACTGTCTTTATGGTTATCCAGTTACGGACAACGTTGGATCAGCAATAAAGCACTCAACTCTACATCTAGGATCCATAGTGGTTTCAGGTCGAAGAGTGGTATACACTATTATCACCATGAGAATAACTTATGACACTTTGCATAACTTTCTATATAGTATTCTCATAGCGGGTCAATCCGGTATAAATATTACTCCTAATATTCATACCTATGTTTAAGACTTGATAACTCTTTATCCATGATCCATGAGATGTGATCATCAGTCTACAAACATAATAGTCTTAATGCTTTAATGTTATCCCACTTCACACTAAAGCTCGACTACGGATACTTTAAGAATAGTATCCTTATGTTCAATGTGTTCTCATGATTAAGTCACACTTAATACATTAAACGGACTATCTATTCCAGGGACTTTATTAATCAACCATAATAAAGAAAATTCCTTTTATTATTAATAAATAATTCGATACAAGTACCAAAAGTATTGACCTCTAGGGCTTACACCAACAATTATGGTCGTAGCTTAGGACCTTTTTATCTATTAAAAGTCATGTTGCCTCCATCAGACTGTCTAACAAACGTAAGGACGAAACCTTTGAGTCAGTGTTATACATAGGTGAAGGGATTTCACGATAAACTTCTCTAATAATCCAGTCAAAATCCATTCGATTCAAATAACCCTTACACTCTCACATGCAAGCATTCCAAATCATATTTCTATCACTAGCAGTAGGGGAAATCGAGCATTCTCCCGAGTAACTTTAGCCTCGTATTGAAGACATTCTAAAGGAACAAAAGGAGTGAAAAGGAGAAAGAAAATGATACCTGAGGTTGGAGATAGCAGAAGAATCGAGCGATGGATGAAGCAAAATTTTGTCTACAACACTTGGGAAGAAGATCACTAACTTGGGTAAATAACCAAAGTGAAAGAGCAAAGTTCCTTTTAAAATAAGTTTGTAACGATAAAAAATTCATAACAAAGAAAAGCCATGATGACAAGTGGGAGTTTCCATAAAAACCATCATGATGAGGAGAGAGAAAGATTTGTCATCATTGAGATGACTAACACTTTAGTGACTCGCCTAGTAGAAGGTTGGTCTAAAAGGAGGAAATTCCAAAACTATCTTGTCCGAACACTTCAATCCACTAGGATCTCGTGATCGGGGGGGCTTATGTACATCTTGGAATTTCCTAAAGTTGGGGTTGTAGAAGGCCGAGTATGAAGAGGCAAGTAGGTCGGGTAATCATAACCATACACAAGTCGAAATTCAGTTAAAGTTCACTTAGATGCAAGGTCAGCACGATGGAGCTGACCATGTGATAACTCGGAAGGAAGAACAAGTTGGACCCGACTTTAGTGCTAGGAAACCATATGGACGATCATGAGGAACAATTACGAAATGCCTTCATGATTACGTGGGGGTTACAAAAGTTAATGGACAAGGTGTTACTTGGCAATCATAGTAGGCGGCGGACGTTAAGCATAATTATTTTTATGAGGGATGTGAAGAGGTGTGCCTTTAAGGATCATTGATAAATGAAGCAATTAAAAAGGAGTTAGCCCATGAAGACGAGGGGGAACCACCTGACAAAAATATTTTACAGACATTTAACCAATTATTTGAGACTCTCCCTAACTAGCATCGGGGAAATTAACTTTTTAATGTTTTTAACAAGAATATATATTAATAATGATAGTTTAATCTTTTTTATTATCTATTATTTATACTCTATTATAATTTTTATTCTACATATTTTATCATTTTAATAAAAATCCTAGAATCTCTTCTCTTTTATTAACATTATCAACGGCCATCTTTACAACAAAGATGAAATAATTAATCCTTGAAGCGTATTTCACTCACACTCGAACCAAATTGTTCTATATACCAAAATCTCAGAATAAGGAGATAATTTATACTCTAAAAGAATAAGAAATAGAAGAAATTAACACTTAAACTATTTGGTAAAAATAAAATAGCATAAAAATATTTTAAATTAATTATTTATTTTAATTTAAATAAATAGTCGAAATGAAGAAAAGTAATTCACTTTAAACTTAAACGCTATTTTAAATAGCATTTGAAATCCGGTAGAAGCCCCTAAAATATACTAAAAATGAGCTAGGGAATTGTTTTTTTTTTTTTGTGTAATAGAAAATCAGTGGCAGATCCACTTCCTTTAAAGAGATTATAATAACACTCATTCTCGTCCATTTGACATGTTTGTATCTTTTGTTTCCTGTTTGAGAGTCAATGGGTTGAATTACGTGAATTTGAACCAACCCACAAATAATCATATGTGCTATAGTATGCTTTACTCACTCATATCAATCTTTTTTAATGGATTGTTGTTCCCACCTAACGTCTTCATGATGAAAATTCAATGATGTTTTTAAATTTTAGATTTTATTATTTGAATGCATCTAAAAATGTAAAAGAAAAATGCTAAATAGAAGATATAAAGATTAAAAAATAAATAATAATAAGAGATATGAATCTAACGGTCTGTTTGTTTTAAATTTTTTTTAAAAATGATGTTTATAGTGTTATATATTTTAGTGTAAAAAAATTTTATAAAGAAATTTTTCATAAAAGCTTCAAATGTAAATTTTGTTTGAATAGTTATTCTTAAAATGTTATTTTAGGTATTTTATCATTTTATCGAAACTTTTTTTGGATATCAAAATTTTAAAAATCACTTAATTTTGAAGCTATTTCAAATAGCTTTTTCTAAAAATTATTTTTGAGATATAATTTTTTTTAAAAATTGTGATTTTGACTATGTTTTGATCTTCAATAATGTATATTTATGTTATACAATGAACAATTCAATCTTTAAATTTATAAAAAGTAAATTTAGAAAAACTTATAATATTTTGAAAAACATTTTTGTAAAATCCATTTTTAAAAATACAAAAAAAAATCCATTTTTTTAAAGTTAAAACAAATTGGCCCTAGATCTCGTCTTCTCTCTTTTTATCATACCACATTCATATTTCAGAATTAGATTAAAATAACATTGAAATAATTATTATTCTAATCTCTGTAACTTTTACGGAGATCAATTTCCAAACACGTTTGATTTATATATTTTTGGCAGATATTTTCCTCTTCCTTCTTCATTTTAGAGAGTTACTCATAATCTAAAAATAGAGTTTTTGAGTGTAGCAGGAAATTCATGATCATCAAGCTATGGATAAGCAAGACATCAAATAACAAGAGTCGCTACCGCACTTTTATTGTTTCCAAGGGAAAAGGGAAAAGTACGAATAAAACCCAAAAATAAGAAGTTTTCAAATCAAAACTAATAAAATGTCAGAGATTATAGGTAAGGGGGTTGGTTACACAAAGGGAATGTGTTAGCACCCAAAGTGTCCTAGGTACTCCTAGGGAGCCCTTTTTTGTGTACATGAGTATTTTTGTACAAAATGATGTTTGCAAGCAAATAGAATGGGGAGATGAGAAAAGAATTCATTAATTATATTTTTATGTTTGACAAGACCTTCGGACTTGTGCCTAAGTACCAACATAAAGTTGAGGATCAAAACCTCGTAGTTCGTGGTATAAATTTCAAAGTGGATGCATTGCTTTTAATAAAAAATTAAGTTTGAAGGCACAAAGGTCTAAAAATGGTTTAAATGAGTTAGTTCTTTTTTACTTTTGAAAATTTTAAGTCAAGTATAATTAAGTATATTTACAAGTTTGATTAGGAAAATGGGTTTGAAAAAGCAATGGCATAAGGCCAAAGTTTCTAACTTGCAAAATGGTCTAAGTTTGGAAAACAAGAACAAACAAAGAAGTTTTTTTTAAAGGAGGGAGAGACTTTGAAATTAAAAAAATGGGGAGGAGATGGAGAGACTAATCCTAAGCATAAATTTAAAGTTGAGAGTTGAAAAGATCTGATCAATGAGTTGCAATCCAATAGACAAGATGTCATATAGAAATCCAAATTCCCTTGGACATTAGAATCAAGCAACAAACAATACACAAAATATCAACTTGAAGAGCAAGGCATCAAATAAAGATATTCATATCCAAGGTTAGCAACTCCATGATCTTTCTTCAAATTTGCCCATGTAACAGATGAGTTTCAAGATGCCATAAGTCACAGGTTCAAAATAACAGCTTCACAATGATCATGTTGCAGATGAACTCCAAAATGGATCTTCAATGATGTATCAGATAAAGTTTCAAATCACAAGCACTTGATTACATGAAAGCTGGCATTGGCCAAGTCCTTTGTATATGGAGTGTTGCCTAAATTCTAAGTCCAAAAGTCTCGGATCAAACCTACAGTCCACACAAGATCTTTTTTAGGGTTTTTGTTCATATTATGTACATTAATGGTCAAATACCACACAAGCAATCATAATATACACAAGCAAAATATCACAAAGTATGGTCCAAGTGGACAAAGTGAAAATTACATTAACATAAACAATTAGGATGGTATGAATAATGACAAATGAATAAAGCTAAAAATAAAAAAAGTGCATTAAAGTAAATGACTTGAAATTAGATGTTAGTTGTTAATGAGTTAGAAGTTAGTATTGCTTTTGCTTTTATTTTTAAGTCATTCTTTAAAGAACACTCAACCCACTTATCACAAGCACGGATCCTTGAACCAAGACATCTTCCAAAGGAAGGAAAAAAGGTCAAGTTTCCACACAATACCATGAAAGAGGGGAGACTTACAATCTCACTAACTAGAATGATATGCCTTTTGTGTCAAAATTTAGAGTTATGTTAAGCAATCGTAATTGGACTTATGTAGTAGTCACAACTATTTGAGGTCGGGCAATAGAATTTTGGTGTTAATGCATGTTAGAGACATAGTATAATGGACTATGCTCATGAAACATACCACACACAAAAAGAATATGCAAAAGTAGTGGCTCAATCTCATCCATACTCATGTTGATTTTGCAATCAACTAGCCTTAGGATATAGAGATATCATAGGTCCATACATGAATGCATAAAGAAATGGAATGAGATGAAGAGGGAGGGAAGATAGATCAAACTCAAATTGGACAAAGGAGAACTTTTACCAAATTAAGATCATTCATTCATTTTGGGAGATGGAATGTACATTCCATCAATCCCCTAAATCCAATGATCTTAACCTAGCAAAGTCAAATCAACCTTGACCAAGGCCCAACAACACAAGTCAAACTTCCAAAGTCAATCAAAATGGCTCAAAACAATTATTTTGGCATTTAAACAATTAAAAATACTAAAAATAATACATTAATTTAAATATGGTTGGTCAAATTCCTAAAACCTCATCAAAATACCAAAGAAATGGCCATGAGATTTATCATAGGTCAAACAAGGTCAAAGGACCTTGGAGAAAATTTTTCAGAATTTTTGGAAACTTAAAAGTATTTTTAAACAATTAAAAATAATCACAAAATCAATTAAATCATGAAAAGTATTAATAATGATCCAAAAAATAATTTTAATTCACAATATGAAAGAGGATTTTATTTTTAAAAATTTGGTGAAAGTCTCATAATTTTTGGATCAATATTAAAATTAATATGAATTAATAAAAATCAAGGGAATAAAATGAAAATCAGAAATTACAAAAAAAAAACGTGGACCACTTGATCTCCCTCATTAATTGAGGTGGCAGATCAAGTGGCCACAAACGCGCGTTCCATGATGGAACTTAGTCAGCGCGTCACACAACTGGTCATCCAAACCAACGCTTGTGATTAAAATATTTTAAACTGGATCAATGGTTCAGGACCACGCCACATCATTGCCGGAGCAAAGCGTCGGTCGTCTTCTCAGGCGACCTTGGTCGGACTGGTCCAATCATTACCATGACATAAATGAAAAAGGAGGACATGATCTGAAAGAAAAAATGGCGTAGAGCACGAATCTAACCTTAGTTTTAACTGACTCCAAATATATAGAAAGATATGAGGAGTTGAATTTTGAGGTGTGTCAACTGAGTTGCTTCGATTGGACCTCAAAGCAACTCAATCTTCTTTCCTACATTTGTAGGACTTCAGACAACCAAAGATCCAAGAGAATTGATGAGAATTGAGTGAGAATCGAAGAGAAGAAAAAATCTGGAAAATACCTTCAATGTTGTACAGAACTTGATCCTCTTTGCTTCAATTCTTGTTTGATTTTGCTCCAATAGCTTGCAGAAGTGGATTAGGAATGGTAAGAATCTTTGGATCCTGGAGTTTTTAAATCTCCAAACAGTGAGATTCAAACTCAAATTTCAAGTGAAAATTATCAGGTTTTCCTTTGAATTATGAGGGTTTGAAGAGTGGAGGCAAAGCTGGGGCGCAAGGATCCCTTGAAATGATCTCAGAGGGTCTCTATTTATAGCAAATTCAAGTGCTATTTGCACACTTGCAATTTCTTCCAAATTTGGCAATGTCATGTTCAAGCTTGCATGGGCATGTACAGGCCCATGAAGCAATGCACTAAGGTCCAAAACCAACTGAAATGAGGTCTGAATCAAGGTTGATTGTAAAGGCAATGTGAAATGATCATAATAAGTTTTGATTTTACCAATTGATGTAGGCCTGTTAACACCATGTGCAGCCCTAGCAAACCTCATCCAAAATGAATGAATTATGACTCTTTGGAAAGCTTAGATCAAGAGGAACAACTGTTATGTTTAACACTTTTCCATTTGGAACTTGTATCATGGTGAATTTTGAGGTGGAAGTTTGGAAATTTCAACATGTTGAAATTTTTTCTAAGTGTCAAGTCATATACTTCAATATTCCACCTTGCTTAATTTTTTATGTGAGCTCCAAATGAGAAAAGTTTCTTCATGAAAGTTGTAGCTATTTCAAATACCTTCAGAATGGTCACCAATTTGATATCATTTGGATTTATAATGATATGGTTATGCATTTTTGAAGTTGAGGAAAATCACTTGTTCAACGGTATTGGTCCAAAATGACTTATAATGTATTCTCATATCACATGCTCATAAAAGTTGATTTAACTCTCACTCAAAACATAAAAGTTGAAGTATACATCTTTAATTTGATTTTTCAACTTGGAAATCTTTAATCTCATAAAAATTGAGCAAGTTATGGCCTTGGAAAGTTGACTTTCAAGTTAGGGTTTAGACAAAATGACCTATAATGTTTCAACATAGAAAATGGCTTTACAAGCAAAATTAGCTCTAGACCTTAACATGAAAGTTGTTTGAAATGTCATTTAGAGTAACGTTTCTCCTGGGATCATTTTCATATGATGAAAATTGTAGGAGATAGGGTCTAGGGAGACCCAGTTTTGATCAGATGAATCCATCTGGCCAACCACCATCAACCAACTTGCTAACATACAATTCTCTTGACTTTTTAGGCTCATGGTAGATCATATATGCATAATATGATGAATTTTTAAGTGTCCCTTGATAAATTTGATCAACTGATGAGGAAGCTTGTTGAAGAAGTTACTTAAGATGCCCAGACAAACTAGGGTTTCTAAGGCAAACCAACTCCAAACTCTTGAAGAAATCTTGATCAAAATAACATGAAAAGATCATTGGGACTCATATATGATGCTTAGAGACAATGTGGATCATTCCTTGGTTGTGCTCTTATCCATGAGGGTCTTAAACCCTAGATGTGAACTTGATAGATCAATGGGGATCATGCCTTTCCTACAAAAGAGTTAGGCAAATTCAAAGATATATTTTTGGTATTTTGGTTAGTGAAATGATAATATACAAGTAAGATACAATCACATGATGCTTGGTGATCTCTCCCAAAACAAAACCCAATGAAAGAGGGGTAAGGAGGATGCCAAGGTATGATCCCAATGCTAATGCATATGATGAAATTGCATGAGGGATCTTAGGGTCAAAATTGGGGTCTTACAATGAGCAAACTTCATTTCTATTATTTTTCAATCTTTCTCACTACTTCTTGCATTCAAGTCTAGAACATCATTCAACCTCTACTCCACTATATTCAATTGAGGTTTCTCATTTTTAAAGTTTTCTCACAATTTAGTAAATTTTTCATTTCCTTACTTTTTCTTATTTGTGATGCATGCATTATGTAAATAAGTTGTTATGGTATATTATATTATAGTTAAAAGTATAATATATTGATATGTGATGCATTAATTTAATTTTTTTTTAAGTTTAGAGCTTAAGGCATGCTCTAAGTTTATTTGATTTTTTCTATTATGTATTCTGAGTTTGACTTATTTGATTAAGATATGATTTTTATGGTGTAACTATAAGTAAAATGTCTCACAACCAAGAAAGATTAAGATATGGTAGAGTGGCCCAACATGCTTATGTTCGGAGGAAAAAAGCTAGACTCGTGTGTCCAAGCGTTGGTGCCACTTTATTTGATGTAAAAACATCATTTTCCTGAGTTAGCGTGTCTCCGACATTGTCTTCCCGGAGACATGTGTCCCCTATTGTTGACCTAGAAGTCCATGTTGTTGAACCTTCTACTGATGTTCCTGGTGTTTTTCAAATAGGCTCATCAAACTCTTCACTACTTTATTTGTATCCAGACCATGCCGATAGGCACGTTTGGAATGGAGAGGTAACATAAAGTTGTAATTATTCTTTTAAACATTTGTGTTATAAGATTTGAACTTTCTAACAATGGTGTATTTATTTTTTATAGCACTGTGATGCATTGAAATGTATCAACTCTGGTAGAAAGATTGCAAATTTATCGTAGTCTGATGAACCATGGTTTCATGATGTCATGCATCTATCTAAACTACAATATTGATACATGACTGGGTATGGTTATATTAACTATGGTTTGTTGTCTACTTCCATGGAGAGATAACACCTAGAGACATCGTCATTTCATCTTTCAATCTATGAGATGTCCATCATATTTGATGATGTTTCATCCCTCTTACATCTTTCTATCACGAGAAGATTATTAAATTACTCCATAATTAGTAGACTTGAGGCATTGAACATGATGGTGACCTTTTTGGGATCTGACTGAGGTGATGCCCAAAAGGAGATAAACGACACCAGAGGATGTCATGCTAGATTTTCATTCTTGGAAACGTTGTGTAGAGACCATCTGGAAGCGACATTGGAGGGATGGTGATGATGCACGGGTTGTGTATCATAGAGGATGTGTATTAAGGGCATACCTCATGGTTTTAGTTGACATGTCCATATTTGTGGACAAAAATAAAACCTATATTGATGTCATCTATCTTAGATACTACATTTATTTGGAGAGGGTTCATGAGTACAACAACGGGCTTCTTGTTTGGTTTACCTCTACTTAAAGTTAGGTGACACTTGTTTATGGAAGACTAGACATATGACGAGAAACAATTGTCTATTATGATAATATTTTGTCACATTTACTGTAACTAGTATTGCATAATAATTGTTCTACTTTGTTACTAATATTTCATCTGAATCATTTTCAGGTATGGATCCACCAACACTTTCCACGTCTCGGCGTGCTTACTCCATCATCCCACTCAAAGAGAATCGGGTGATCGAGTCATTCCGAGTTTATCTTGATTGCATCATGGCAGATGATATATGTTTCATGCCATATGTTGATCAGCTCAGATACGCCCCTTTGATATGATAGTCTTTTACTCCGGTCGACTGGCTTGTATGCCACAACTGATCTATCCACATTTATCTAAGTGAGTCATGTACCAGTCCAAGTATACGCAAGGTATTCCTAGAGTCTCATTTGCGTCTGCTTCTCTCGTTGTCCTCCGCAGAGATGTTGATTAGATCTTTAAGGTGTTCTATGATCATTTGGTCCCAGCAGATGTATGACGTGTGACAGCTCACCATCCATGGAGTGTGGTATACTATTCCATTCAATGATTTTATAGAGTATCACATACTTACATGACACCAGATACAGAGGGAGATCCACCTAAACCAACTCATCATGAGATATTATAATAGGAGTGAACTAGGGCAGACCATGTCGTTATTGTGTTGTCGATCTGTCAGCGTATTGTGACCATTGAAAAAGCGCACATAGAGAGGGGAGAGTTTTAGGGTTTGAATTGTGAAATAAACACGCTTGCATGAGTTAAAATCTATCCAGGGGTGGATTTGAATTGTGTTCCAGATTCACCTCTGAATTTATCCAAAGATTAATATCCACGTTAATTTTAAGAAGAATGAGAGTATCCCTATAATAAAGTTATTTTGTTGTTAAATAGGCGCGCTGCAAAGAGCATTTTGGAATTTTACAAGGGTGGCTCATAGGGTGAGAAAAGCAACCTTCTTTATCTCATAGGTCCCCGTAGTTATCATATTTGTAGTGAATTCGAACATTAATATACAACACTATGGGCCATGAGTTGTTGTTCATACATACTCCAAAGAACTTGCAGAGTGAGAGTAAAAAAAGTTTCTATGTTACCACTACTCTTATAGAAGCATTAAAACATATTAAAATGATGTCTAATATTTGTAAACAAAAAATTAATAAGGCATTCATACGATCATATATTAGTTATTTAATTATATTTAATCAGGTTTTATATCTAATTATTAATTTAAAACATCTTGAACGGACATAGATGTAACGATTGCATGAACACATGCAATTATAACTACATGCAATCCATCTTGGTAGCAGATCAACTGATCTGATGCGTGTGCTGCATTTAATTCATTTTTAATATAGACATGTATATGTGCAGTTCTAACTACATAGTACATGCAAGCAACTGATTTGATAGACACGTTGCATTAACACGATTCTCAATACTATTATAGACATGAAACTTGTGTGGATTTTGCTATTACCAAGCTATGTTTTGTTGAAATAATTCCAACTGAGAATTGAAAAGTCACTCCAATGCATATTGTGCTAAAGCTCTCTTCTGATAGAGGAACAATGCATAAACGAAACAGGGGAAAAAGAAAAGAAATGGAGTTCCTACGGCTTAATGAAAACTATGAAAGAGTATATACAAAAAGCAACCATAAAATATAGTTAAATGTTGTACAATTACTATTTGCTGCAGCCTTGATTCAACCCGCCATAAGGTAGGGAAACTATCTTTCAAACTTGCTCTATTGTAGTTGTCACTGTTGTCTGTGAATATGTAAAACAGCAACCTCAGTCCCATTGTCTTCAATTCATTATCAAAGTTTCCTTGATGCCCTAACATTGTAGTCGTGCTTAATTAGATTTGACCTCAGCAACATGGAACGGACATCGCGATCAAATTCCCTTCCAGTTTCTAGCACCCTTTGAAATGTGGCATTCCTTTGATCTGCGTGCCGTGCATACAATATTTTGTTGTGTGAATCAATTCGAGCCTGCACAGATCCGAAAGGTTCCAAAAATCATGAGCTAAGTCCAAGACAGATTTTTCTTTAAGCATTGAAAATTTTAAAATCATATGCCAAATTCATTTGGGCATCCACAAATATAATGAGAATCATGCAATACTAATATTTGTGTAATTTTCTAAAATTCAGGCTGGTTGATCTATGAACCACAACATGAAACAAGGCATAGTAACTCAAACCAGACCTGTATCTGATTATCAGTAATCAATGCTTCGAGTTCTTTCTCAAGTCCAACAACAGTTGTCTTGAATGCATTAGCCATCATATTCAAATCAACAGACACAAATGGGTGTGTATACTGGATAAGGGCTTTGTGACGAATTAGATCATAAAGTGTCTCGACATGGTCATGCAAATGTATATCAAGTGACAGATTTGCTTTGAGGTTCCCAAGGTATTCCAGACAGGAAGCATAGTGGCTGCAAAGACAAAGAAAAGTGGACATTATTTACTTCAGAGACAGAGATATCAAACGAAGTGTGTGATACTAACAATTTGAGCAAGATAAAAGACATAACAAGTCCGCTATTGCCCATTATCCATATAATCAAAATCAAAATCCGGTTTTAAAATGTTTTAATTTTCTGAGCACAAATTGAAAGGACAGAATAAACTAACCCCATAAATATCATTTAAGTTTAACTATCAGTGTCTAACGAATTCACAGCTATATTCTCTTATGTAAATATTCCAATCCATTATTTTAAACTTTGGTCATTTTTCAGCCAAGCAGCTTAGTACTCCACATGATGAAATGCCCAGTGCAACTCGGCCTAATCAAGGCTCGTAAATTTACCTTTAATTCAGTTAAGCGTAGAAAGAACAAAAAAGTGATGTGTAGTGAGCAACATCACATAGACCATGTGAATTAAGACAAGAGACCATGTGAATTAAGATAAAACTGTGAGTCTAAATTATGTGATGGAATAGAAGTGTATAATATACCACATACCTATAGTTATCCTAATTACCATAATTACTGTACTGTACAGCATACAACTACCCCAATTATATTTTTACTAATAGAAAACATAAGAGAATAGCAGAGAAAACATAAGAGAATAGCAGAGAAAACATAAGAGAATAGCAGAGAAAACAGAGAGCACTTGCACCCACTTACCTTGAGTAAAAGTCATTAATCAGTTCCCTTACTTCAGGTACTAACTCTAAGAAATTCCGGAAGTTGGAATTATCGATAACTTTACTCTGCAAAATATAAGTAATAAAATCATGAAGACAGTGCCATCAATGTCTGAGTAGTTATTTATAAGAAGGATTATCACGAAAATATATTGTAGAACTTGCCTTTAACTCCGCCCTATCAAATGTTGCAAGTGCACAAAGTCCCCCATATGTTGCAACATCTTGAGATGCAATTACATCATTATAGTGACTACTCAGTTCTGGGCCTGTTTCTAGAAACTGCATTAAATCATGGAAATGTGATTGCCAAAGAAAAGTTAATAGGCTATCATGCATCAAACAATGATAAATGAATATCCTCAAACTCCGGATCAGAGTTTTACAGATCACGCAGTAGTCCTTGAGTGATCTAGTATTCTGAGCAGAATTAGAGTCAAAAAGAGAGAAAAGGAGAAGACCTTTCGAGCAGCAAGCTTATACTTTTTGGCCTCTAGATTTGCCAATCCTGCGGCACATCGTAGCTTGGAAATTATTATCGGGTCAAGAGCATCTGTTCCCTGTTCAGCCTTGCTAACATAGCTTGAGACATGAGAAAATTGCCCCATCTCAATGCTGACGAGAATCGTACTCAAACACATATGAACTATATGCTTTGACGTAGTGCAATAATCCCGGGTACGGACATAACTTTTAAAAGCATCTCCTAGTTGACCATGAGAATAGTAAAAATCTCCAAAATCGTTGTATCCCATTCGTATACTTTCTTTAATCAAGTTTGTCTGAAAAAAATAAACGAAATCCTGAACTAGAGGGCGAGTATAAGCAGTAACAGTAGTTTAAGTAAGGTAGTTAGAAAAGGAAAGGAAAGAGCGGGACATATTAAAATATCATATTAAATGAGGCAGTCCCAGTAAGTAAACCTATTTATGTAGCTCGATATTTGTATCCTTACTTTTTGGGTTTGGGTGAAATCTATCTAGCCACTTTATAATGCCAATTATGGAAAATTACACTTTCATATGTCAAACACCTAGCTCTAGATATAAGGTAAAGCTCCACTCAGACACTAATTCAGAACTCACAACAATATCAAATAAAAATAACTTGACAACACAATATAATCGTGAATGATTGATATGTTTCCTCCAATTACTAAAACAGAAACCAATTATAAGGTTAAGCAGAATTTCCAGCCTGATGGTACACAATTGCTAACCCCAACCATCTACCCTACATGGTACACACAACTATCTGCACAAACCTTTCTTTTCATCAACACAACACCATCAAAATATCTCTGGATACATACATAACCCACTAACTGCAACTAACTACAAAAGAAAGCAAGGAAAACGTAATGTACTGATGCTCTATCCAAACAAAAAGTGAAACCTACAGCAAGCCCGCAAAGCTTCTGAATGTAATACAATCAGTCAAAACCAGAAGCATCAACAGAACACAAACGTCACACAAATTCCAACCAATAACAATACAAAAATTGAAAGTATCTGGTCCAGCAAAACAGTTTAAATAAATAAATCAGGATTTTGGATCCTTTAAAATAAGGGCACACTTAAACACTTTAGAAGGGTGAACTGTGAAGTGCAAGTAATAGTAGTTAACAGTTGACATTGTGATAAATACAACAAACTAAACAGTCATCAAATCTCAATCAACACCCAAATTTTTTTACTATTAATAATATTAGCTATTTTGCATGATGCTTGTGTTAAGATTAAGGCCTTATTTGGATAAACAACTTAATTGAGTGTTCATCATGTATCAACAAAAGATAAAATCAAAAGCGTGAAAAGAGAAAAATACCCTATAAGCATTAAGCTCATTCTCGAGTCTCTCTTTCTTCTGTTCAGCCTTTCGATCAACCCCTTCACACCAACTCAAATCCATCTCATAGTTTGGACCCAACCTCCCGTTAATCTTCTGCACAACTTCCCTAAACAACTGAGTATTCTCTCCCTTCTTAATCTCATCATACGCCATGCGAAGTGTGTCAAGCTGTACCGTAGGGTTCTTGCTTTTGTTAGCAATGAATAGCAACCGCATGATCTTCGTCCGCCCTGAGTATAGAGCCGCGTACGCTTCGACGTCGAGTTGATCGCCGCTCATGATTGCCCTCCGACTACGCTGGTCGCTCTCTTCGCCGCCGTTCGCGTAGATTTCGTCGATCATCGTGCCGGAGGTATCGTCGTCTCCGTCCATCGAGGGGAATTGGGATTAGGGTTAGGGTTTGGGTTGGGGAGTTTGTTTGGGTGTGGTGTGACTCACTGAGTTACTATGTGGTCTCGGATGTGAGAGTGGTTATGTTCGGAGATCCAATTGCTTAGTGCTTGTCCTTCGTATTAGTACTTCCGTGAACACTACTGTCGGTATAAGGACCTACGTCGAAATAGACAAGACACAATAAGATTTCTTTAATTCATTTTCGCCATTAATTTATCCATCGATTTTAGTTAAACACGTCGAAGATCATAAATTTTGGAGATATATCTCTGAATGCAGAGCAATCACATTTTGTTTAAATATGTATTTGAAGATGTATTTCTATAATAACTTTTATTTTAAAAATCATTATTTTACTCTCAATAAATTTTCCAAAAATGCATATTCGAACCGGTTTTAATTCATATAGTTCAAGTTAAACTCCTCCTCATTTCTTTTTTATTTGATACAATTTCACAAATGCTTGAGAGAGTTGGTGAATAACAATTAACTACGTTATTTTTTAAATTTCAACACTATTTCTACCTCATTGCAATCAATCACATGACTTTCCATTAACTTCATTCAAATTTTCTTGGTAAATTTCTAATTTTCTTTCTATTTTTGAGTTGTGATGCATGTATTAGGTAAAATAGGTTGTTTAAAATGCATTATGTTGTAGTTATATTCAAAATAGGTAGCTTGTATAAACATGCATTCATATTTGTTGGTGTTTAAGGAATCATATGAGATCTCCGAATTTCGCCTTTCCTGTTTTGCAAAGATGCATCTCCAGATTTTACTTGCCTGGATTTTGATATGATTTTCTAGTTTGTATTATAGGTACAATGGCTTAAAACCATGACAGATTAAGGTAAGTCGTGTACCCAACATGCGTTTGTTCGTAGGGAGATGATGTAACACCCCTTTTTCTATCCCAAAATACTTAACATTTAATCAGAGTGAATAAGCACGCATATAAACAAAAGGGCGTCACATCGACGTTTTCAAAAACCAACAGCTTTCAAAAACCAAACATCATTCATTATCAATATACAATACATCTGGTCATTTAAAATAACACATTTCAAATATCATGAATATACAAGTATATGCGTTCGTAGCGGAAAATAATGAATATTCATGCATTTCATAAAATGATTCATGTCCCATACCATGATCATCTCTCAATAATCTCCTCAAGATAAAATAAAACCATATCTAGACTATTTGGCACTATGGCCTCTCAAACAACAATTGCAAATGAACATGTTCACAAGTAATAACATAATACATATCCAAATAAGATATGAGTTCAATACTACTAATTTACCCCGTGTTACATGACCAGAGCATTGACTCACTACCTAGTCTCTAAAACCAAAACACGGAAACTCTCCGGCTAAATCTCGAGTGAGCTACCGTCCACTTACTTCAGTAATACTACTCTTGAATATCTACACGATGCCCATGTAAAGGCAACATTCAAACAGAAGGGTGAGAATTCAAATTATTATGAAGAAGTATAAGGCACAATGATTAAATCAACAATTAACGGAATTCATCACACCTTGTATAACCATGTCAATAATATTAACCAACATTTATTTCACATGTTTCAAACATCCATCAAAACTCAAGGAGTACAATATTAAAATCCAATACTATATTCCCAAATATACACATAACTACAATTATCACATAATCACATATTTTGCCAAGTTATGTATCCAAACATCACCAAATTCAATTACCATATCTCATACACACCTCACAATCACATCAATGCATACATTCAATTATCACATAACTCTAATGTGACTCAATGCAAGACATGTGACTCTATGCATGTGGTACCGCAATGTGAACCCAACGTTTCACCGCTTTCCGATTCAATATCTAGAATCCAAGCCACGCTTCCGATCCGGACAAGATCAAAGCCACTACGTCTATTTCCAATTAAGGATCAACGCCTGCTACGCCTATTTTCATTCAAGGATCAACGTCTATTATCATGTGAACCCACAGTTTCACCGCTTTCCGATTCAATATCTAGAATCCAAGCCACTACGTCTATTTCCAATTAAGGATCAACGTTTGCTACGCCTATTTCCGATTAAGGATCAACGTCTATGTGAACCCACAGTTTCACCGCTTCCACCATGAAGCCGATCATGCCATGAATGAATGTACAAATACCAACACATATGCAATTAAGATCATCTCTACCATCTTAACATTCCACATATCACCATAATTCAACTCTATGAATTATCCACCAATGGTACATATACACATTCATAACAATATATCATTCACAAATATAGGCTAATTATCAAATATGCACACTTAGATTTCATTTCAAACTGAATACAGCCTTTAAAGTCTCAATTTGTCATTTTTCAACAGTGTTAACCGGTTAACGTATTTGGTTAATCGGTTAACACAAAACAGAATGCAATTTATGAGCATATTTTTAACAAGTAACCGGTTAACGCTTTCGGTTAACCGGTTAACACAAAACAGAATCAAATTATGGGCAGATTTTTAACAAGTAACCGGTTAACGCCTTTGGTTAACCGGTTAACACAAAACAGAATGCAATTTCTGCGCAGATTTTTAACAAGTAACTGGTTAACGCATTTGGTTAACCGGTTAACGCATTTGGTTAACCGGTTAACACAAAACAGAATGCAGAATTTTCTGTGTTTTTCATCGTTTGAGGCCTTTCGGACCTCCGATTTCGATTCCGTAAAAAGCCAAACGCTCAGAAAATTATAACTCATACAATACTCTAAGTTTATAAAGTTAATTTGCAGTTTTAACACAATTAAATCACCACAAATCAAGAATACTCATCAAAACCTAACAATTCCAAAAACCATGAAATTTAGGGATTTCAACGTAAACATATTTCAGGGGATACTTCATATTTAATCATCTTGCACATATATGATCCTCCATGAGTCCCAAAAGTCAAGATAATGTCAAGCTAGCAAAATGGTTAATGGTGGTTGACCAGAGAAAGTCAATTGGTCAAAACTAGGGTTCCCTAGACCCTATCTCCTACAGTTTTTGTCATATGAAAATTATTCCAAGAGAACAGTTACTCAAAATGACATTCCAAACAACTTTTATGTTGAAGTCAAGAGCTATTTTTGCTTGGAAAGTCATTTGTTATGGTAAACGATTATAGGTCATTTTGTCTGAACCCTAGTTTGGAGGTCAACTTCCCAAGACCATAACTTGCTCAATTTTTATGAGATGAAAGAAATTCAAATTCCATGATCAAATTAAATATGTATACTTCAACTTTGATGTTTCTAGGAAGTTCAAATTCAACTTGAAATGGCATGTGCCAAGAGGAAACATTATAGGTCATTTTGGACCAATACCATTGAACAAGTGATTTTCCTCAACTTCTAAAATGCATAACTCCTTCATACAAAATCCAAACAAGGTCAAATTTGTGACAAAATTTAATAGAATTGAAAGCTCTACAACTTTGATGAAGGAACTTTTTTCATTTGAAGTCTATATAAAAAGTTATTCAAGATGGAAGAAGTGAACATTTGACTTGGGACTTAGAAAATTTTCAAATATGTTTGATTTCCTAAACTTACACCTCAAAATTCATCATGATCCAGGCTTCAAATAAAAAAGCGTTCAACATGAAAGTTGTTCCCCTTGATCTCACCTTTCCAAAAGTCCAAGATCATATCATTTTACCAAAGGATGAAGCACTTGCACATGGGTGCAATATGAAGAACCCTTTGGATGATATCCACTTCCACTTTTCATACACGATTGCATGGCTTTGTAACATGATTTCAGCAGGATCCTCATTCATTTTTGGACCTGATTACATCACTTCATGGGCCTATCACACACCAATGCAAGCATGCAAAGAAATTTCTCAAAATTTGCCAAATTTAGAAGTGTGTGGAAATGAATCTTCTTGGCTATAAATAAGACCCTCATTGCTCAGAATTAAGGACCTCATGCCCAAGCTTTGAACTTGCAACCCCAAACCCTCACCATTGAAGGATAATCTTAAAGGTTTTCTTTGAAAATCGAGTTTCAAATCTCCATCTATTTTAAGATTGAAACTCCAAGAGTCAATACCTTTTATTGATCCCAATCACTTCCAACAAGCATCTAAAGCAAGGCCAAGCACAATTGGAATCAAGATCGTGTCAATCTAAAGCTCCATTGAAAGTGAATTTTTAGAATTTTCTTCTCTTCGATTCTCCCTCAATTCTTCACCATTCTTTGTGATTTTTGGTTGTCTGAAGTCCTATCAATGTAGGCAAGAAGATTGAGTTGCTTTGAGGTTAAATCGAAGCAACTCAGTTCATGATCCTCAAAATTCAAATCCCTGTATCTTTTTATATACTTGGAATTAGAGAAAATTGAGGCCAGATTCGTGCTCCTAAGTATTTTTCCTTCAAATTAGTGTATTCACTTTTCATTTTTCATAAGGTTTTGGTTAGACCAGTCTGGGGGTCCTCACAGGAGAAGATGATCGGGGCTAGGGCTCCGGTGGTGCGCTGGATCAATCCAGGCCATCTGATCCATTTGAAATGTTTTAATCTCACGCATCGAATTTGATTACCAAGCGTGTGGCGCAATTGACTAAGGTGTTTGTGGAACGCACGCGCTTGGCCATCGGATCTGCCACCTCAATTAATGAGGGACATCGGATGACCCTTGTTTTTTTTGTTTTTTTATTTTTATGTTTAATCCATTTATTTTGATTAATTCATATTAATTTCATTTTTAATCCAAAAAATATGGGACTTTCACCAAAATTCTTTAGATATTTTCCTCTTTCATTTTAAGAATTAAAATTATTTTTTGGATTAATTTTGATATTTTTCATGAATTAATTGTTTTTGTGCACATTTTTAATTATTTAAAAATACTTTTGACTTTTCAAAAATTATGAACTTTTTGTCTAAGGTCCTTTAACCTCGTTTGACCTAGGACAAATCTTTTGGCCATTTATTTGGTGTTTTGAAGAGGTTTTAGGCTTTAGCCAAACTAAATTTAATTTCAATACATTTTTAATTTGATTTTTAATTGATTAATTGTGTAGAAATTATGTTGAGCCATTTTTATTGACTAGTAAAGTTTGACTATGTGTTTGGGGCCTTGGTAAAGGTTGATTTGACTTTTGTTGGATTAAAATCATTGGATTTAGGGGATTGATGAAATGTGCATTTCATCTCCCAAAATGAATGAATGATTTTAATTTGATAAAACTCCTCTCATGACCAATTTGTGTTTCTCTCATTTCCCCTACCTCTTCATCTTTAATCCCATTCTCTCTCATCCTTTCCATTGACCAATGAAGTCTCAATATCCTAAGGCTAATTGGTTCATAAATAACTTTGTGTTAGATGAGCTAATACAAGTATGGATGAGATAGGTCCATCCTCTAATCTTTTTCTTTTTGTGTGTGGTATGTTTTAGGAGTATGGTTCATTATACCATATCTCTAACATGCATTAACACCAAAATTTCTATTGTCTGGTCTCAGATAGTTGTGACTTCTACATAACTTCAATTACGATTATTTAACATAGCGCTAAATTTTGACCCTAAAGGCATAACATTCTAGTAAGTGAGATTGTAAGTCTCCCCCCTTTTATGGTATTGTGTGAAAACTTGGCCTTTTTCCTTCCTTTGGAAGATGTATTGGTTCAAGGATTCATGCTTGTGAATAGAGGGTTGAGCATTCTCCAAAGAATGACTTAATCAATTGAAAAGCAAAACTCCACTAACATCTAATCAACTAACATTTGACTAACTTTTATTAATATTGCTTTTATTTCCAAGTCATTTAATTTATGCAATTTAAATTCAAGTCATTTACCATTTCATTTACATATCATTTAACTTGTTTATGTTTATGTCATTTTCACTGCTCATTTGAGCCATATATTGCGCCTGTATATATTTGTTTGTATATTTTGTTTGTGTTTATGGTCCCAGGACCTTAAAATACTTAATAAACAACAAAAACCCTAAAAAATGTTTGTGTGGACTGTTGGATTTGATCTGAGCTTTTGGATTTAGAATTAGGCAACATTCCCTATGCAAAAGGACTTGACCAATGTCAATTATTCTGAGACCAAGTTATTATGATTTGAGCTTTCATCTAATGCAAGCATTGGGATCTACATGAGTTCATCTGCTACATGGCCTGGACGTAACTGTTACTTTGAACCTGTGTCTAATGCCTTATTCTGAGCTAGCCAAGGAGTATGTCATCTAATACATGAGAAGACAAAGAAGATTGTTAGCTGTGAAGTTGCTTGCTTGGATGGGGTTATCTTTATTTGATTTATTTCTCTTCATATTGTTATTTGCTTGCTGATATTGCTTGATTCAAAGTCCAAAGGGAAAGTGGGTTTTCCATATGACATTCTTGTCTGTTGGATTGCATCCCATTGGTTAGATCTTTTTAACTTATAACTTTTAATTTTATGCTTAGGATTAGTCTCTTCATCTCCTCCCACTTCTTAAATTTTAAAATCTCTCCCCCTTTTCAAAAAAATTATTTTCTTGTGATTTCAAACTTAGATTCTTTTGCAAATTAGAAACTTTGGCCTTACACCATTGAATTTTCAAACTTTTTTCTTAAAACACACTTGTAAATGAACTTAACCATATTTGACCTAAAATTTCAAAAAGACAAAAAATAACTAACATCCATTCAAACTTTTGGGCCCTTTGTGCCTCTTTTAAATTTAAATTTTGATTAAAACCAATCCATTCATTTTGAAATTGATACCACGAACTACGAGGTTTTGATCCCTCATTTTTATGTTGGTACGTAGGCACAAGTCCGAAGGTCTTGTCAAACACAAAAATATAATTAATGAATTATTTTCTCATCCCCCACACTCTATTTATTGCAAACATCTTTTATACCAAACACACATACACACATAAAAAAGGGCTCCCTAGGAGTACCTAGAACACTTTGGGTGCTAACACCTTCCCTCTGTGTAACCAACCCCCTTACCTGTAATCTCTGACATTTTATTAGTTTTGATTTGAAAACTTCTTATCTTTGGGTTTTGTTCGTACTTTTCCCTTTTCCTTTGGAAACAATAAAAGCACGGTGGCGACTCTGGTTTTATTAACGTTAAGTTTATCCATAGCTTAATGTTCATGAGTTTACCGCTACAGAAATTAAGTGGCGACTCTGCTGTGGAGTAGTCCTCAGTGGGTTTAGCCTACTTTTTATGTGTATATAATTGTATATTTGATATTTGTATACTTGTTTGTGTGATATAATCTGTTTGTTGTGTTTGGTGATCTCTGAGTGGTGAGATAAGTTCTAACTCGAACTTGAGTGCAATTAAGATATGAGGATGTTATAGTCATGTTTGACTTATGTGGAGTAGTCCTTAACAAGTTGGCTTGAGACCCATCTACTCAGTGGAGACCCTTTTGGAGCTATTGATGTCACACAAGTTATTTGTGGTTAGGCATTACATTCTCTGATTTGGGGTCCGAGAAGCTGAGGACCATAGAACATTTAACCCAACTTGGCCTATCTAGGACGTAGTGTGGAGACTGTTCAGGTATAGGCTTGATAATAGTTGTTACGTGATACTACACTCAGACGAGTTTCTTTTGAGAATATTATGGGTTGATGAGTCAGTCATCCTAACCTATAATATCCGATAGATGGAATTAAGACTCTGTGAACTTTTTAGAACATGCTCTACAGGTTTCTATCCTTAGTACACTCCTTTGGGATGGTTCTTAACCAGACTCCATGCTCGTGACTCACAACAAACCCTTTGATTATTGGTTGATCCAATCAAGTCTTATCAATATCAATGGAACTTGGGTGTTGATAAGGTGAAAACCATAATCCACCAAAATGGATGATTGATCTTGACAATGACTTGGTTCATCCCTTGACCTTTGATGGCCTTGTGTGTGATCCCTTATATGTGATTTGTTGCATTCATGCATTCATGCACATCATAACATTCATCACACGAAAAATAACTCCAAGGAACTATGGTTTTATTTGCAAATATTTTCAAACCATGGATTGTGGACGAAGGAACACTAAGAAGTACAGTTTCAGAAGTCCTGATTTGAAAGATGTAAGGAAGTTGTCATCCTTTGTATTAGATCCCTTCGACTTCAAGCAACGTCGTGGGAAGCTTCTATCTGTGTTATCTACTGATGTGGTTGAAGGACTCTTGAGTGTGTTGGTTCAGTTTTATGATCCTCTCTACCGTTGCTTCACTTTTCCCGATTATCAGCTCATGCCTACGTTAGAGGAGTATGCCCATCTCTTGGGAATACCTGTTTCTGACAAGGTGCCTTTTAGTGGATTGGAGGAGATTCTCAGATCTCATCTTATAACTTAAGCTCTTCATCTGAAGAAGTATGAGATTGAGGCTCATTGGGTGAAGAAAGGAGGAATGTTTGGGTTAACTTCTGAGTTTCTCATAGGGAAAGCTACTGTTTTTGCTCAAGCCGGTAGTGTGGAAGTTTTTGAAGCCATCTTTGTGTTGCTCATCTATGGTTTAACTTTGTTCCCTAACATTGACGATTTTGTTGATGTCAACGCCATTAGAATCTTCTTGATTAGGAATCCTATTCCAACTTTGTTGGGTGATATGTACTTATTTTTGCATTTGAGAAATTCTAAAGGTGGTGGGACTATTGTGTGATGTGTTCCTCTTCTGTACACGTGGTTTATTTTGCACTTGCCTCAGACACCTGCTTTTGTGGAGAACAAGCAATGTCTACGGTGGGCTCAGAGACTTATGTCTCTCACTAATGATGATATTGTTTGGTATGATTCGACATTGATTAGCTTGGGTATTATTGACAATTATGGTGAATTCTCTAATGTGCCTCTTATTGGTACACAAGGAGGAATCAACTACAACCCTGCTTTGGCTCGTCATCAACTTGGGTTCCCCTTGAGAGACAAACCTAATAACACTCAGTTAGAAGGTCTTTTCTATCAAGAGGGTAAATATCCCCAACTCTTGAAGCAGAAAATGGTACGTGTTTGGCATAATGTGCATATGAAAGGAAGATCCGAGCTTGGTCCATGCAACTGTGTAGCTTTGGAAGCTTACACTACTTGGGTGAAGAAGATAGCTTTGGATTTGAAGATGTCGTATGCTTGTGAGAGACCTATGTTTGTGGTTATGGTTTAGCCATTAACTCTCCCTAACCAAGATGTAGAGGAGTTGGAAGACGTACTTGCTAAGATGAAGCAAGAGAAAGATATATGGGAAGAGTGGTTCCATGCTTTGAGCCGAAAGCATGAGGAGTTGCAACTTGAGTCAAAGGAAAAGGATGCACTTATTGAGCTTCTGGAAGACCGAGCAGTGAAGAGACAGAGAGAGCCAGAGGGTCCATCTTCCTCTAGTATGCCTCAGCCTTCCGGTGCTTGGAAGAAGATTGTTGATCATCTTGTCCTTGAGAAGGCTCAGATGAAGACATCCTTTGAGTTCGAGATTCGACGCATCCAAAGGAAGTACGCACCAGCAGCCAGATTATCTGACATTTTTGCTAGGGATCCTTAGGATGATTAGTTTCATTTTCTCTTGTATTTATACTTTGGTTTCTAAAATTGTACTCAGTGTAATCCTTCCATATTATATGAATAAAACAAATTTTTATGGTCAATCAAATTGTTACTATTTGCAAATATAACTTTGTATGTTCCTTGAAATTGAAAATAAACAAAAACATTACATTTCATGCATCATTTGCATAACAGGTTTTCTTCTGCCAGATGTCTTATCGGTTATTCTTCCGTGCCTCAGCCAAGCTGACTCCTCGATACAACACTCACGCCAATCAACCCAGAATCATGGAGCATTTGGAATAAGAGAATAGAGAATTAAAGGATGAGATTGCTCACCTGACTGCTATGATGGAGTCTGTTCTTGCTACATATAATCAGTCTTCACCAACTCCTGCAACTCCTCCTCCTCCTCAGAGGACTGTCATCTCAGAGATTACTACTTCAACCATGTTTGTTGTTGCTACTCAATCTGGTCCAACTATGCCTATTGGATTCTCGTGGAGAATGCCACCAAATTTCATGCCTGAAGGGTTTGCACTCATGTTTCCTTCCATGTCGGCATCTAGCTCAGTCATGTTTGTGCCACCTCCAATTGTTCATACCTTGCCTTATGTTGAGGATACCATCTACCATTCTGAGTCGTTTGAGGGCCCAGATGTTTATGAGAAAATGGACGAGATGAAGGATCAGTTCCTTGAGCTGCGTAAGGAATTGAAAACATTAAAAGGAAAAGACTTGTTTGGGAAGAGTGCTGTTGAACTCTACTTAGTGCCAAATGTAAAGATTCCGATGAAGTTCAAAGTCCCAGACTTTGAAAAGTATAAGGGAAATACTTGTCCGCTTAGCCACCTTGTTATGTACACCAGAAAATTGTCAACTCAAATTGATAATGATTAGTTACTGATTCACTACTTTCAAGATAATTTGACTGGTGTTGCTCTGAGATGGTATATGGGGCTTGACAGTGCAAGTGTTCGCACGTTTAATGATTTGTTAAAAGCTTTTGTGAAACAATATAAGTATAATGTGCACATGGCGCCTGATAGAGACCAGCTGAGGTCTATGTCTCAAAAGGATAAAGAGACATTTAAAGAGTATGCCCAAAGATGGAGGGAACTTGCTGCTCAAATTAATCCTTCGTTGGAAGAGAAAGAGATGACCAAGATTTTCCTGAAGACCCTGACTTTGTTTTATTATGAGTGCATGATTGCTAGTGCCCCCAGTGACTTTACCGAAATGGTAAACATGGCGATGAGGTTAGAGGAAGGAGTCCGTGAAGGACGTATGTCTATAGAAGAAGCGTCGACCAACAAGAAGTATGGTGGGGTTTCTCCAAGAAGAAGGAAGGGGAAACCAACTCAGTATCTGTTGGGAGGCAGAAGAGGCCTAATGTCAGAAGGAATCCGCAACTGCATCAGCATGAACATCAAGTTTCGTCAGTTATTCTAGTGTTTTCAAACAATTCAAACAATCAATCAGTGTCAATTCAACAACAACGTCAACAACAACCACAACAAAGAACCAACTACAACAAAAACAACAATAATCAACAACAACAAAACTTTAAGAGGAAGAAGGTCTCTTTTGATCCTATTCCTATTTCATACGCCGAACTCTACCCATCTTTGGTTCTCAAGAACCTACTTCAACCAAGAAATCCACCTTAAATTCCTGAACCACTTCCATGGTGGTATAAGCCCGAACTCTGTTGTGCCTTTCATCAAGGAGCTCCAGGCCATGATATTGAGATCTGTTACCCATTGAAGTATGAGGTGCAGAAGCTTGTGAAGAGTGGGATGGTGTCCTTTGAGGACCGTGCACCAAATGTGAAAGTCAATATGTTGCCTGCTCATAGTAACTCCTCTGTCAACATGGTAGAAGGTTGCCCAGGAAATTTCAGTCTTCGATGTACGACGTATTCGTAGGTCCTTGGTAGAGATGCATGTGACCTTGTGTACAATCAATGATTGTGAGCATGACCATGATGGTTGTGCCATTTGTAGCATGAACCCCCACGGGTGTTTGATTGTCAAGAGGGATATCCAGAAGTTAATGGATAAGAATGTAATCCAGATTCAACAGTCAAGGGATATAGATGATGTCAATGTAATATTACCAGTGTTTAAGACCCCTGAGCCGGTAGTCATCTAATTTGATAGTAGTAGCAACAATAGTGTCAATAGATCGGTATTGTCGTTAGTGATACACTTAGCGGGCCCCATCCCGTATGTATCCGATAGAGCTGTTCCTTATCAGTATAATTCCACCATGGTGGAAAATGGTCAAGAGGTTTCATTGCCTACGATAAATTCTGTGGTGAATATAGATGATATTACGAAGGTGACCCGTAGTGGTCGTGTTTTCGGTCCGATCTTTCTAAAGGATGTAGAAGAGGCTACAACCAGTAAGAAGGTGGATGTGCCTGTGGTAAACCCAGTTAGTGCTCCTGTGTGTCAGTCTGGTGAATCCAGTAAGCTAAAGCCTAACGATGATGATGAAGTGCTACGTTTGATCAAGAAGAGCTAATTTAATATGGTGGAGCAGCTGCTCCAAACTCCTTCGAATATTTCAGTGTTATCTCTGCAGATGAATTTTGAAGCGCACAGAGAAGCGTTGCAAAGAGTGTTGGAGCAAGCCCATGTCGAACATGATGTTATCGTGGATCAGTTTGACCATATTGTGGCTAACATTACTTCTTGCAACAATCTGAGTTTTTGTGATGAAGAGCTTCCTTGGGAAGGCAGAAATCACATCTGGCACTACATATATCAATGAATTACAAGGAGGATTCTTTGTCAAATGTGCTAGTTGATATCGGTTCTTCTCTGAATGTACTCCCAAAATCAACTAGGTCCAGATTATCCTATCAAGCCGCCCCGATGAGGTATAGTGGCGTAATTGTCAAAGCGTTTGATGGTTCTCGCAAAACCGTCATTGGATAAGTAGACCTTATAGTGAAGATAGGTTCGAGTGATTTTCATATTACTTCTCAAGTAATGGATATCCACCCGTCCTATAGCTTCTTGTTGGGAAGGCCACATATTCATGAGGCTGGAGCTGTAACGTCGACTCTGCACCAGAAATTGAAGTTTATGAAGAACGACAAGCTTGTCATCATTGGTGGATAGAAAGCACTTTTGGTGAGCCATCTGTCATCTTTTACATATGTGGAAGCTGATGAGGAGGTTGAAACTCCAATTCCAAGCCTTGTCCGTTTATGAGGTAAAGAAAACTGGGGCACCCATGTCTTATTTCAAAGATGCTCAGAAAGCTATTGAGGCAGGCAACACAGATCAGTGGGGTCGTATGGTAGAAATCTGCGAGAACAAGAATAGGGCCATATTGGGATTCCAGCAAGGGCCGTTTAAAGTCAAAGTTGAATTTCCATAGCAAAGGGTTCATCCATGGTAATGAACGACACCAGCTGTTGTGATCGAGGGTGATGAAGATGAAGATTACGCCAACTTTGTGACACATGGCAAGACTTGCAAGAATTGGGTTGCTGTTGATGTTCCCGTTATTGTCCATCACTCTAAGTAATTTGTTTTTCATTGTTTTAAGAAAAGTCATTCTCCTATGCTTAAGGGAGAAGTGAACATTGTTGGGCGTTTCTCAATTATCATCAATAAAATGCAATCCTATTTCATTCACATTTATGATGTTTTATTTTTACTTTTTGCTTTTCTGAAAATGGTAATAAAAAAAACATAAATAAATAAATAATTGTGCATCTGCATAATATTTGGTCACAACTCACTTCTCTAAAATCAAAATATCAAATTATTATGCAGGTTGGTTTCCAAACCCATTGAATACAATGATCCTACTCCCTTTCTAAACTTTGATTTCCCTGTGTTTGAGGCTGAGGAAGAGATTGATGAACAAGTGTCTAACAAATTGTCTCATCTACTTGAGCAGGAGGAAAAAGCCATTCGGCCGTTCGAAAAGCAAATTGAGTTAGTCAACTTGGGTTCCGAAGATGATGTGAAGGAAGTCAATATTGGGTCTCAACTGTGTCCAGAAGCTAAGAAGGGGTTGATTGATCTTCTTCGAGAGTATTCAGATGTGTTTGCTTGGTCCTATCAAGACATGTCTGGTTTGAATTCTGAGATTGTGGAGCATAGATTTCCGTTGAAGCCAGAATGCCTGCCAGTCAAGTAGAAGTTGAAGAGAACTCATCTTGCTATGGCAGTAAAGATCAAAGAAGAAGTGCATAAGCAGATTGATGCGGGTTTTCTTGCTACCGCCGAGTATCCATAATGGGGTGGCCAATATTATGCTTGTTCCTAAGAAGGATGGAAAAGTTCGCATGTCTGTCAATTATAGATATTTGAACAAAGCCAGTCCGAAATATGATTTCCCTCTACCACACATTGATATGTTGGTAGACAATACAACTAAATTCAAAGTCTTTTCGTTTATGGACGAATTTTCCGATTATAATCAGATCAATATGGCACCCGAAGATATGGAGAAGACCACATTCATTACACACTGGGGAACATTCTGTTATAGAGTGATGCTCTTCGGTTTAAAGAATGTTGGTGCGACATACCAGAGAACTATGACCATTCTTTTTCATGATATGATGCATATAGAGATTGAAGTCTATGTTGATGACATGATTGCCAAATCAAGTGATGAAGAAGAGCATGTTGAACATTTGTTGAAGTTATTCCAGCGTTTGAGGAAGTACAAACTCCGCTTGAATCCCAATAAGTGTACTTTTGGTGTTCGTTCTGGAAAGTTGTTGGGCTTTATTGTCAGTGAGAAGGGTATTAAAGTTGATTCCACCAAGGTCAAAGTAATACAAGAGATACATGCGCCCAAAACTAAGAAGCAAGTTAGAGGTTTTCTTGGCCGCTTGAATTACATCTCGAGATTTATATCACACATGACTGCCACGTATGCACCTATATTCAAGCTTCTTCGGAAAGATGAGTCTTATAATTGGACCGAATATTGCCAGAAAACTTTTGACAGTATTAAAGAGTATCTGCTTAAGCCTCTGATTCTGTCTCTGCCTATTGAAAGGAGACCTTTGATCATGTATTTGACTGTGCTTGAAGAAAGTATGGGTTGTGTTCTAGGTCAGCAAGATGAAACTGGAAAGAAAGAATATGATATTTACCATCTCAGTAAGAAGTTCACCGACTGTAAGAATCGGTATTCTATGCAAGAAAAGACTTGTTGCGCATTGGCTTGGGCTGTTAAGCGTCTGCGTCAATATATGTTGAATCATATTACTTGGTTGATATCCAAAATGGATCTAATCAAGTATATTTTTGAGAAGCCTGCTTTAACTGGGAGGATTGGCCGTTAGCAGATGTTGTTATCTGAGTATGATATTGGATACCGATCTCAAAAAGCAATTAAAGGTAGTGTCTTGGCCGACCATTTGGCTCACCAACCGATTAAATATTATCACTCAATGCAGTTTGATTTTCCCAATAAAGAGATTTTGTATATGAAAATGAAAGATTGTGATGAACCATTGCTTGAAGAAGGGCTAGAACCTGGTTCCCATTGAGGCTAGTATTTGATGGAACTGTTAATCAGTATGGTAATGGCATTGGGGTGGTGATTATTACTCCTCAAGACACTCATTTTCCATTTACAGCTAGATTAACTTTCAAGTGTACAAATAACATGACTGAGTATGAAGCTTGTATTATGGGGCTTGAAGAGGCCATTGATCTCAAAATCAAGTATTTAGACATTTATGGAGATTTAACTTTGGTTGTGAATCAGATCAAAGATGAATGGGAGACAAATCAACCCATTTTGATACCATATAGAGATTATGCGAGGAGGATTTCAACTTTCTTTACAAAGGTTGAGTTTCATCATATCCCTCGAGATGAAAACCGGATGGCAGATGCTCTTGCAAAGTTGGCTTCAATGATTATGGTGAAATTTTGGAATGAGGTTCCCAATTTGACTATGATGCGTCTTGATAGGCCAACTCATGTGTTTGTTGTTGAAGAGATCAAAGAGGAAAAGCCTTGGTATTTTGATAGCAAGTGTTTTCTCCAAAGTCAGATTTACTCGCATGGGGCATCTTCGAAAGATAAGAAGACTTTGAGGAGATTAGCTGGCAACTTCTACCTGAATGGTGATGTGCTTTACAAAAGAAATTTCGATATGGTCTTGCTCAGATGCATGGATAGACACGAAGCAGACTTATTGATGACTGAAGTCCATGAAGGTTCCTTTGGTACTCATTCCAATGGACATGCTATGGCTAAGAAGATGTTGAGAGCAAGTTACTATTGGATGAAAATGCAATCTGACTGTTGCAAGTTTGTGAAGAAATGCTACAAGTGTCAAATTTATGCAGATAAGATTCATGTTCCTCCGACACTGTTGAATTTCATTTCCTCTTCATGGCCCTTCTCCATGTTGGGAATTGATATGATTGGTATGATTGAGCCTAAAGCTTCGAGCAAACATCGTTTCATTTTGGTGGCTATTGACTACTTCACAAAGTGGGTAGAAGCGACATCGTACGCAAATATGACCAAGAAAGTTGTTGTAAGGTTTACCAAGAATCAGATTATATGTCGTTACGGTGTGCCAAGTAAGATCATTACTGATAATGGATCTAACTTGAATAATAATATGGTGGAAGCTCTTTGCAAAGACTTCAAAATTACACATCATAATTCTTCTCCCTACAGACCTAAGATGAATGGGGTTGTTGAAGCTGAAACAAGAACATTAAGAAGACCATTCAGAAAATGGTTATGACGTATAAAGACTGGCATAAAATGCTCTTATTTGCTTTGCATGGGTACCGTACATCCATCCGCACTTCAACAGGGGCAACCCCTTTTTCACTTGTTTATAGTATGGAAGTTGTGTTCCCCGTAGAGGTTGAGATCCCGCCATTGCATGTTCTGATGGAAGCCAAGTTGACTGAAGCTAAATGGTGTCAGACCAGATATGACCAGCTAAATTTTATTGAAGAAAAGAGGTTGACTGCCATGTGTCATGGACAGTTATATCCACAAAGAATGAAGAAAGCTTTTGATAAGAAGGTCATGCCTCATGTGTTTAGAGAAGGTGACCTTATGCTCAAGAAGATTCTATCTTTCAAGCCTGATGCCTAGGGCAAATGGACTCCCAATTATGAAGGCCCGTATGTTGTTAAGAGAGCCTTTCCAGGCGGTGCTTTGATTCTTACAACTATGGATGGTGAAGAGTTCACTCGTCCTGTGAATGCCGATGCAGTCAAGAAATACTTCGTATAAAAAGAAAAGAATAACTCACTAAGTTGAAAACTCGAAAGGGAGGCTTAGGCAAAAAATGAGCGTCTCGGTGGATTGAAAACTCGAAAGGGCGATCTAGACAAAAATTAGAGACATAAAACAGAAAAATTATCCCGATAAATTGAAACCCCGCCTTGGGGAAATTTATGCAAAAATTAGGGATTTTGGCAAGTAACTGCATTCGGTTAGTCCTGATCATTGGAGCATTCTTGAGCAAGTCAACCGATTTTGATTCGTCATCTTCAACCAAAGCCAATAACATAGTGGATATTGAAGTTGGTAGAAGGATTGGTGATCATTGTATTCAATGTAGCCCTTTTCCTTGTAAATTACCATTTTTCAACTTTTGTAAAGATCTACGGAGTCTTGTCATTTACTAACTACCATTCTATTAAATAAAGTTGAGTTTTTTATCCAATTGTTTCTATTCTTATTTATCTTTCAGCTAAAATAGAATTTAATTTTTATGATGATAATTTTGATATTTTTGAATCAATAAAAATTAAAATCATTTTTCTTAAAATAATAAAAGCAAATACTTTTAAAAGCATTCGATTTTAGTAAGGAATATCAACAGCAACCTGAGAACATGTGAGTCCTGAAGTGCAAAGCATTGTTGGTCTCTCCTCAAGCAGTTGGTTGAGTCACTTTTTCAGTAATTCAATTCCTCCAACCGAGTTTTGTGATCGCCTCCCCGACCGAGTTATAGGCGCGTATACTCAACGGTTTACGTAGATTCTCCATAAATTGTTTTAGTCCCCTCAAGTCGCCAGCAAAGTTCACCCCTGAACCTCGCTGGCACTATTTTTTGAGCAGTATTTTTTGTTCCTCTACAAGGTTGTCTCCTATTTTGGTATGGCGTTGACCTAAAATTCCCCACAAAGTTAATGATGCAGATCCTCAGCGGATCTTTTCTCTTCCCCTAGTCAGGGTCGAGCTATTTTGTGATGGATAATTCATGTTCATCCCTAGCTTTTTCTCCAGTTGATGCCTCCATCCTGTCTAGATTGGATGAGTGTTGTAGCGATGACTCAGATCAGTGACATTTGTATCCTTTGTGATCGTTTTGTCAGCACAATCATCATATATATACATATATATATATATATATATATATATATATATATATATATATATATATATATATATATATATATATATATATATATATATATATATATATATATATATATATATATATATATATATATATATATATATATATATATATATATATATATATATATATATATATATATATATATATATATATATATACATACACATATACATTCATACATCAGATATTTCATTATGCATTATTATATCACTTTTTGATTCATTATTTTTCTGATCCTCTGCTATGGTGATATCTTTTCCCCATGTAAATTTGGTGTGTTTGTCCTCCCTCAATTATAGAGTGTCAGCCCCTTAAGCAGAAAGAATTTAACCTTTCTCATTCCCCCACTGAGTTATTTCCTCGTGGACGATTATTATTCCAGCTTCCTCCCTAGTGGATTATCTAGATGGAACCACTCCCCCTGAGTTATATCCTCATCGGATCGAGTCTTTGTTTGACAATTTCTTTCTAGCTCTTACCTAGATAGATGCTTTGGTCCCCTGAGAGTCTATTACCCAGTAACTGGTAATATTCTTCTCAATTTGCGAGTACCTTACTCTTACGTAATACTCGGTAACAGTAATCTATTCCCTCATATTTTCCCCAACGGATTCGTTTTATGTTTCCCCAAGGAGTCTATCCTTGATATGTTCATCTTAACCGATGACATATATTCTTCCTTTGAGTCTATCCTTGATATGTTCATCTTGACCGATGACGGATATTCTCCTCTTTTGGTTTTCTACCTAGTAAAAAGGTAGTCGTAATCCCTATTTCATGCGTCAGAGAGTTAATCCTTGATATGTTCATCCTAACCGATGACGGATTCTCTTCTCTCTGCGGTCTACTACCCAATAATCAGTAGTTGTAAATCCTGCTTTCCCCTGCTGAGTCTATCCTTGATATGTTCATCCTAACCTGTGACGGATATTCTCTTTTCGGTATTCTATCCAGTAACTGATATATATAATTCTTATTTTCTCCCCGACAGTATATCCTTGATATGTTCATCTTGACCGATGATGAATATTCTTCCTTTGAGTCCATCCTTGATATGTTCGCTTTAACTAGTGACAGATATTCTCTCTCTTTGGTCTTCTGCCTAGTAACCGGTAGTTGTAAATTCCATTTGGCTGTTCCCTGGCAGGTTATTCTTATCTGGTAATTAGTAGTGAATATACCTCATATTTCCCTCAGCGAGTCATCCTTGATATGTTTACCTTAGCTGGTAACGGATGTCCTCTCTGACAGATTACATTATCTTCCTACCCACTAACCGATAATAGATAATGTACTTCTGGTACTCCTGTGTTGAAGTTCATTCTTCCCCAGTTGAGCTTGAGTGCGTATTTTCCTCAGGAAAATCGACATTTTCTCGTTTGGTACGAGTATTTCAACTTTGTTATGATTTACCTGTTTCCCCTGCAGGTTTTCCCTTTATCCCCGGTTGAGTCCTTCCATTGATTTATTTTCATGGAATCCTCTTGTGTCTCCAGCAGTTTTAAGTCATAGCCTGGCCTACGCATAACTTTATACTCCCCAAAGTCTCTGTCTCTCCAGTGAGTTTTCCTTACGGAATGCATTATGCTTATGCGGACTTTCAGTCTCTCCGAATTCTTTTCCTTTGTGGCAACATTTTCCCCATAGAGATTATTTTTCACATTTCATATCATATGCATCATGAGGTCTCTTAGGGACCAAAATTTGTTTATATTATTATTATTATTATTTAAGTCCATTCTAATAACCTCAATACGAAGACTTTAACCTTCATCTCCTCAGCTAGAACGTCCTTAAAAAGGGGCAGCTGTAAGACCCCAATTTTGACCCTAAGATTCCTCATGCTATCACATCAAATTCATTAGCATTGGGACCACACCTTGACATTTTCCTTACCCCTCCATTCATTGGGTTTGTATTGGGAGAGATAACCAAGCACATATGATTGTATCATACTTTGTTTTTCATTAGTTACTAACCAAAGTACCAAAAATATGTCAATGTATAGTTTGTTGCTTTTGTAGGTAGTGTGTATGCTCACCTATGCTCCATCAAGCTCACATATAGGGTTTAAGACCCTCAGTGCAAGGAGTTCAATCAAGAATTGGTTTACGTTGGTTCTAAGCATCATATATGGTTTTCACATGTTATTTTGATCAAGAAATCATCAAGAGTTTGGAGTTTGTTTACCTTGGAAACCCTAATTCATCTGGGTATCTTGTGTGACTTCTTCAATAAGTTTCTTTAACAATTGATCAAATATTTCAAGGGATACTTTATATTTCATCATCTTACACATATATTATCCTCCATGAGTCCCAAAAGTCAAGATAATGTCAAGCTAGAAAGATGGTTCATGGTGGTTGACCAGAAAAAGTCAACTAGTCAAAACTAGGGTTCCCTAGACCCTATATCCTACAATTTTTGTCATATGAAAATGATTCCAAGATAAAATTTACTCAGAATGACATTACAAACAACTTTCATGTTGAAGTCAATAGCTAGTTTTTCTAGGAAAGTCATTTTTTATGGTAAAAGATTATAGGTCATTTTGTCTGAACCCTAGTTTGGAGGTCAACTTCCCAAGACCATAACTTGATAAATTTTTATGATATGAAATCCATTAAAATTCCATAATCCAATTCAAGATGTATACTTCAACTTTTATGTTTGTAGGAAGTTCAAATTCAACTTTAAAATGCATGTGCCAAGAGGAAACATTATAGGTCCTTTTGGGCCAATACCATTGAACAAGTGATTTTCCTCAACTTATAAAATGCATAACTCCTTCATGACAAATCCAAATGAGGTCAAATTTGTGACCAAATTGAATAGATTTTAAATATATACAACTTTGATGAAGGAACTTTTTTCATTTGAAGTCTATAGAAAAGGTTATTCAAGATGGAAGAAGTGAACACTTGACTTGGGACTTAGAATATTTTCAAATATGTTTGATTTCCCAAACTTGCACCTCAAAATTCATCATGATTCAAGCTTCAAATGAAAAAGTGTTCAACATGAAAGTTGTTCCCATTGATCTCACCTTTCCAAAAACTCAAAAATCATCTCATTTGACCAAAGGATGAAGCACTTGCATATGGGTGCAATATGAAGAACCATTTGGATGATTTCCACTTCCACTTTTCATAGATGATTGCATGGCTTTGTAACATGATTTCAGCATGATCCTCACTCATTTTTGGACCTGATTACATCACTTCATAGGCCTATCACATGCCCATGCATGCAAGCATGCAAAGAAATTTCTCAAAAATTGCCAAATTTGGAAGTGTGTGGAAATGAATCTCCTTGGCTATAAATAAGACCCTCATTGCTTAAAATTAATGTAACAACCCGTATAATATATATCTAGAATAATATCATACAAGTGTTAAATTTTGGTATTATCACAACATAAGTGCCTAATGGCATCAATATATATACATGTCCAAACTAAAAACATCAATGGAACATGTTATACAATAATGCCTAAACAATAAAATCTAAGAACTATGTGAAACATCTTCATTGCACACCACTCCACAGCGGAAGATCATAATAAACAGCATCCCTTGAAACATCCATAACAACTTCTCAAAATTCAACCTGTAAGGATTACCTGAAAAATAACAACAATGATGGGATGAGATAATAATCTCAGTGAGTTCTCCTATCATATGGGTCCACTCGGCTCTACAGGGTTTCTAACCAATATTCAGCTCATATCCAACTCAAGTCAACAAGGGAAAGAAGACTTGAGCGATGGGGAAACTATCTCGCAATTGTATGGCAACATGCATCTAAGTTCTCATAACTCAACCACGATCATTATTCAGATCACGAAACATCAATTCCCGACCGGACTTACGTCTAAGCCAGGCCCGGTTCATGCATGCTCGTATGATTCGACTTTCGCGGTGGATATCAGGTTCCCCTATGGGACTATAACCCACTTTTAAGAACCATCACTCGTATGGGACTCTAACCCACTTTGAGTATCTTTCACCGTATGGGACTCTAACCCACTTAGGTGTCCACCTTTCCCCCATGTCCGCCATGGTTGGGGCTCAAACCCAATTGAGGCTCGAATCATTGGTCCCACATCCCAATGCTTACACGTTTAAGCATACCAATAGAGATGTGTACCATCACAGAAAAACACACATTCTGAATACATGATCGGTTCCACAAAACATTGGTTCCACGAACCATAACAAATTCATCAATCATAGGTGACTTCATTCACCATAATACACAAATAATAACATGGCATGTTCCATTGAAGATGAATTTTTAGAATTTTCTTCTCTTCGATTCTCCCTCATTTATTCACCATTCTTTGTGATTTTTGGTTATCTGAAGTCCTATCAATGTAGGCAAGAAGATTGAATTGCTTTAAGGTCAAATCGAAGCAACTCATTTCATGATCCTCAAAATTCAAATCCTTGTATCTTTTTATATTCTTGGAATTGGAGAAAATTGAGGCCAGATTCGTGCTCCTGAGTATTTTTCCTTCAAATTAGTGTATTCACTTTTCATTTTTCATAAGGTTTTGGTTGGACCAGTCTGGTGGTCCTCACCAAAGAAGTCGATCGGAGCTAGGGCTCCGGTGGTGCGCTGGATCAATCCAGGCCATCCGATCCGTTTGAAATGTTTTAATCTCACGCATCCAATTTGATTACCAAGCGTGTGGCGTAGTTGACTAAGGTGTTTGTGGAATGCGCGCGCTTGGCCATCAAATCTGTCACCTCAATTAATGAGGGAGATCTGATGGCCCTTGTTTTTTTTTTATTTTTATGTTTAATCCATTTATTTTGATTAATTCATATTAATTTCATTTTTAATCCAAAAAATATGGAACTTTCACCAAAAATCTTCAAAAAATTTCCTCTTTCATTTTCTGAATTAAAATTATTTTTTGGATTAATTTTGATATTTTTCATAAATTAGTTGTTTTTGTGCATATTTTTAATTGTTTAAAAATACTTCTGACTTTTCAAAAATTATGAAATTTTTTGTCTAAGGTCCTTTAACCTTGTTTGACCTAGGATAATTCTCTTGACCATTTATTTGGTGTTTTGAAGAGGTTTTAGGTTTTGACCAAACTAAATTTAATTTAAATGCATTTTTAATTTGATTTTGAATTGATTAATTGTGTAGAAATTATGTTAAGACATTTTTATTGACTTGTGAAGTTTGACTATGTGTTTGGGGCCTCGGTCAAGGTTGATTTGACTTTTGTTGGATTAAAATCATTGGATTTAGGGGATTGATGAAATGCATATTTCATCTCCAAAATGAATGAATGATTTTAATTTGATAAAATTCCTCCCATGACCAATTTGTGTTTCTCTCATTTCCCCTCCCTCTTCATCTTCAATCCCATTCTCTCTCATCCTTTCCATTGACCAATGAAGTCTCAATATCCTAAGGCTAATTGGTTCATCAATAACTTTGTGTTAGATGAACCAATACAAGTATGGATGAGATAAGTCCATCCTCTAATCTTTTTCTTTTTGTGTGTTGTATGTTTTAGGAGTATGGTTCATTATACCATATCTCTAACATGCATTAACACCAAAAAGTTTATTGCCCGGTCTCAGATAGTTGTGACTTCTACATAAGTCCAATTACGATTACTTAACATAGAGCTAAATTTTGACCCTAAAGGCATATCATTCTAGTAAGTGAGATTGTAAGTCTCCCCCTTTCATGGTATTGTATGGAAACTTTGCTTTTTTCTTTCCTTTGGAAGATGTCTTGGTTCAAGGATCCATGCTTGTGAATAGAGGGTTGAGTGTTCTCCAAAAAATGACTTAATCAATTGTAAAGCAAAACTCCACTAACATCTAATCAACTAACATTTGACTAACTTTTATTAATCTTGCTTTTATTTCCAAGCCATTTACTTTATGCAATTTAAATTCAAGTCATTTACCATTTCATTTGTCATTTACATATCATTTAACTTGTTTATGTTTATGTCATTTTCACTTTGCTCATTTGAGCCATATATTGTGATTGTATATATTTGTTTGTGTTTGTGATCCTAGGACCTTAAAATACTTAATAAACAACAAAAACCCTAAAAAAATGTTTTTGTGGACTGTTGGATTTGATCTGAGCTTTTGGACTTAGAATTAGGCAACATTCCCTATGCAAAAGGACTTGACCAATGTCAATTATTTCGAGACCAAGTTATTATGATTTGAGCTTTCATATGATGCAAGCATTGGGATCTACATGAGTTCATCTGCTACATGGCCTGGATGTAACTGTTACTTTGAACTTATGTCTAATACCTTATTCTGAGCTAATAAATGAGTATGTCATCTGATACATGAGAAGACAAAGAAGACTATTAGTTGTGAAGTTTCTTGTTTGGATGTGGCTATCTTTATTTGATGCCCTGCTCTTCATATTGCTATTTGCTTGATGATATTGCTTGATTCAAAGTCCAAAGGGAAAGTGGGTTTTCTATATGATATTCTTGTCTGTTGGATTGCATCCCATTGGTCAGATCTTTTCAACTATTAACTTTTAATTTTATGCTTAGGATTAGTCTCTTCATCTCCTCCCACTTCTTAAATTTAAAAATCTCTCCCCCTTTTCAAAAAAATTATTTGCCTGTGATTTCAAACTTAGACTCTTTTGCAAATTAGAAACTTTGGCCTTACGCCATTGAACTTTCAAACTTTTTTCTTAAATCACACTTGTAAATGAACTTAACCATATTTGACCTAAAATTTCAAAAAGATAAAAGATAACTAACACCCATTCAAACTTTTGGGCCCTTTGTGCCTCTTTTAAATTTAAATTTTGATTAAAACCAATCCGCTCATTTTGACATTGATATCATGAACTACGAGGTTTTGATCCCTCATTTTTATGTTGGTACTAGGCACAAGTCTGAAGGTCTTATCAAACACAAAAATATAATTAATGAATTCTTTTCTCATCCCTCACACTCTATTTATTGCAAACATATTTTATACCAAACACACATACACACATAAAAAAGGTCTCCCTAGGAGTACCTAGGACACTTTGGGTGCTAACATCTTCCCTCTGTGTAACCAACCCCTTACCTGTAATCTCTGACATTTTATTAGTTTTGATTTGAAAACTTTTTATCTTTGGGTTTTGTTTTTACGTTTACCTTTTCCTTTGGAAACAATAAAAGCGCGGTTGCGACTTTGGTTTTATTGACGTTAAGTTTATCCATAGCTTAATGGTCATGAATTTACCGCTACATACTGTGACCTCTCCAGAGCCCTTCTGCTTGTTTGGGATTTTCCTACCTAGTGATATTGCACTACACTTTTCATTCAAGGCTACCGAACCATCTCATGTTGGCCTCTTTTCAGGGATCACCTCTTTCATGAATTTTGTCTACATGGGCATTTGCTCGGGTGCTTCAAAGAAGGGCGTATGGCTCTCTATCTTTTTGAAAATTGTGATGAATTTCTCAAAGTCTGTCTCTTTAGGATCCTTCTTTGTCAATCTCTGAGAGTAGGGTAACTTAATCACAGGTTTAGCCTTTTTTTCCTCTTCAATTGGCTTTACCGGTGGTATACCTTATTCATCTTTAACATCTTTCTCCCTTCTCGTCGTGACAACATTAACATTCTCATGATTTCTAGGATTTTGTACTATTTCACTTGGTAAGAAACCTTGTATTCGAGAACCCGTTATTTGTTGTTCTATTTGACCCATATGGACTTCAAATTTTTTGATAGAAGCAATCATGTTCCTTTGATTATTTCTTGTTTCTTCTTGGAACTGGGAATTTTGAGCTGCCATCTTTTTAATGGCAAGTTCCCAATCAGCCTTTTTAGGTGCTTGTTGCTGATATTATTATTGTTGTTGTTGTAGGTATTGTTGTTGTTGTTGGTAATGATGTGGTTGGTTCTGATATTGAATGGGACACTGCTTTGGAACATTCCCTCGCTGATCTTTCCAAGAAAAATTTGGATGGTTCTTCCACCCTGGATTATAAGTGTTAGAATAAGGGTTGTTCTGCTTTAGAAATTTTATCTCTTAAATTTGTTGCGCGGTTGTAACGCAATATACAGTCAAATGAGGTCATGCACAAATTCACAGTTTACATTCTGGACTGGCTGAATTTGAGCCACCTGCTGCGTACCAATTTTCATAGCCTTTAGTTTCTTCTCTACTTCTGCAGCAATTGTGTCTTCTATCCTTATTTTGTTTGTTTCAAACTTCAGATCAATCGTTCCTTCAGATTTGCTTGAACACCTATCATATAACTCCAAATGCTCATTTGTCGTTATTGCCTCAATGATCTTTTTAATACACGTGGTTGTTGAAAAGTTTGATCAATTGTTTTGTTTTCAGTCGAAGACCATTGACAAACATCTGCGTTTGCTCAGTCTGATCCAAGTTGTGTGTAGGACAAGTAACAAGTATCCTTTTGAATCGTTTGTATGAATCACCAAGTGATTCATGTTCTTTTTGTTTGAAGTTCATGATGTCGTATCTTTTCCTGAGGAAAACTGAAGTTGGAAAATACTCATTCAGAATAGCGACTTCCATTTGTTCCCAGGTGGTAATACTTCCAGCAGGTAATGAGTAGAACCATTCTTTTGCATCTTCAGATAAGGTGAAATGGGAAATTCATAACTTATTTTCCTCTTCAGTGTGCCCCCTCTATCTTGAGAGTGATGCTCATAGTCAGAAACCTTTGTAAATGCTTATTTTCATCTTCGTTAATTTTTTCCGAAAAAGGTTTCCTCTCCAACTGATTAATAGTGTTGGGATCCAGCTGAAAGTTTGGCACATTCACCGGTTGGTTCACAATAGTTAGCCTACCGCCCATGCATTTGTCATCCCATAGTCACCTAACAATCTTTCCGGTGGTGGTGGATTTTCACCCATCGTTTCGACCTCTCTTTCTGGCTCTCTTTCCGGCTCTGAATCTGACTCTTAATGAACGAATGGTTGTTCTTTGTTTGATTCTAGTTTTGCTAATCTAGCTTGTCTGAATCTTGCCCACAAAGTTCTTTCGATTTCTACGTTAAAAGGAAATTCAGATGAGGTTTTAACTTGCATAAAAATATAAGAGACAAATTAATTTGATAGAGGTTGAAATAAATAAAATGACAGAAATAGAATTTTAGTTGCAGAGCAACAAATTTTCAATTGAACTAAATTTAAACTCTATATTTTGGCAGTTCCCAGCAACGACGCCAAAAACTTGATCAGAAAAATAAAAAGTGTATTATTTTGCCTTTATAGTAATAATGAGGAAAGTTCCCCGAATGTCGATCTCAATGACTGCTGGTAAATATTTAGTTTTAATTATTGTTCAATTAAACAAAAACTTGCAAATAAAATAAATAATGTTGAAAAAGGGTTTTCAAGATAGAGTAATATGCTAAGGAATGTGTATGATTTTTTCCTGTAACAACTCTGAATCACTATTGCAACAACTATCAGTTCTCAAGGGTGTTTTCTCCCAAGGCCTTAGTGAAAAAACCTGTAATCATTCAGCCCTAATCTCTATGTCCATAGAAAATTACCGATGAAATTAAGCCTTATTATATCGAGAACAATTTGGTTCCTACAGGGTATCCCTAGTCCTAGGTAATATCTACTGTAGAATAATCTCATGAAAGCATTATCAATGGCGGTCCAACCTAATTGATAATCATATAACAATCTCAATTGTTCATAAAGATAAAACATTAAGCACATCACAAGATTAAAGTAATTATGAAAAACAATATTTTTATTGCAAATATAAACTCAAAGTCATTACAGATTCAAATCAGGGACAACCCCTAGCATTAGAGGGTTTAGCTACTCATAGTATTCAAGAAAAACAAAATATAAAATCGAGACATTATAAGTATTCAGATGAACTTTGATATTCAATTGCTTCTGCTCATGAAAAATCTCGTTTCTCCCAAAACCTTGATTTCTCTAATTCTGAATCGTATGAATTCTTGCTTCTCCAAAAAGTGTCATTTTCTTGTCTGAAAACTCCCCTTTTAATAGAAAAGTCTTCTCTCTCCTCAAACAAATCCACAAAAGTCCATCACATCCACCTCCCAATTGACCAAAATGTATCTCACTTAAGAATAACAAAAGAACAAACAAAATTGGACTTTTTTCACGTATGCCTGCTACGACCCGTAGTCGGTGCTACGGGCGGTCATAGCAGGCCACTATTGTGGTGGTCTTGTCCCAGATTCCCTGCTATGGCCCGTAGCAGGTGCTACGGGTGTCCGTAGCAGGCCATTGTTTTAGGTGGATTTTGCTTTTGTTCCAGGACCCCATACTACGGCCCGTAGCCACTACTACGGGTGGTCGTAGTAGGGCCCTGTTTGAATGGTTTTACTATGTGCTTCAGTACTTCCTGCTACGACCCGTAGCAAGTGATACGGGTGGTCGTAGCAGGCCTACTAGACCATGAAAACATCTTTCCGATTCTTTTATCTTCTCCTTGGTTTCTATATTCGATTGTACTTGACTACCGGCTTAAACCTTAAACGCAGAAAAGGTACACAACCAAAGCGTAAAATGCGAAAAAGATAAAAATGACACTAAAAATGATGAAACAATAAAATTAACTATAGGTGAAAGAAATTGACTCAATAAACCATTAGCATATAACAAAGTAATACAAGTTACCTGGATTTTTGGCGAATAAGTGACAGAATATATAGCATAAACGGTGACTGATTAGTTATAAGTGTCAAGAATTTTATATACCTTTAAATTTGATTAAGAAAATCTCGCACATGAGGTCAAGTCTTCAACGCCTTTTCTCTCTCTCCTTCTTTGATAATATCATTGTTGAGCTTGTCTTCATCAAAACATGTTGGAAGTTTTGTTGATTCCTTAGGATTGGCAGAGATTTTAGAAAACAAATAATGTAATCATCTCTGTTGTTTTAATATGTTGGGTTGAAGAAATTCAACATCTGGACCAACATGTCATGTACGATGTCACGACGTCAGGTCTGTGACATCGCACATGTGTAGGAAACTGAATTAATTAATTCAGTATATGTCATGGGATCAGCAAGGATATCTGGTGAATATCCTAACTCCCTTGTGAAGGCCTTGAAGACTAATTCAGAATATATATAGGCTCTAAATATGGAGATATATATGGAGAGAGATTAGGAACTTGAAGACCTTGTTTGTAGCAGAATTTTTCTGCTGAAGTTGCAACAGCAAAGAACAAGTCTGCTGCAATTTTCTGAAGGCCCAAATCCAGTTGGGTGATTAGGTTATAAATAGCTGATTGTAATCTAGTCTTTGTAAGCCTCTTAGAATGAATTTTTGAGGGTGTGTGTAAGGTAAACCTCCCAATCTGTGGGAAGGTTACCATGTGTCTCTCAGTGGTAAACCTGAGAGTGTTTGTCACTCAAAGCCTGTAGGCAAGAGTGATTATGTTCTTGAATGAAGCTGTGAAGCAAGTTCAAGGTGTTTGCACATTACATTGTATTTGTAGTGATAGGAATGGAAACTGGAGGTTTCTATCTAGGAGTTCCTAGGTATAGATTGCATTGGGTAGGGATTAAGTGATGAGTTGTAAACGAGGGAGTTTAACTCTGAATTGATACTACTAATAGTGGATCTTCTTCCTGGCTTGGTAGCCCCCAGATGTAGGTCATGTTGGACTGAACTGGGTTAACAATTTCCTGTGTTTGTTTTCCTTCTGTATGATATAATCATGTCTGCCATAACTAAGCATGTATTCCAGTCTGTTCATCAAGATAATAGCAGACCTGATACATAGCCTTCTGTTGGAATGTCAATCAGAATGTTTTGACATTCATCAACAACAGCACATACTGTTTAATAAGCTGATGAATTCAGTTCAGTATGTAGTGAAGTCTGGAGTTCAAAAGCACACCAGACCTGGCCAAAAGGATCTTTGTGAAACTGTCAAACTGGATGCCTTGACAGTTCTTCCTGTAAGCTGATACTGAAGTAGAGACTGGTTGGTCTTTTACAGTACAGCAAATTTAGCACAGTCTGTTTTCAGGAACCAAACAGACTTAGCATATGGTTCTGGACTTGGATGTCAAACGGAATGTTGTGACATTCACTCCTGACAGCATAGGCTAAATTGTTGGATGGTTAGTTTTTCTGTTTCAGGATTTTTCTCAGGCTATTCTTCAGGAATCCACCAGCTGATCTAAAATCTAGGAAACTAACAACTAAGCTATAATTAATGAACCTGGCAAATAATCTATTTGTTAGCTCCTTAATAAGTGGAGATTAGTTTAACTTGTTACAACCTTTAATTTAGGAAATACAAGTACATGACCAACAAACTGGAACAATGTAACAGATGATGTTCAAAACAGGATTGAGACATCGTGCTGATATCTGTGTAGGAAAACAACAAAAGAGAAGGTGATGGTGCACATAACTAAGTGTTCCTCCTTTCTAGGATGACATAGAAGGAGAGGTCGTGACACTGTGAAAAGGTGCTCATTAGTACAGAGTGTAATAACTGTCTTGATGTAATAAGTACAATGTTAGATCAGATGTCATGACTTGGAGTAGAACATCTGAATACTGACTACGCCAGAATTTCAATTGGTATCAGAGCAGGCATCCTGTTCTGTCTCTGGATGAGATCCATGGGTGATACTTTCTGGTAGCTGGCAAGGAGTTATGTTAGTACTGATGCTGGAACCTGTGTAAGGTTCTGTAATTCCCTGAATGGTCCCTTGAAGTAGGTGGATGGACTGTTCATGACAGGAATGGTGTGTACCTGTCTCTGGAGGTTGGCTATTGGCCTGTGTGTGGGACAGCTGTGCCAGTACTAAAACACATTCAAACCTGGTATGGTCTTGAAGGCCAATCTGGTGAAGTGTGTGTTCATAGGTTGAGTTGTATTATGATTTCCGCTGCATAATACATGGCAAAACTCAAACTCTGATGTAGTTTCCCCTCATGTGGATGAAAGGCTGCTGTGTTCAAGATCTCATTATAATCTACTGAAGATGTCAAAGATACTTGAGTCCCCTCAAGTCCACTCATCATGACGTTCTCACTTCAGGATGGTAAGAGTCACTTAATCACTGATTCTCTTACTCTCTTGAGTAGTGTATATGAAGACCTTGAAGACCTTCAAGGAAGGTTTGTTCTAAGGAGGTGGAACCAATGTTCTATGTGATGTTAGAACATGTTGTTCAACTAGTATGCAGCTACTGGTTGAAGAGCAGATGTTTTTAGGGTCCAAACAATGGGATAATTCTGTTTGGAACCTACTCCTGACCTGGAAGAGGAGACATCTGTGTGTGCTAAGTTGACAAGAGCAGGGTCAACTGGGTGTGTGCTCAAGAAGGTCATCCCTAGAAGTTGAGCTGGTTGAGATGTGACATTGTGCAATCTCCTGCTGTTAGGCTTCTCCCTGCAGTTTGATCAGGGTTGGATAGTTGTTCCCTGAAGTACTATGGTGTGTTGGAAGACAAGCCTCCTGGGTGTTGGCAGTCAATAATGGGGTAACCTGACTGTGATATCATTTAAAGGGGTTATAACCATGAATCTTGGTATTCAAACACCACGTTCAGAAGTGGCAGTTCTTACTAGGAGTGAGAATATGAAGATTCAGAGGTTGGTTGAGGTAATATGCTCTGGCAATGCATATCTACTATTGACTGGTGATGTCTGTCTCACTAGTACTTATGGTCAGCTGAAGTCTGATTGGTGTGATTGGAGGAGTTAGTTGCCACTGGTAAGGGATGGTGGATGTCGTGTTGAGACATATGTGTACAATGCATGGATATTGGTGTGGAGTATCCATGATTGTTAAGTTGAGGGGGAGTTTTGGTTAACCTTCTCAAGTCTGGTCAGCCTAGGGTCTGGTTGGCTGTTGACCTGTGTCACATGGGTTCTGGTGGTTGTGTGACACATTTGCAAGGAAGAATTCATCTCTCTCATTCCTAAGGGTGAATTTAATCTGGGAAGACTTTCAAAATTGCCTAGGTGCTTGCAAGCAGAAGATGTTGACACAAGAAGAGTATTTTCAAAGTATTCTTATGGTGAAAGTATCTGAAGGGATGATTGGGAAAGGATTTAAGATCAATGTTTACTTGTGCCAAGTGCAACTGTTTAATTGATTATCCTTGGAGCTCAAGATAACTGATGTTCTCAAAGATGTTGGAACATCACTTCTTCAAGACCCTGTGCAGAATCACAGGAAGGACAGTACATTGGCTTATGATCTATCTCTTTGGTGGCAGCAAAAGCACATGATCTCTGAAAAGGTTTCCTGGCAAGAAACATGTTCAGCCTTGGTATGTATAAGAAGAAGAAGACATCATAGTCTTGATGGTGGTTACTTGGATCAGTTTATTTCTGATCTAGGTAAGGAAGTGCATTAGCTTATGCACACTGTGAAGTCAAGAACAAGTGGCAGCAGTCTTGACATCATGGAAACAACCTTGCCTTAGGATGTGGAATCCTTGGTAGAGCTGAAGGGTTAGGTTCTAACTGGTCCTTCTGAAGACTCATACATCAGAGTGTCTGATGTCTTTGGAGAAGAAGCAGGGATTCATCAAGGTGTAAGCTTGGATGACTTAACTGCAAACCTGCAGGATGGAGGTTGTTTACTCAAACTTGGTTCCACAATCAAGTCTATGAGAACATTGAACTCTTGTTCTGTGAAGGGAGGAAGTTCTTTCAAGTGGCAGAAGAAGGAGCTGAATTCAACAGCTGGATGTCAAAACACAATGTTGTGACATTTGGTTCAACATCAGATTCTTAGTTGGTGAAGTGGCACATCAGCTTGAGATAGAAAGGTCTACAGGGTTGTAGATTGGATACTTCAAAAAGCTTGAAGTTCAAGTCTCACTTGGAAGGTCAGAATATCTTTGGGAGAAGTCTGATAAACTTGGGGAGGTCAAAAAGCAGCATTTGACCTTTTCATATGAGAATTCATGAAGGAGGTAATCAACCAGTGGCAGTTGGTCTATCTCAGAAGTGAGTTCGAAGAATCAAGGTAATCAACATAAGGCAGCTGATTATTCTTGAGGAAAGTCTGAGACAAATTACTTTTGAACTGAAAAGTATTAAGTTGAAGACAAAAGGAGGTGTTCTCTATTCATCTCTTGGAGCTTGTGGTAGAAGTTCTGAGCTATCTATGGAAGACTGTCTCTGGTAGTGGGATGAGAGTGTATATATCCCAATGTATGTCTGGGTTCCTCTGGCCCAAGCTGAGGACTCAGTAATAGCTGAAGTCTATCAGATAGTGCTCCTTGTGATGCTGTGAAGGAAGTCCCAGCTGATGTTAAAACATCTTGTGAAGTGATCTTCTGTTCTGGTTAGAAGAGAAATTGACACAAAGTGTGGATGTGTTCAGCCAAGAGGGTTGGACAGAGGGTGCGCTCTTGAAGACATGAAGATGCGTCTTATGTTTTCCTTTCATCAAGTGGTCTGGAATCTCTTTGAATCAGGAAGTAGGTGAAGGTCCAACCTTGGGATGTTGGATATGATCATGACAGGGGGAGTTGTGCCTTTGTGCTGCAAGCAATCACCAAGCTTGTGGTCTATGTGCTCTCAGATGACTAGATAGTTATCAGGATGCTGTGATGTATGTCAAGGCTGAGTGAGCAGAAGAATGTCTGACCGGATGTCATGACATTACCCTGGACATTGCTGTCAATTCCTTCTGAATCTTAAAGTCATTAGGAATTATGAGGGTGATGTGGCTAAGTCTGATAAACCAGAATAAGCCTGATGGCTACAGCTGTGTGGTACAGGGGGAGTAACCATCAACTGAAGTGTGAAAAGTTGGTTGTAGCAGTGCTAGGTGTCAAGTCTCCACTGGAGGTATGACAGAGGTCTTGTTGAATACTGGCTGAATGCAGGATTGTTAAGACATCACGTGCAACGTGTCTGACTGCATATATGGAATGGTCTCCATACACTGGAACGGCTGTTTTGGAAAAGAAACAGTCAAGAGCTATAAAAGGTATTCAAAGATAGTCTGAGATATTGTTGGTGATTCTCTGACTGTTTCTCAGCAAAAATAAATGCATCTTGACCAAGCATTTATTTCTACCGGAAATTCCTAGGCACGGGCTGGACTATTTAAAGGATGCAATAGCCCTCTTCCTCTCACAAGAAAAACACTCCATTCTCAGAATCATGGGGTATGTTAAGGTTTGGGCAAGCTGCGCCTGGATCTGGTTTTGTGAAGGGTGCCTTTACAAATGTTTAGCTAAAAAGGGGGAGAGAAAGATAGTCCTGGGGTTGAGAATGTACCAGAAGCAAGCCAACTGTGGATGTGGTAGCAAACAGAAGTTGGCATCAGGCACAAAATCCACCAACTGGGGTTTCCACTTGTGTCCTGTGATCTGAGTTAAGAAGACAGTTGTGCCTTGTGATCTGAGTTACATTGTCTATGTACTCAGCATTACATATTCTTCTGGAAGCTCTCCGGTTGAGGGGAAGGGTTCTGGTACAACTGAGTATTGTCCCTCTTCTTCCCCATGTACACCAACTTTGGTGTTTGTGGTGGTGGAGCCAATGACGGAGATGAAGAGCATTCCCAAATTGGGATGTTTTGTCAAGTATATTGCTTATTTGTTTTAGCTAAAATTTGCCAAAGGGGGAGATTGTTGATTCCTTAGGATTGGCAGAGATTTTAGAAAACAAATAATGTAATCATCTCTGTTGTTTTAATATGTTGGGTTGAAGAAATTCAACATCTGGACCAACATGTCATGTACGATGTCACGACGTCAGGTCTGTGACATCGCACATGTGTAGGAAACTGAATTAATTAATTCAGTATATGTCATGGGATCAGCAAGGATATCTGGTGAATATCCTAACTCCCTTGTGAAGGCCTTGAAGACTAATTCAGAATATATATAGGCTCTAAATATGGAGATATATATGGAGAGAGATTAGGAACTTGAAGACCTTGTTTGTAGCAGAATTTTTCTGCTGAAGTTGCAACAGCAAAGAACAAGTCTGCTGCAATTTTCTGAAGGCCCAAATCCAGTTGGGTGATTAGGTTATAAATAGCTGATTGTAATCTAGTCTTTGTAAGCCTCTTAGAATGAATTTTTGAGGGTGTGTGTAAGGTAAACCTCCCAATCTGTGGGAAGGTTACCATGTGTCTCTCAGTGGTAAACCTGAGAGTGTTTGTCACTCAAAGCCTGTAGGCAAGAGCGATTATGTTCTTGAATGAAGCTGTGAAGCAAGTTCAAGGTGTTTGCACATTACATTGTATTTGTAGTGATAGGAATGGAAACTGGAGGTTTCTATCTAGGAGTTCCTAGGTATAGATTGCATTGGGTAGGGATTAAGTGATGAGTTGTAAACGGGGGAGTTTAACTCTGAATTGATACTACTAATAGTGGATCTTCTTCCTGGCTTGGTAGCCCCCAGATGTAGGTCATGTTGGACTGAACTGGGTTAACAATTTCCTGTGTTTGTTTTCCTTCTGTATGATATAATCATGTCTGCCATAACTAAGCATGTATTCCAGTCTGTTCATCAAGATAATAGCAGACCTGATACATAGCCTTCTGTTGGAATGTCAATCAGAATGTTTTGACATTCATCAACAACAGCACATACTGTTTAATAAGCTGATGAATTCAGTTCAGTATGTAGTGAAGTCTGGAGTTCAAAAGCACACCAGACCTGGCCAAAAGGATCTTTGTGAAACTGCCAAACTGGATGCCTTGACAGTTCTTCCTGTAAGCTGATACTGAAGTAGAGACTGGTTGGTCTTTTACAGTACAGCAAATTTAGCACAGTCTATTTTCAGGAACCAAACAGACTTAGCATATGGTTCTGGACTTGGATGTCAAACGGAATGTTGTGACATTCACTCCTGACAGCATAGGCTAAATTGTTGGATGGTTAGTTTTTCTGTTTCAGGATTTTTCTCAGGCTATTCTTCAGGAATCCACCAGCTGATCTAAAATCTAGGAAACTAACAACTAAGCTACAATTAATGAACCTGGCAAATAATCTATTTGTTAGCTCCTTAATAAGTGGAGATTAGTTTAACTTGTTACAACCTTTAATTTAGGAAATACAAGTACATGACCAACAAACTGGAACAATGTAACAGATGATGTTCAAAACAGGATTGAGACATCGTGCTGATATCTGTGTAGGAAAACAACAGAAGAGAAGGTGATGGTGCACATAACTAAGTGTTCCTCCTTTCTAGGATGACATAGAAGGAGAGGTCGTGACACTGTGAAAAGGTGCTCATTAGTACAGAGTGTAATAACTGTCTTGCTGTAATAAGTACAATGTTAGATCAGATGTCATGACTTGGAGTAGAACATTTGAATACTGACTACGCCAGAATTTCAATTGGTATCAGAGCAGGCATCCTGTTCTGTCTCTGGATGAGATCCATGGGTGATACTTTCTGGTAGCTGGCAAGGAGTTATGTTAGTACTGATGCTGGAACCTGTGTAAGGTTCTGTAATTCCCTGAATGGTCCCTTGAAGTAGGTGGATGGACTGTTCATGACAGGAATGGTGTGTACCTGTCTCTGGAGGTTGGCTATTGGCCTGTGTGTGGGACAGCTGTGCCAGTACTAAAACACATTCAAACCTGGTATGGTCTTGGAGGCCAATCTGGTGAAGTGTGTGTTCATAGGTTGAGTTGTATTATGATTTCCGCTGCATAATACATGGCAAAACTCAAACTCTGATGTAGTTTCCCCTCATGTGGATGAAAGGCTGCTGTGTTCAAGATCTCATTATAATCTACTGAAGATGTCAAAGATACTTGAGTCCCCTCAAGTCCACTCATCATGACGTTCTCACTTCAGGATGGTAAGAGTCACTTAATCACTGATTCTCTTACTCTCTTGAGTAGTGTATATGAAGACCTTGAAGACCTTCAAGGAAGGTTTGTTCTAAGGAGGTGGAACCAATGTTCTATGTGATGTTAGAACATGTTGTTCAACTAGTATGCAGCTACTGGTTGAAGAGCAGATGTTTTTAGGGTCCAAACAATGGGATAATTCTGTTTGGAACCTACTCCTGACCTGGAAGAGGAGACATCTGTGTGTGCTAAGTTGACAAGAGCAGGGTCAACTGGGTGTGTGCTCAAGAAGGTCACCCCTAGAAGTTGAGCTGGTTGAGATGTGACATTGTGCAATCTCCTGCTGTTAGGCTTCTCCCTGCAGTTTGATCAGGGTTGGATAGTTGTTCCCTGAAGTACTATGGTGTGTTGGAAGACAAGCCTCTTGGGTGTTGGCAGTCAATAATGGGGTAACCTGACTGTGATATCATTTAAAGGGGTTATAACCATGAATCTTGGTATTCAAACACCACGTTCAGAAGTGGCAGTTCTTACTAGGAGTGAGAATATGAAGATTCAGAGGTTGGTTGAGGTAATATGCTCTGGCAATGCATATCTACTATTGGCTGGTGATGTCTGTCTCACTAGTACTTATGGTCAGCTGAAGTCTGATTGGTGTGATTGGAGGAGTTAGTTGCCACTGGTAAGGGATGGTGGATGTCGTGTTGAGACATATGTGTACAATGCATGGATATTGGTGTGGAGTATCCATGATTGTTAAGTTGAGGGGGAGTTTTGGTTAACCTCCTCAAGTCTGGTCAGCCTAGGGTCTGGTTGGCTGTTGACCTGTGTCACATGGGTTCTGGTGGTTGTGTGACACATTTGCAAGGAAGAATTCATCTCTCTCATTCCTAAGGGTGAATTTAATCTGGGAAGACTTTCAAAATTGCCTAGGTGCTTGCAAGCAGAAGATGTTGACACAAGAAGAGTATTTTCAAAGTATTCTTATGGTGAAAGTATCTGAAGGGATGATTGGGAAAGGATTTAAGATCAATGTTTACTTGTGCCAAGTGCAACTGTTTAATTGATTATCCTTGGAGCTCAAGATAACTGATGTTCTCAAAGATGTTGGAACATCACTTCTTCAAGACCCTGTGCAGAATCACAGGAAGGACAGTACATTGGCTTATGATCTATCTCTTTGGTGGCAGCAAAAGCACATGATCTCTGAAAAGGTTTCCTGGCAAGAAACATGTTCAGCCTTGGTATGTATAAGAAGAAGAAGACATCATAGTCTTGATGGTGGTTACTTGGATCAGTTTATTTCTGATCTAGGTAAGGAAGTGCATTAGCTTATGCACACTGTGAAGTCAAGAACAAGTGGCAGCAGTCTTGACATCATGGAAACAGCCTTGCCTTAGGATGTGGAATCCTTGGTAGAGCTGAAGGGTTAGGTTCTAACTGGTCCTTCTGAAGACTCATACATCAGAGTGTCTGATGTCTTTGGAGAAGAAGCAGGGATTCATCAAGGTGTAAGCTTGGATGACTTAACTGCAAACCTGCAGGATGGAGGTTGTTTACTCAAACTTGGTTCCACAATCAAGTCTATGAGAACATTGAACTCTTGTTCTGTGAAGGGAGGAAGTTCTTTCAAGTGGCAGAAGAAGGAGCTGAATTCAACAGCTGGATGTCAAAACACAATGTTGTGACATTTGGTTCAACATCAGATTCTTAGTTGGTGAAGTGGCACATCAGCTTGAGATAGAAAGGTCTACAGGGTTGTAGATTGGATACTTCAAAAAGCTTGAAGTTCAAGTCTCACTTGGAAGGTCAGAATATCTTTGGGAGAAGTCTGATAAACTTGGGGAGGTCAAAAAGCAGCATTTGACCTTTTCATATGAGAATTCATGAAGGAGGTAATCAACCAGTGGCAGTTGGTCTATCTCAGAAGTGAGTTCGAAGAATCAAGGTAATCAACATAAGGCAGTTGATTATTCTTGAGGAAAGTCTGAGACAAATTACTTTTGAACTGAAAAGTATTAAGTTGAAGACAAAAGGAGGTGTTCTCTATTCATCTCTTGGAGCTTGTGGTAGAAGTTCTGAGCTATCTATGGAAGACTGTCTCTGGTAGTGGGATGAGAGTGTATATATCCCAATGTATGTCTGGGTTCCTCTGGCCCAAGCTGAGGACTCAGTAATAGCTGAAGTCTATCAGATAGTGCTCCTTGTGATGCTGTGAAGGAAGTCCCAGCTGATGTTAAAACATCTTGTGAAGTGATCTTCTGTTCTGGTTAGAAGAGAAATTGACACAAAGTGTGGATGTGTTCAGCCAAGAGGGTTGGACAGAGGGTGCGCTCTTGAAGACATGAAGATGCGTCTTATGTTTTCCTTTCATCAAGTGGTCTGGAATCTCTTTGAATCAGGAAGTAGGTGAAGGTCCAACCTTGGGATATTGGATATGATCATGACAGGGGGAGTTGTGCCTTTGTGCTGCAAGCAATCACCAAGCTTGTGGTCTATGTGCTCTCAGATGACTAGATAGTTATCAGGATGCTGTGATGTATGTCAAGGCTGAGTGAGCAGAAGAATGTCTGACCGGATGTCATGACATTACCCTGGACATTGCTGTCAATTCCTTCTGAATCTTAAAGTCATTAGGAATTATGAGGGTGATGTGGCTAAGTCTGATAAACCAGAATAAGCCTGATGGCTACAGCTGTGTGGTACAGGGGGAGTAACCATCAACTGAAGTGTGAAAAGTTGGTTGTAGCAGTGCTAGGTGTCAAGTCTCCACTGGAGGTATGACAGAGGTCTTGTTGAATACTGGCTGAATGCAGGATTGTTAAGACATCGCGTGCAACGTGTCTGACTGCATATATGGAATGGTCTCCATACACTGGAACGACTGTTTTGGAAAAGAAACAGTCAAGAGCTATAAAAGGTATTCAAAGATAGTCTGAGATATTGTTGGTGATTCTCTGACTGTTTCTCAGCAAAAATAAATGCATCTTGACCAAGCATTTATTTCTACCGGAAATTCCTAGGCACGGGCTGGACTATTTAAAGGATGCAATAGCCCTCTTCCTCTCACAAGAAAAACACTCCATTCTCAGAATCATGGGGTATGTTAAGGTTTGGGCAAGCTGCGCCTGGATCTGGTTTTGTGAAGGGTGCCTTTACAAATGTTTAGCTAAAAAGGGGGAGAGAAAGATAGTCCTGGGGTTGAGAATGTACCAGAAGCAAGCCAACTGTGGATGTGGCAGCAAACAGAAGTTGGCATCAGGCACAAAATCCACCAACTGGGGTTTCCACTTGTGTCCTGTGATCTGAGTTAAGAAGACAGTTGTGCCTTGTGATCTGAGTTACATTGTCTATGTACTCAGCATTACATATTCTTCTGGAAGCTCTCCGGTTGAGGGGAAGGGTTCTGGTACAACTGAGTATTGTCCCTCTTCTTCCCCATGTACACCAACTTTGGTGTTTGTGGTGGTGGAGCCAATGACGGAGATGAAGAGCATTCCCAAATTGGGATGTTTTGTCAAGTATATTGCTTATTTGTTTTAGCTAAAATTTGCCAAAGGGGGAGATTGTTGATTCCTTAGGATTGGCAGAGATTTTAGAAAACAAATAATGTAATCATCTCTGTTGTTTTAATATGTTGGGTTGAAGAAATTCAACATCTGGACCAACATGTCATGTACGATGTCACGACGTCAGGTCTGTGACATCGCACATGTGTAGGAAACTGAATTAATTAATTCAGTATATGTCATGGGATCAGCAAGGATATCTGGTGAATATCCTAACTCCCTTGTGAAGGCCTTGAAGACTAATTCAGAATATATATAGGCTCTAAATATGGAGATATATATGGAGAGAGATTAGGAACTTGAAGACCTTGTTTGTAGCAGAATTTTTCTGCTGAAGTTGCAACAGCAAAGAACAAGTCTGCTGCAATTTTCTGAAGGCCCAAATCCAGTTGGGTGATTAGGTTATAAATAGCTGATTGTAATCTAGTCTTTGTAAGCCTCTTAGAATGAATTTTTGAGGGTGTGTGTAAGGTAAACCTCCCAATCTGTGGGAAGGTTACCATGTGTCTCTCAGTGGTAAACCTGAGAGTGTTTGTCACTCAAAGCCTGTAGGCAAGAGCGATTATGTTCTTGAATGAAGCTGTGAAGCAAGTTCAAGGTGTTTGCACATTACATTGTATTTGTAGTGATAGGAATGGAAACTGGAGGTTTCTATCTAGGAGTTCCTAGGTATAGATTGCATTGGGTAGGGATTAAGTGATGAGTTGTAAACGGGGGAGTTTAACTCTGAATTGATACTACTAATAGTGGATCTTCTTCCTGGCTTGGTAGCCCCCAGATGTAGGTCATGTTGGACTGAACTGGGTTAACAATTTCCTGTGTTTGTTTTCCTTCTGTATGATATAATCATGTCTGCCATAACTAAGCATGTATTCCAGTCTGTTCATCAAGATAATAGCAGACCTGATACATAGCCTTCTGTTGGAATGTCAATCAGAATGTTTTGACATTCATCAACAACAGCACATACTGTTTAACAAGCTGATGAATTCAGTTCAGTATGTAGTGAAGTCTGGAGTTCAAAAGCACACCAGACCTGGCCAAAAGGATCTTTGTGAAACTGTCAAACTGGATGCCTTGACAGTTCTTCCTGTAAGCTGATACTGAAGTAGAGACTGGTTGGTCTTTTACAGTACAGCAAATTTAGCACAGTCTGTTTTCAGGAACCAAACAGACTTAGCATATGGTTCTGGACTTGGATGTCAAACGGAATGTTGTGACATTCACTCCTGACAGCATAGGCTAAATTGTTGGATGGTTAGTTTTTTTGTTTCAGGATTTTTCTCAGGCTATTCTTCAGGAATCCACCAGCTGATCTAAAATCTAGGAAACAAACAACTAAGCTACAATTAATGAACCTGGCAAATAATCTATTTGTTAGCTCCTTAATAAGTGGAGATTAGTTTAACTTGTTACAACCTTTAATTTAGGAAATACAAGTACATGACCAACAAACTGGAACAATGTAACAGATGATGTTCAAAACAGGATTGAGACATCGTGCTGATATCTGTGTAGGAAAACAACAGAAGAGAAGGTGATGGTGCACATAACTAAGTGTTCCTCCTTTCTAGGATGACATAGAAGGAGAGGTCGTGACACTGTGAAAAGGTGCTCATTAGTACAGAGTGTAATAACTGTCTTGCTGTAATAAGTACAATGTTAGATCAGATGTCATGACTTGGAGTAGAACATTTGAATACTGACTACGCCAGAATTTCAATTGGTATCAGAGCAGGCATCCTGTTCTGTCTCTGGATGAGATCCATGGGTGATACTTTCTGGTAGCTGGCAAGGAGTTATGTTAGTACTGATGCTGGAACCTGTGTAAGGTTCTGTAATTCCCTGAATGGTCCCTTGAAGTAGATGGATGGACTGTTCATGACAGGAATGGTGTGTACCTGTCTCTGGAGGTTGGCTATTGGCCTGTGTGTGGGACAGCTGTGCCAGTACTAAAACACATTCAAACCTGGTATGGTCTTGGAGGCCAATCTGGTGAAGTGTGTGTTCATAGGTTGAGTTGTATTATGATTTCCGCTGCATAATACATGGCAAAACTCAAACTCTGATGTAGTTTCCCCTCATGTGGATGAAAGGCTGCTGTGTTCAAGATCTCATTATAATCTACTGAAGATGTCAAAGATACTTGAGTCCCCTCAAGTCCACTCATCATGACGTTCTCACTTCAGGATGGTAAGAGTCACTTAATCACTGATTCTCTTACTCTCTTGAGTAGTGTATATGAAGACCTTGAAGACCTTCAAGGAAGGTTTGTTCTAAGGAGGTGGAACCAATGTTCTATGTGATGTTAGAACATGTTGTTCAACTAGTATGCAGCTACTGGTTGAAGAGCAGATGTTTTTAGGGTCCAAACAATGGGATAATTCTGTTTGGAACCTACTCCTGACCTGGAAGAGGAGACATCTGTGTGTGCTAAGTTGACAAGAGCAGGGTCAACTGGGTGTGTGCTCAAGAAGGTCATCCCTAGAAGTTGAGCTGGTTGAGATGTGACATTGTGCAATCTCCTGCTGTTAGGCTTCTCCCTGCAGTTTGATCAGGGTTGGATAGTTGTTCCCTGAAGTACTATGGTGTGTTGGAAGACAAGCCTCCTGGGTGTTGGCAGTCAATAATGGGGTAACCTGACTGTGATATCATTTAAAGGGGTTATAACCATGAATCTTGGTATTCAAACACCACGTTCAGAAGTGGCAGTTCTTACTAGGAGTGAGAATATGAAGATTCAGAGGTTGGTTGAGGTAATATGCTCTGGCAATGCATATCTACTATTGACTGGTGATGTCTGTCTCACTAGTACTTATGGTCAGCTGAAGTCTGATTGGTGTGATTGGAGGAGTTAGTTGCCACTGGTAAGGGATGGTGGATGTCGTGTTGAGACATATGTGTACAATGCATGGATATTGGTGTGGAGTATCCATGATTGTTAAGTTGAGGGGGAGTTTTGGTTAACCTCCTCAAGTCTGGTCAGCCTAGGGTCTGGTTGGCTGTTGACCTGTGTCACATGGGTTCTGGTGGTTGTGTGACACATTTGCAAGGAAGAATTCATCTCTCTCATTCCTAAGGGTGAATTTAATCTGGGAAGACTTTCAAAATTGCCTAGGTGCTTGCAAGCAGAAGATGTTGACACAAGAAGAGTATTTTCAAAGTATTCTTATGGTGAAAGTATCTGAAGGGATGATTGGGAAAGGATTTAAGATCAATGTTTACTTGTGCCAAGTGCAACTGTTTAATTGATTATCCTTGGAGCTCAAGATAACTGATGTTCTCAAAGATGTTGGAACATCACTTCTTCAAGACCCTGTGCAGAATCACAGGAAGGACAGTACATTGGCTTATGATCTATCTCTTTGGTGGCAGCAAAAGCACATGATCTCTGAAAAGGTTTCCTGGCAAGAAACATGTTCAGCCTTGGTATGTATAAGAAGAAGAAGACATCATAGTCTTGATGGTGGTTACTTGGATCAGTTTATTTCTGATCTAGGTAAGGAAGTGCATTAGCTTATGCACACTGTGAAGTCAAGAACAAGTGGCAGCAGTCTTGACATCATGGAAACAGCCTTGCCTTAGGATGTGGAATCCTTGGTAGAGCTGAAGGGTTAGGTTCTAACTGGTCCTTCTGAAGACTCATACATCAGAGTGTCTGATGTCTTTGGAGAAGAAGCAGGGATTCATCAAGGTGTAAGCTTGGATGACTTAACTGCAAACCTGCAGGATGGAGGTTGTTTACTCAAACTTGGTTCCACAATCAAGTCTATGAGAACATTGAACTCTTGTTCTGTGAAGGGAGGAAGTTCTTTCAAGTGGCAGAAGAAGGAGCTGAATTCAACAGCTGGATGTTAAAACACAATGTTGTGACATTTGGTTCAACATCAGATTCTTAGTTGGTGAAGTGGCACATCAGCTTGAGATAGAAAGGTCTACAGGGTTGTAGATTGGATACTTCAAAAAGCTTGAAGTTCAAGTCTCACTTGGAAGGTCAGAATATCTTTGGGAGAAGTCTGATAAACTTGGGGAGGTCAAAAAGCAGCATTTGACCTTTTCATATGAGAATTCATGAAGGAGGTAATCAACCAGTGGCAGTTGGTCTATCTCAGAAGTGAGTTCGAAGAATCAAGGTAATCAACATAAGGCAGCTGATTATTCTTGAGGAAAGTCTGAGACAAATTACTTTTGAACTGAAAAGTATTAAGTTGAAGACAAAAGGAGGTGTTCTCTATTCATCTCTTGGAGCTTGTGGTAGAAGTTCTGAGCTATCTATGGAAGACTGTCTCTGGTAGTGGGATGAGAGTGTATATATCCCAATGTATGTCTGGGTTCCTCTGGCCCAAGCTGAGGACTCAGTAATAGCTGAAGTCTATCAGATAGTGCTCCTTGTGATGCTGTGAAGGAAGTCCCAGCTGATGTTAAAACATCTTGTGAAGTGATCTTCTGTTCTGGTTAGAAGAGAAATTGACACAAAGTGTGGATGTGTTCAGCCAAGAGGGTTGGACAGAGGGTGCGCTCTTGAAGACATGAAGATGCGTCTTATGTTTTCCTTTCATCAAGTGGTCTGGAATCTCTTTGAATCAGGAAGTAGGTGAAGGTCCAACCTTGGGATGTTGGATATGATCATGACAGGGGGAGTTGTGCCTTTGTGCTGCAAGCAATCACCAAGCTTGTGGTCTATGTGCTCTCAGATGACTAGATAGTTATCAGGATGCTGTGATGTATGTCAAGGCTGAGTGAGCAGAAGAATGTCTGACCGGATGTCATGACATTACCCTGGACATTGTTGTCAATTCCTTCTGAATCTTAAAGTCATTAGGAATTATGAGGGTGATGTGGCTAAGTCTGATAAACCAGAATAAGCCTGATGGCTACAGCTGTGTGGTACAGGGGGAGTAACCATCAACTGAAGTGTGAAAAGTTGGTTGTAGCAGTGCTAGGTGTCAAGTCTCCACTGGAGGTATGACAGAGGTCTTGTTGAATACTGGCTGAATGCAGGATTGTTAAGACATCGCGTGCAACGTGTCTGACTGCATATATGGAATGGTCTCCATACACTGGAACGACTGTTTTGGAAAAGAAACAGTCAAGAGCTATAAAAGGTATTCAAAGATAGTCTGAGATATTGTTGGTGATTCTCTGACTGTTTCTCAGCAAAAATAAATGCATCTTGACCAAGCATTTATTTCTACCGGAAATTCCTAGGCACGGGCTGGACTATTTAAAGGATGCAATAGCCCTCTTCCTCTCACAAGAAAAACACTCCATTCTCAGAATCATGGGGTATGTTAAGGTTTGGGCAAGCTGCGCCTGGATCTGGTTTTGTGAAGGGTGCCTTTACAAATGTTTAGCTAAAAAGGGGGAGAGAAAGATAGTCCTGGGGTTGAGAATGTACCAGAAGCAAGCCAACTGTGGATGTGGCAGCAAACAGAAGTTGGCATCAGGCACAAAATCCACCAACTGGGGTTTCCACTTGTGTCCTGTGATCTGAGTTAAGAAGACAGTTGTGCCTTGTGATCTGAGTTACATTGTCTATGTACTCAGCATTACATATTCTTCTGGAAGCTCTCCGGTTGAGGGGAAGGGTTCTGGTACAACTGAGTATTGTCCCTCTTCTTCCCCATGTACACCAACTTTGGTGTTTGTGGTGGTGGAGCCAATGACGGAGATGAAGAGCATTCCCAAATTGGGATGTTTTGTCAAGTATATTGCTTATTTGTTTTAGCTAAAATTTGCCAAAGGGGGAGATTGTTGATTCCTTAGGATTGGCAGAGATTTTAGAAAACAAATAATGTAATCATCTCTGTTGTTTTAATATGTTGGGTTGAAGAAATTCAACATCTGGACCAACATGTCATGTACGATGTCACGACGTCAGGTCTGTGACATCGCACATGTGTAGGAAACTGAATTAATTAATTCAGTATATGTCATGGGATCAGCAAGGATATCTGGTGAATATCCTAACTCCCTTGTGAAGGCCTTGAAGACTAATTCAGAATATATATAGGCTCTAAATATGGAGATATATATGGAGAGAGATTAGGAACTTGAAGACCTTGTTTGTAGCAGAATTTTTCTGCTGAAGTTGCAACAGCAAAGAACAAGTCTGCTGCAATTTTCTGAAGGCCCAAATCCAGTTGGGTGATTAGGTTATAAATAGCTGATTGTAATCTAGTCTTTGTAAGCCTCTTAGAATGAATTTTTGAGGGTGTGTGTAAGGTAAACCTCCCAATCTGTGGGAAGGTTACCATGTGTCTCTCAGTGGTAAACCTGAGAGTGTTTGTCACTCAAAGCCTGTAGGCAAGAGCGATTATGTTCTTGAATGAAGCTGTGAAGCAAGTTCAAGGTGTTTGCACATTACATTGTATTTGTAGTGATAGGAATGGAAACTGGAGGTTTCTATCTAGGAGTTCCTAGGTATAGATTGCATTGGGTAGGGATTAAGTGATGAGTTGTAAACGGGGGAGTTTAACTCTGAATTGATACTACTAATAGTGGATCTTCTTCCTGGCTTGGTAGCCCCCAGATGTAGGTCATGTTGGACTGAACTGGGTTAACAATTTCCTGTGTTTGTTTTCCTTCTGTATGATATAATCATGTCTGCCATAACTAAGCATGTATTCCAGTCTGTTCATCAAGATAATAGCAGACCTGATACATAGCCTTCTGTTGGAATGTCAATCAGAATGTTTTGACATTCATCAACAACAGCACATACTGTTTAATAAGCTGATGAATTCAGTTCAGTATGTAGTGAAGTCTGGAGTTCAAAAGCACACCAGACCTGGCCAAAAGGATCTTTGTGAAACTGTCAAACTGGATGCCTTGACAGTTCTTCCTGTAAGCTGATACTGAAGTAGAGACTGGTTGGTCTTTTACAGTACAGCAAATTTAGCACAGTCTGTTTTCAGGAACCAAACAGACTTAGCATATGGTTCTGGACTTGGATGTCAAACGGAATGTTGTGACATTCACTCCTGACAGCATAGGCTAAATTGTTGGATGGTTAGTTTTTTTGTTTCAGGATTTTTCTCAGGCTATTCTTCAGGAATCCACCAGCTGATCTAAAATCTAGGAAACAAACAACTAAGCTACAATTAATGAACCTGGCAAATAATCTATTTGTTAGCTCCTTAATAAGTGGAGATTAGTTTAACTTGTTACAACCTTTAATTTAGGAAATACAAGTACATGACCAACAAACTGGAACAATGTAACAGATGATGTTCAAAACAGGATTGAGACATCGTGCTGATATCTGTGTAGGAAAACAACAGAAGAGAAGGTGATGGTGCACATAACTAAGTGTTCCTCCTTTCTAGGATGACATAGAAGGAGAGGTCGTGACACTGTGAAAAGGTGCTCATTAGTACAGAGTGTAATAACTGTCTTGCTGTAATAAGTACAATGTTAGATCAGATGTCATGACTTGGAGTAGAACATCTGAATACTGACTACGCCAGAATTTCAAGTTTGTCTTCACATTCTCCCTCTTTTTAATGATGACAACCCTGAAATTTTGAGAAGCATAACTTTTAAGCAAGACCATGACAATGATGTCTTCATATTTGATTAAGTTCAAAAATAAACTCCCCCTTAAACTTATGTCCATATGCTTGAGAGAAAACACCCCCTAAACTTGACATTTCTTTCTTTGATATGCTGAAAAATGTTAGAGAGCAAACCATACAAGCATATATTCCATATATTTATCTTCCCCTTTGACATTATCAAAAAGAAGGGGAAAGGGTAATTGAAAAATTAAAACCATACATAAAGTAAAACACATGCATAAAGTAACCATATCACAACTTAACCATAACCAAAATGATTGTCAAGAAACACACATTAACCATAACATGATATAAAACACATTTGTCTAAACATACTAGTACAACACCAAAATAAAACACAAGTTGTTCTTAAAATATTGATATAAAGACATGCATAAAAGATTAATGTGAGCCTAATCTTGGTTCATATTATCCTCATTATTTTCATTTGCTTGGTGTTCATAATTTTGTTGGACGAATGGGTAATGGTATGGTTGAGCCTCATAAGGTGGAATGTTCATGTGAGCAAATTGGTTGTTTATGTTCTGGTTCATATATTGCATATAATCAAAGATTTGATTGTTGGTAATTTCTTCTTAAGGGACTTTTTCTTGAGGAGGGTTGATGTAGGTAATGGTCCTTGCGATTGGATCAAACTTAACCGGTCTTGGTATTACAAACTTTTCACTGAGTGATTTCATTATCCGAAGGTACCATTTCAAGCATCCTTTTGCCTATCAAATTTAGATTATGTTTCTTAAAAACATATGTCAACTAGTGAGCATAGGGAGACCACAAGCAAACTCATTATAAGTAGCTAAATGATTTAGAATCACATAGGCCCAGTTAACCTGTGTGTTGTGTTTGAACAAGATTTAGTTATGTATTTATACCTTGAGTTTTGATGATAACAATATTGTATTTCTGTGAGAATAATTTTGGTACCCTAATGGTTTGTTATTGTGTAGCTCTAACATTCAGTTTTGACTTTGAGTATATGACATGCAATGTCATCGATTTTTGAATATTGTGTTCCAAATTCCTCTTATGCGCTAGTCATGAGAAGTTTTGAAAGATGTTCAAAGTTATTGCTGCAATGATCTTTCTGCTTCTATGTTTATTCACTCCTGGGAAGCTTCTGAGGAGAAGTTATGTTACTACTGCAATGTTCTCTCAATTTGTGCTTTTGGACGTGACTCAGATCATTAAGCTTCTGAAGAATGACAAGCTTCTGAAGTTGTGTTACTTAGTTGAAGATTCTGAAGATCTCAAGCCAGACGTTGAGGTTATCAAGGTTCTGACTGAAGAGTCTGAAGATTCTAAAGATTCTGAAGATACTAAAGATTTTAAGCCAGACTACTGACGTTGTCAAGGTTCTGATTGAGGATTCTAAAGTTTCTGAACCTAACTGTATATTTCTTCATTTCATGCTTCATCAACTTTTATCATAAGCCAATGAACTTGAAGATAAGATCAAATGGATACGTGATTAAATAGTACATATTACAAATCAAATATTCTTTCCACTACCTGATTTCATGGGCAAGGACAATATTATACATCGCACATGTCACTGAATTTGTGGGCAAAGGACAGTATACAATATCACTCCTTTCACCATCCAACAGTGAACAACCACTTTATTTGGTTTCCCCATTCCCCCTCCAATGGTCTCCTCCTTATGCTATATAAGTGGGACTTGGAGACTTGAAGAAAAACAAGAATACTGAAGCGCTGAAAAACTTGACAAAATCTATTTCTTTGTGAAAAACTATCAGTTTTATACACAGTTTTTCTTTAAGTATTTGTTTATCATTTGTGTAAAAATTGCTTGTGTAGAAGCAACTTGTAACACACAAAATATTATTTAAATAATTTTTTTGATTCCTTAATTAGACTAGGGTATAGTCATATTCTTAAGAAGACAAAGAAAGTTATTCTTTGTGAGTCCTTGAGGAGACTAGGGTATAGTCGGATCCTTGAGAAGAAAAAGAATGTTATTCTTTGTGATTATTATAATCAGTTAATTATAGTGGATTAAGTCCTTGTGTATAAGGCAAAATCACCTTGGCGGGTGGACTGGAGGAGCTTTGAGTTTCAAGTGAATCTCTATAAAAATACTCGTGTTTTTATCTCTTTGTTATTAACATTTAAATGGTGTTCTTGAGTTGGTAAAAAAATTGTTTAAAACTCAATTCAAACCCCATTCTTTCTTGTGTTTATCACACTTTTAATTAGTATCAGAGCCTTTTTCTGATTGTGATAAAAGATTTATTAACACTTCACCGTGTTCAATACCGATCCAATTTCGTGTGAGAAACAATGGTCGTTACTAACGCTGCTAACGTTGTTAACAACAATGAGAGAGATCACTACAATGTTAAACCACCAATATTTGATGGTGATAAAATTGATTACTAGAAAGATAGAATTGAAAGCTTCTTTCTTGGATACGATGTTGATCTTTGGGATCCTGTAGTCGATGGCTACATTCACCCAATTAATGTTGAAGGAAATAATATAGCAAGAAGTGCTTAAAGGTGTGAAAAACACAAGAAAAAGGGGTTTGAATTGGGTTTTACAAGCAAAAGTTTTTTCCAAAAAAGGAACACTACTAACAAGTTAATAGCAAAGAGATAAAAACACAAGTATTTTTATCCTGGTTTGCTTGAAACTCAAAGCTACTCTAGTCCACCCACCAAGGTGATTTTTCCTTATACACAAGGACTTAATCCACTATAATCAACAAATTACAATAATCACAAAGAATAACCTTATTTGTCTTCTTAAGGATCCAACTATACCCTAGTCTTCTTAAGTACTCACAAAGAACAACCTTCTTTTTCTTCTCAAGGATAACCTCCTCAAGGAATCAAACAAACAGTTTGAATAATATTTTGTGTGTTACAAGTTACTTCTATACAAACAGATTTTACACAAATGAATAACAAACACTTAAAGAAAATATGTTTACAAACAAATGATATATTTTCACAAAGAATTAGACTTGTCAAAATATTATGTCACCGACGTTTTATTCAAGTCTCCAAGTCTCACCTATATAGCATAAGAAGAAGACCGTTGGAGGTCAAAAAGGGAAAAGATCATAGAGTGGTTGTCCATTGTTGGATGGGAGAGGAGTGATATTGCATATTATCCTTCGCCCACAAAATCAGTGACATGTGTGATGTATAGTAGTATCTTTGCCCATGAAATCAGGTAGTGGAAAGGATGTTTGACTTGTACTATGTACTATTTGATCATGTTCCCGTTTGATCTTATCTTCAAGTTCATTGGCTTCTGATGAATGTTGATGAAGCATGAAATAAAGAAACAAAAAGTTGGATTCATAAACTTCAGTCAAAAACTTGATAACTTCAATCGTCTGGCTTGAGATATTCAAAATCTTCAACTACACAACTTCAAAAGTTTTCCATTCTTCAAAAGTTTGGTGATCAGAGTCACGTCCAGAAGCATGAACTGAGAGAACATTGCAGCAACAACATAGTGTCTTCTCAGAAGCTTCTCAGAAGTGAATCAACACTGAAATAGAAAGATCATTGCAACATCAATATTGAACATCTTTCAGAACTTCTAATAGCTGGCGTAAAAGCGGATTTGGAACACATCGTTCAGAAACTGATGACTTTGCACGTCATATATTCAGAATCATAACTGGTTGTTAAAGCTACACAATAACAAACCATTAGGGTACCAAAATTATTCTCACACAAATACAACATTGTTATCATCAAAACTCAAGGTATAAATGCAGAACCAAATCTTGTTATAACAATTTCCCCCTTTTTGATGATGACAAAACATGCATTTGATGAAAAAATTTGTACAAGGTAATCAAAGAAGAATACATCTTACAAAAGCACAAATCTCCCCCTGAGATGTATAATCCTAAAAAGATAAAATCATAATGAAAGAACACTTTCTCGATTAACCTTTTTGAAGTACCGGAGTAGATTTTTAGTCAGAGTCTGGTTTATCTTCAGAAGTTGATTGATGTTGTCCAAACCACTGGTTTGTTAACATCAACATTCTAATAAGCTTCATTTCAGAAGCTTTATTGAGCTCTTTTGAAGACGCTTTAGAACTAGTTATCTTCTTAAAGAAACTTGACTTTCAAGTATGATTACTATAGAGGAAACTATTCCTTATAACTAGATGCCAATGCCACGGTTTTCAAAAAGAACTATCAGAAGTACTTTGATGCCAAATACTCAATGTTCTAGGTTCAGAACATGAATATTAATTCCTTGAATCTGATTCTCAATCATCAGCATGAAGATTGTGTAGACTCGGATAAAAGACCATTTCATCAGAAACTGGTAACTTATATTCTAATCTTTGAAACTTCATAAGAACTTTTGATGTTTGATTATAACCATTCTGGTTTTTGAAATATAACTCTGTAAATCATTTAATAAACTATTCTTCGAAGTAGTTGTTAGTAGAAAACATTATTCAATGTTTGGGTTCTTACTTAAGGAATTTAGGTATATCAAAATAACTACGAATCTTCCTCTTAAATATGTTTCTCCCCCTTTGTCATCAATCAAAAAGACATAGACAAAATAATAAAAGAAAATGATGATAAAGAAACAAAAAAAAATTGGTTATGCCAAAAGGTAGAAAAGATACAAATAGCATAAAAAAAGGGCTAGGGGTTCTGAGGAGGAGGCAAAGGAAGTTTGGATAGAATTAGTTGAAACATCAAGTCCTGTTTGTCCAGACGCTCTTTGACCAACGCATTATCATCCTTGATTTCCTCAATGGTGTTCATAAGTCAACCAGGAATTTGTCTAGATGAAGTCCCAACAGAAGATTGAGAAATCAAAACTCCATCTCGTTGAGTTTCAGAAACAATAATATGAGCAACAACTTCTTCAATTACGCAATCTTAATGTCCAAAAACAACTATATGATCATAAACGACTACAACTTCCTGAACATCTACCTCTTCCATAACTTCTAGAGTAACTTCCTTGATCTATAGAGCAATAAGACATAACTGGGAGTTTCGTAACTTCTAGATTTCCATTAAGGGAATAAACCCGGAAAGGAGGTTTCTTTCAGAAACTTTGTACCCGAAATTCTTTAGCCCAGAGATATTGGAATTTATCCATCTTCTGCAAGCTTCTAGGTAGAATCACTCTCAGTCGGATTTGTTGAAGAATGACTGATTGTTATTGCTTCATGCAAACAACTTCTAGATTCTGATACAAACTTCCTCAGAATCTTACCAATGTTGGGAGAGGGTTTTGGTGGTTTGGGGTAGCTAACAGTGAGGTCAATTTTTGATTCATCAAAGTCAGGACCAAAAACTGATGGAGTAGTGATATGAGGTGATTAAGGGTCGGAGAGGACTGGTTCAGGTTCATAGTTAAACATACCTTCAAGAGTGCCTTTAGACACATGGCTGTTAGAAACTCTTGAAGGGGATGTTCTGGAAGTTGTGAAATTTGGATTTATTGGTTGGGGAGCATAAATAAATGGTGGTGGATTGGGTGAAATTTGTAACTGTGAAGGAGATAGGGGTGATGGTATATGTTGTTGTTGTTGTGACAAAGTTTCAGAAACTTGAGGAGTTTCTGTAACATATTTTATAGTGGGTGATTTAGGAGGTGGTGGAAGTAAAATAGGTTTAGAAGGTTTGGAAGTGACTGGAATGGATTGTGAAGTAGAAGGGGGTTTGATTGGTAATATCCTTTTGAAAATCACAGAATCAGAAGTAATTGGAGTGCTAGCTTCAAGAAGCTTACTAGAAGTAGTGTCAGAAGCTTTTGAGGTGTGTTGGACAACTACAGAAGTATCCTTCAGAAGCATGGATTTCTGGCACTAATTCAGAGGCTCCTCATCTTCATCTAGAAGGACATCAGTTTTCTTCTTCTTCTTCTTCTGAGGCCTTGAAGATCCTTCTCCTTTTGATTCCTTTTTCCCGTTCCCATGAACATTCAGATAAGTTTCAGGTAGATTGAAAGGATCCACCATTGGGTCAATTCCATCCTTCTGGCAACTTTCCATATAGTATTGTAGAACCTCTAGAGGATCAATCTTGGTGAAGATTAGGAAGTTGTCTAATGGAGTCCTCATTCCATATATATCATCCTTAGAGGGAATGAAATATGGCCTTATAACTCTAGAAATGAGACCCATGCTCTTGAGATTCTTCCCTTAGAAGATCTTTCCAGCATCCTTCACAAGTTCATCGGTTAAGCCACTGACCAGAAGGTCATCTACCAGACCATTCTCAATAAGAATGTCAGAAATTAGCCTTCCATTTTGGATGAACTTGCTTTTGTTCTTCTTCGAAGATCCACTAGTTCTGGATTCTTTGATAGAATCCCTCATGAACTTTAACAATATGGAGGGAAGTCCCAGCTTGAGACCTTTCTTCCAACCTTGAAGTTCCAGGGTTTCAGAGAAATCAAAACCGTTGTCTTTCAAGTTCTTTAAGTCTACAATAGTTTTGCAGAGTACCATTAACTCATTGAACAAAGTGTATAGAGTTAATTCTAGTATTCCTTCCATGATGGGATTGTTTTCATCAGCCATTGAGTGACTGGGAGAGAGTTGTTGCTGAATTTGTTGTTGAGAAACCATTGATGAAGATGAAGGAGATGAAAAATAGTTGTAGAGAGGGGTGTTTTATGTTTGAAAGATGAAAGTGTGGGAATATTGTGCGCATAATGTGAAAATGTGAGTGAAATGGGTTTATATAAAAAATTGCAATGATGATAAGATGGAAATACGCAGTTGTCGCATCCGCGAAAAACAACCGGCGGGCTGAAACAAAAACAACACAGAGCCGCCACCGTGCGTTATTTATCCCAAAGAGGGAAAGGAAACGCTCGAAGTAAACCTGGGAAAAGCATGGTCTCGCGACCAAAGAGAAAGGGTAAGGGAGTCGGTTACGCGAGGGGAAGGTATTAGCACCCCTCACGTCCGTCGTACTCGACGGGATCCACGCTCTAAAAGAAAGAATAGGTTGCTAAAACAAACATCACACACACACTCACCGAAGACAACCCAGGTGGGGTTAAGAGGAAGAGGGCTCGCTAGGACATCGCGTCCTATGCCTACGTATCTCGTCTGGAACGAGAATCAGAGCTGCCGTAGTTCGGCTCACGCACGCCAAACAAGACACACACAAACACAGGCAAACTGGGAGCCTGAATGCCAATCACTGGACTTACATCAGCATCCGAACCAAAACACACACAAGAAGGCAAACGTGGAGCCCGAAAGCCAATCATTGGACTTACATCGGCATCCGAACCAAACACACGCACACTGGAACCCGAATGCCACTCGATGGACTTACATCAGCTTCCAAGCACACAACAACCAAACAAGTTAATAGGGAGTCGAGAACTCGAGCCTATAACTGTCAAGCACACACAAAAAAAGAAAAAAAAAGTGCCCGGAGAGACCTCGCACGGCCTCCTGCCTACGTACCTCATCTGGTATGAGGATCAGGGCGACGTAGTTCCCCTGAAAGGGAAAGAAATTCTAGCCAGATACAAAGGGAGACACACTACCAGGGAGCTGGACTCGAGCCTAGTGTTATCATGCATCATTGCCCTATGTAAAGGTTTCTATCCTGACTTGCATAAGCAAGTTAATCCTAACCAGGAAAAACAAGCATGCAATCATAAACAAAACAAAACAAGTATTTCACATAGCACACACTATATCCAGTCAAGTGAGGCTCAAACAAAGGGTTCGACTGCCGAAGTAAGTCATCTGTACAGAGGTAGTGTTAGCTCTTAACCTTGCCATTGAGGGGCTAAGGTGAAGCAGATGAAAGGTGAGTGAAGATTAGACTTCACAGCTCTTATCCCTGGCCAGGGAGAGCTTCAGACAAAGGAGCGTGGGTCCAGAATGGAGGGACCCTTCTACGCTCAAGACTCTGACTCGACTGTGCAACAGCACAAGATCTTGGGTTAATGTCCCAATGCATCAACACAGTGGTGTGAGCAGAGGGACGACTCAACAAGAATAGCGGGGGATAGATTGCATATCCCTTTGATCCGCCAATTGCCTCATAGAGGTCTTCACCTGCTTGGGGACAAAATTTAAACAATCACAAACATCGCCTCTTAAGGAGGACTTCAGACAGTTGCCTGGCCAAGTAACAGGCCAGGTCTTCCAGACTACATGGAGACAAGAGAGTCTACCTCTATTGGTTTAAAAACCAAGCAACAGCAAGCAAGTTCTCAAGGAACTGTAAGCAACTTAATGTACCTGAAATCAATCAAGTATCATCAGTACTCAGACAAACCAACAGTAAACAACAAATGTTAATCTGTACAGTCAAACACAAATTAATGCACACAAGTGCAAGCCATGAGCTCAAACTCAAGCATCAAACCCTACAACACAAAGCCAATGTTAGTTTACAACATCAAACAAACTCAATTCACAACTTGCATTGTTCTCCTTAAGGCATTTGCATCTCAACCTGAAAATCCAAACCAAACATGAGAAACTAGACCACTAGGCCAAGCCTAGGGTCCAAAGGGGATGAAAAATCCAAAACAGCAAGTGAAAATTATCCAAAACCACATTCAAACGATTTAGAAGCAAATGCAATTGGTCCCATGCTCATACCATTCACCATTATCATTTCATGCACAAAATAGTATCAAACATGCAATTTGCAACTCCAAATGACCAAACAGAAAGATCTCAATCAAATCCATATCAAAACAATTCAATTAATTCCACAAAAATTCAAGTCTAAACAGAACCTATCCAATGAATAGCACACCAAATTTCAGCTCAATTGGACAAAAGGAAGTAGGTCAATGAAAATCAAGAAGTTCAGACAAGTTCAAGCAAGCCAACACATGGTATCCAAACAAACATCAACTTCCAAAAATCATAAATCAGTGACAATACATGATAAATGAATGGGATCAAAACCATAGTGACCTATAATGTGTCTACAATCCACATGTCAAATTTCACACTCATACAATCAGTAACCAGAATTTCACAAAGCAAATGGTAACATGTGTCACACAATGTCACAAAATGGTTCAACAGAAGAGAAAATCACAATCAATCAGGAAATGCTATCAAAAATTCCAGAGAAATTCACATGTGATCTCAACATACATATGTTCATTCATGCAAAATTTCAACTCAATTCAACATCCCTAAGCACATCAAATAAAATCATGAAGTTCATCAAGTTTGGTGTGACACAAATTGTCACACCTCTAATCAAAAATTCATAACTCAACATCCAGGTACCCAAAAACTACAAACTACACATCAAAATCACCATCAATGAGTCTAGAACAAGCACAAAAAATTTCATCCATTTCTTTGAAGGCATCATCATTTTATGAAAGATATGGCAAGACATATACAAAATGAACACATTGAATCAATCCCTAAGCATTTTAATTTTCCACACGTGCACAAAAATCACAAAAATCATGATTAAATTCTACACATTACAAGGAGCATGGTGAAAAAAATCTCACAAAATTTGGACAAGAAATGAATCATCTATGAATTTTCTAAGATCAAGCATCAAAAGGAAATAAGAAAAGAAAATGAAATAAGAAATAATAAAAATAATATTCAAAAATGGCATAAGTGTAATTCTGAGGATCCAGGGCAAAACGACGTCGCTCTATTTTATTCGGTGGCGCATTCTCATTGGATGCTGGCGCGCGGGAAACACAATTCAAAACAGAAAGCCAAAGCATATGGATCAAACGCGAGTTTCATATGTTCTTCACCAACAACAAGTTCAGAAAATCCAGAAATTGATGAACATCAAATCGTAACCAAAATCAACATGCTATACATCAAAATGATCGTCTCTCAACCTAGATCAAGGATATGCAAACGATTTTCCCTAACTCTAACTGTAGCGACGGGATCGAGTGAAAAAAGAATCACATCCAAACATTCAAACTCAGATTTCTCATCCAATACTCAATCAAATTAAAAACTATAAGCATCATGAAGATCTACATTGCAAGGCCTACAAAACGCATATAATGATTCAACCAATCGAAGAGTTCGAGCATTTACCTCTTGGAGATGGCAGAGATGAATTCTTGTGTTTCCTCGTGTAAAACTCTAAAACAGATGAAGATCAATGCTTAGGAAAGTGATTACAACCAGTAGTTTAGCTCAACACAGCTTCAGCTTCGAGAATCATCAAAATGCCATGGAAATGCAAGCTTTGGACAGTCACGATTCTTGATGCTTTTGGCCACGAATTCGGCAAACAGTCCTTCAATGATGATTATGGAGCATGGATCCACGAAGAATGAAGCAAAATGATGTAGAATTCATGGAGAAATGTTGAAAAATGTGATGAAGATTTTTGAGAATTTGAGAGGTTTTGGTGAAATTCAGTTACAGATCTTGGAGAATGTGATGTTGTTAACAAATTCTGTTATGATTAACAATATATACTCCTCCTTAATCCATTTCTTAATCTCAATTATCAAATTTGGAAGTGATTAGCACTAATGAGCTTTTAAGTGAATGTCCAAAAATGACCTTCTCCAATTGGCAATGCAACAGTAAAATGAATGTTCACACAAGTCATATTCTGCATTTGGAGTGTGTTGGCATTGGTCTCATGAGCATTGGCCCTGTAAATCTCAATTTCACTATCTCACCCCAAAAATACATTTGAATCCACTTGAAATTTGACTTTTTGCCTTGACCATTTTTGATGAATTTTGATTATGCATCATGAAAGTACATATGAAATGGGGTTTTCTCACAAAAAGATCACCCAAATTGGACATTCCATGTGAAAGTTATGCCACTTTGATTTTAGGCATTTTTGGAAAATGAATGGACCATAACTTGTCAACCATACATGAGAAATTCAAGTTCTTGGACTTTTTGGAAAGGTGAGAGCAAGATCTACAACTTTCATGTTGGACAAAATTTCATTTGAAGCTTCTTTGGACACGTAATTTTGTGATGAAAAACTTTCCATTTTTGGAAACTTCCATTACAAGTCACTTTCCATTTTTGGCAATTTTTTGTCTGACTTTATTTTCTTCATTCTTGATTATTGAAATGTCAAATGAAGCTTGTTTCAACATGAATGAAGTGTATCCAACTCTCTCCCACCTCCAAATCCATAAAATCAAGCATAGTTGACCACAGTTGACTTTTTCAATTGATAGATGAATTTGGCAATGCACTGATCCAGCTGAGCCCCAAACTTCTGATGAAATGGCTCAAGGATGAAACCCTAGCCTCCATAAACTCAATATATTCACAAGATGATCCCCATATCCATTGTAGACCCTATCTCCTTGCCATGCCCTGATTGGCCCAATGCAGATGATTAGGGTTGACCAGTGGTCAAAACCCTAATCTCAAGGTATCTGATCAATCTTCTGAATCTTCTTGGATGATAACAAGACCATGATGCTGATGATGTACCATTTCAACCAAGACAAAGATCAATCTCCTTGAGAATCACAAACCCTAATTTGAACCACCACCCTCAGATAGTTAGTGACCAGTCCATTCAATCAATGAAACCCTAGCTTGCATCATGACCTCTTATCTTCTGACCAAGACTGTTGAGGATGACTGGCACAATGTAACCATATGATATGCAATATGCAATGCCTAATGACCTAGAAAAATGCAATGCAATATGTTTAGCTAGTCCCAAGAGAGGAGGGCAAATTTTGAAGTGTTACAGCTGCCCCTATTCAATCCACTGTGAACCTGTCGATATGAATAGCCTCGGCTTTCAGATGATCAGGATGAAGAGTGATTGAATACCAAGAACAGACGAACAATTTGCACTCTGATGGGAAAATAATTAACAATGCCTGTCAGAATCGGCAAAGAAACACAATCTTGAAGAAACATCCGTCTGGTACGGAAAAAGTCGGCCTGATCACCGAAACAACAACGTCGACCTGGATACCAAAATAAATGGTAACGCAGGGTTAACCATGGCCTGAACACCACATCCGCTGGGGATTATTATCTCTTCTTTTTATGCTTTTCTTGAACCCCGAAATTTTCTTTTCCGCGCAAATGATCCCGGATCACTGCATTTGAACCCCGACACCTTGTTTGCCAAATGATGAACCCCATTCTCCATTTGAACCCCAGTCGCCCGACGATAACTTGTGATCGCCATTGTGAACCCCATTCTCCAGAAAATGCCTCAACATTTCCCTTTCTCCATTTGAAACTCATTCTCCGCTTTCTTGTGATGATTCTGCTGGCAACGCCGGAAGTAACACCAAAACGCCACTCCGATGGCGACATATCAGAAGACACTCGACCAGACATTGACTGATGACCGGGAGGAAACTCGACGTTTACTGGACATCGAACAATGATGTTTACTTGACACCAAAGAAAGCTCGACCAGACATTAACCAATGACCGGGAGAAAACGCGACGTTTACTGGACATCGAACGATGATGTTTACAGGCACCAAAGAAAACTCGACCAGACACTAACTGATGACTGGGAAATAACTCGACGTTTACTGGACATCGAATGATGATGTTTACAGGCATCAAACAATGATGTTTACAGGCATCAAACAATGATGTTGACAGGACATCGAACAATGATGTTTACAGGCATCAAACAATGATGTTGACAGGCATCAAACAAGGATGTTGACAGGACATCAAACAATGATCGACCAGACATTAAACAATGACTGGGAAATAACTCGACGTTTACTGGACATCGAATGATGATGTTTACTGACACCAAACAAAGCTCGACCAGACACTTACTGATGACTGGGAAATACTGTTGCTCCAAACTCACAATGCTGAACTCCTCGGAGTATCGTCTTCACTGTCCGGCAAAACCAAATCTCAAGCGGTAACCACGGCTCGAGTCGCGCTGATCGCGTAACATTTCTATCTCTGTCCGACGGAAAAGTTTCCTCCAGCATCGCACTACTGGGGAATATTGCTGATCTGATGTCATGATGCTAAACCCATCAGAGTAACATCTTCCAACTTCTGTCGAAACCACCTCTCAAACAATAACCACAGCTTGAGACTAGCCTATGCTTGCAATGATGCATGACTTTTTCTGCGTAATGCTCCATAATTATGGAAATGCTACGCGATTTATTATGCAATATGCTATGCTTACTCTACATGATGAATACATAAAAAGTATCCCCCTCAAGGGACTCTTCTGGGGAGCTCAAGGCACTCTGCCGAAAGGAACTCGACAATACTCCGATCACCACCCTGCTGGGGAATAGCGCTGCTGCTGGAGATAGGCATCCCTTGCTGGGGAAGAACCTCCTTTGCACCCAATCCGCTCGGGAAACTGCTGGGAATAAGAACCACCAACACCCTGCGGGGATACAACAGTCTTTGGTTTGCTGGGGATATCGATCCCGACTCTGCTTTGGGAAACCCTCACAGATACCTGGCGACTTCACTAGGGAAATCCTCACAGATAGCTCCACTGGGAAACAGCAACCTCCAGACCTGGCGACTGGAGAAGCATCGATCTGACACCTGCTGGGAATAACCATCCTAACCCTGTTAGGGAAACGAATGCTACTCCGCTGGGGACGACCCATCCAATCCATACGTAGGATACACTGCTGGAGATATATTTCATTGAAACCCGCTCCACTCGGGGATAGCAACCTTCGGGCCTGGCTGTTGAGGAAACACCGTTTTCAACCTGCCGGGGATAACCATCCTGACTCGGCTAGGGGAACCATAGACCTTGGATCTGCTGGGGATTTGGTCCTCGTGAGTCTGCTTGGGGATATACATCCTAACTCGTCTGGACCTTTTCTGCTCCATCATCTTGTATTCAAAATCGCTCCGCGCTCGACGGAGAGCGAACTCCTGGGACTATACAGACTTTTCAATTTTCCAACTTTGAAGAGTCTTCTTGATTAATTCCAAGGATCGTCGTACGTCTCACCGTCGTCCTTTCGCCGTTCTTCCATTCATTCGTCCCTGGTCGGACTCCATGGGGATTCGTTTTGTCAACAGCTTCCACATCACAACCTGCAAGTGAGGGAAAATACCTAACAGTTCCTGCAAAAGAGATCGTTAGATAAAACCATGCCCCAGGCATGTCAAGATTTCAACACTTGGGTCACTCAACCTTCCGAATAAGATTTCAAACTTTCAATCTTATAAACATGCATTGGAAGGGACCTGTATGTCTTAAAATGCAAGATTCTTTATCAAAATAATCGGATGTTTTTGCAATCAAAGCGGTAATGAAAAACAAAAACAAAATTATTTGACTGAATCTGCATTTTATTGGCTGAAAAAGGTGTGGCTCAAATCGAGCAATACAAAGGAAGCAATTCCTGAAAAGAGGTAATTGCGCACAAAAGGAAAAAATTTATCCTAATGGCAATGTGAAACCCGTGATCTCATCGAGTTCCAACTCGGTTACACCCCATATGTCCTCAGACTCTCCGTGCTTTCTGCCTTCTGAACAAGACGATTCTGACTGATCCCTACCGGGTATTATCCATGATGCTTTAACCAAAGCGCAAACGATCATGCTAGACGCAGTTGTTCGTTTCAATCCCTCTTTTGCCTGGACCGCCCTTTCGGGTTTTCAGTCCACCGGGATACCCTTTTTTGCCCAAGTCGCCTTTTCAGGTTTTCGACTTGCCGGGTGTACAGTTTTTTCATTTTATCCCTAATTTTTGCCCGAACCTTCTTTCTGTTTTCGGTTCGCCGGGATGCCCATTTTTGCCTGGACTATTTTATTCTTTTCGTCCAGCGGGTCTCTTTATACGAAGTATTTTTTAACTGCGTCCGCATTCACAGGGGATGGAAAATCTTCGCCATCCATGGTCGTTAGCAACAAGGCTCCACCAGAGAAAACCTTCTTGACCACGAATGGACCTTCATAATTGGGTGTCCATTTGCCCCTACGATCGTTTTGAGGAGGAAGGATCCTTTTCAGCACCATATCACCTACGTGATATACCCGAGGTCGTACCTTTCTGTCAAAAGCACGCTTCATCCTTTGCTGGTATAACTGCCCGTGACAGATGGCTACCAGCCTCTTTTCCTCTATCAGGCTTAACTCTTCATACCGGGTCCTTACCCATTCCGCCTCTTGCAATTTTACGTCCATCAGGACTCTCAAAGAGGGAATCCGGACCTCAACCGGTAGCACCGCTTCCATTCCACATACCAACGAGAAAGGCGTTGCCCCAGTAGGCTCCCGCACCGAAGATCGATACCCAGGATACAAGTTCATATTCAGCCACCATTGTTGGTGTATTCAAATATTATCCGGGCAACAAAAGGAATGTGGGATCCTTTCGGCATAACCAAAGCAGCACTAACTCCTTCACACTAACCCCATCAGACATCAGAATCCGTTCGGATTCAGGGTCAGGCCCCTCCTCCGGGATCGGTCACTCTCAATCTTTCGATTGAAGCACCTCGAGATGTCCTCATCAGGGAACTCAAACCTCATCGGTTGATAATCCTCCACGGGTTGTTGGGCGATGTAATCAGACAATACACCCCTTGATTGCTTTCTGAGCGGTGTACTGAATATCGCATCCAATCAAAATCATTGGCCCTTTCGCAACCCGTCCGGTCGTTGCTGGCTCTTTCAGAAATCTACCTGATCAAATCCATCTCGAAATCCACAAAGTGGTATAAACCAGCATACACTGTCTCAGTCGGCGAGCAGCCTATGCCAAAGTACATCAAGTTTCCTCGAACAGTGAATGTATTGTTTCACAGTCGGTAAACTTTTTGCTAAGGTAAATTGCATGCTCTTTTCGACCAGACTCGTCATGCTGACCCACTTCACCTCGTAGACCCCTCGAAGGCTGTCAAGTACAGATTAACAGTCTATCTCCATAGGGAGGCAACAGAATCGGAGGCTCCTGCAACTTATTCTTTTATCTCTCACTGCCCCTTGGCAATCATTATTCCACCTGACTGTTTGATCTTTTTTTTTTCTTGAATGGGTTCCCACGTGGCTGTTAGATGAGATGTGAACCATGACATGTAGTTCAATCTACCCAGGAGACCACGAACCTCTCTTTCCATTCTCGGTTCAGGCATTTCTGGTTTTGTTTTCTTTCTTTTTTTCTTCTTTTTTTTAGCAGGATCGACCTCGATTCCTCTTTTCCAATGAACCCCAGCATCTTACCGGACCGCACTCTGAAAGTGCACTTATATGAATTCAACCTCAGTTTGAATTGTCTCAACTGGTCGGCCAACTCGGCTAGATCCACTAGATGCCCCTCTTCTGTTTGGGGACTTTGCTATCATGTCATCAACATAGCATTCGATTTCATGATGAATCATATCATGAAACAAAGTCACTCTGATACGCGGCATTGGCGTTCTGCTTGTCTAGAGGACAGTCTTCTTTCCGTGGCAGCTTGTGCACAACGGCATCGGTATCCGACCCTGGCATATCCTGACATGACCAGGCGAAGGTATCCACATGTCCCTTCAACAGGACTACCATTCTGCTCTCGACTCGCCTCTGAAGCGGCCCCAATTTTTTTCCTTTCTGACCTCGGCGGTGCTTGGAATAACAACCTCAACCTGCTCCTCGTGCGGCTGAATCACCTTCTCCTCTTGTTTTGACAACCTGGCTAATCCCAGCAGATCACAATCTTCTTCGCCTTCTTCTTCGGCATGATAGATCGGTTTGTCGAAGTCATATGAGGTGTAACCAAATTGTTATCAACGAGATCCGCAGAATTATTTTTGAATTCAGAACGAGACAAATCAAAAAAAGAGAAAAATGAAAATAAACATTGCCATTTTTATTTGTTTTTAAACTGCCAAAATAAATGAAAAACAGGGAACACCGCTTTTTGATTGAAAAACATCCATTTATTAATGATGCAGAAATGTTGCAAATTATGAACATGAGGTGGCCCTTACAATGAACCATTACGTGTCGGGCAACACGTATGGCTTTCATGCAAATAAAACTGAAAACAGAAATTATTACTCTTCAAGTAGAGTGACCGTGATGATCTTTTTAGGCCTTCCAGTTCTGGACTTCCATCCCTGGTACGCACGGCTTTATCCAACCATCAAACTCGCAGTCACTGTCAGTCTCTTCACCCATCCCACAGGCGTGATCCGAATCTTCAGCAATTGCACTCACCATTGCCTGACCATGTGCCGGCATGGGATTAGCATTAACATTCGGTGATGGTGCAAAATTGATAGCCTTGGAGTCTACCAGATCCTGGACAACATTCTTGAATGCTCTACAGCCCTCAATGTTATGCCCCGGTGTTCTAGAATGGAATTCACACTGGGCGTTCTCATCATAGTTAGGAGGCCTCTGATCTGATCTCATCGGAACCATCGCCCTTGGCTGAACCAACCCAAGATCCATCAACTTTTTGAACAGAACAGCGTATGTCACGGGTGGCTTATCAAAATGGCGATCAATCCCTTTTCCGCTCACTTGATACCCGGCTCTCTGTTGAGGTGGCTGACGTTGCTGTCGTACTGACTGATTACCAGCAGGGATGGTTACCGCAGCAGTGTGCTGGTAGTAACGATCCCTACCGTGTCCTCTCTGGGCATACACAGCACTTGATTCACCCTCATTCTTGCGCTGACCAATTCCGAATGGCTTCTTCGATCCTGATGACGAAACATTACCACCCTGGATCTTCCCCATTTTCAGCCAACTTTCAATTCTCTCCCCAGCCACCACAATGTCAGCAAAGTTGGTGACGGGACAACCTACCATTCTTTCAGCAAAAACCCCCTGCAGGGTACCCATGAAGAGATCAGACATCTCTCTGTCAACCAATGGAGGTTGCACTCTGGCAGCCAACTCCCTCCACCTCTGAGCATATTCTTTAAACCCCTCGTTATTCTTCTGAGACATACCCTGCAGCTGGGTACGACTCGGAGCCATATCAGCATTGAACTGATACTGTTTAAAGAAAGCGTCACCAAGATCCTGCCAGCTCTTGATATCAGATGACTTAAGCTTGGTGTACCACTCCAAGGATCCTCCAGACAGACTGTCTTGGAAGAAGTACATCCAGAGCTTCTGATCTGTTGTGTATGCAGAGATCTTGCGGACAAAGGCTTGAAGGTGAGTCTCCGGGCAGGAACTCCCATTATACTTATCAAATGCGGGCGCCTTGAACTTCTGTGGGATCACAACCCCCTCGACTAGCCCCATATTTGACATATTTATCACACCGGGAGTGGCATAACTTTCAAGAGCTCTGATCTTCTCAGCCAGCAATTGGATTTCCTTGTTTGGTGGTTGGGCACCGTACTGACCGAACGGTTCGTTATGCATAGAGAACTGATCAGCCTCTCTGTCTTCCTCTCCGTCATCCTCGACCCCAAAGAAAGGCGGGAACAGACTATCCTTCATATTATGCCCCAGACCGGGCCCACCACCAGTAGCAGCACCAAATCCACCAACATTGTTGTTCACCATACCTACGGTTGCTCTTTTTTCACCGTCTCTGGATCCACCCAGCCCCTGGTTGGAGACACCATCCAGGTTAACAACACTGTTAGCAGCTGAAGCTCGCTCGAGCTTCTCGACCTTATCAGCCAGAGCCTTCTGACCAACTGCAAAACCCTGCATGATGTTGATCAACTCAGTCATCTTGTCCTTCAGCTTGAGAATATCTGTGTTTGGGAGATCCATTAGTCTGGGAGTGTTGCGTCGAGTGAAGTATCTGTGAGGACGGGTTGAGTGCAAGGGTACAACTCTACGAGCGCGAGCAATGGTTCCTGAAACAGTCAAGCACGTTAGAACCCGACACCTACAAAACAGCAAACACGTTAATATGCATGAATGCAACGTCTATCCATATGAGGAAGATTTTGTCCTTCGATTCTGGTTTCATCGAGACAGATAATATTTCACCAATAACATTTTGACATCCAGATGTCTCTCAACCAGATTCTCAATCCATAATACTCCCCATATGGCTAGACGTAGGTTTGGTGCAGATGAATGCAAAATAAGAATGATGCAGATGTAATGCATTGCCATCCTCCAAGTCCTCTGATCATCTGTTGCTCTGAGTTACGACCTCCGAACCGATCACAACCATCTGAAGGATCATGTAACCACAAATCCGACTCCAGGGTTCCGAGATAAACGGAACTGACTGATACACCATCATCATCACCAAACAATCTCTGAGCAGATACCCATAACCATTTCTGAATCGGCCCGGAGAATCCTGAAATAAACGGATCCCCACTGATAAATATCACGGACAGCACTTCGGCGTCTCAGAAATAAATGGCCATAAATCCGACTTATAAATAGGACTCTGATCAACGGAACCAATAGTCACCATCAAAGTCACCATCTGAACATGCATCTGAAAGAATCACCCTCCCCTCACAGGTAAATTCTAAACAGGTTATCCTAAGGCGGATAATAGTCTCGACAATCAGGCAGAGATACTCAATGGGTTTGCCCTTTCGGGTGTGCCATTGTAGCTCTCCTGAGATCGTCTAAACCGAAGATCCGGGAAATGATCGGTCACCAGAGTCAATGGTTCAAAAGAGATAACCCATCCAGAGTGGGAAACCCCACAAAGGAAGAGCACTCTCAGATGAACCTCGTCCGGCTTGTGGTATGTCACGTCGCAACAACATGCCCAACCGGTCATGTGAGGAACGTGAGACCACACTAATCCTAGGTGTATACTCGGGCTTGGGTTTTAGCCCCACTCAGAACACCCACCCCAACAGAGGAACCACCTGCACAGAGGACGGCAACATGATAGTATGATGCATGCAAATATTTATGCAAATATATACACAGTCAGAATAATAAATGCAATAAATAACACAAAACAAGCAACCTAAACTACCCTAGAACGCTAGGAGAGACTCGCTTAGGGAAGATGGACCAGCACAGGTCAACATCTGTTGTCCCCAACAGAGTCGCCAGCTGTCGCATCCGCGAAAAACAACCGGCGAGCTGAAACAAAAACAACACAGAGCCGCCACCGTGCGTTATTTATCCCAAAGAGGGAAAGGAAACGCTCGAAGTAAACCTGAGAAAAGCATGGTCTCGCGACCAAAGAGAAAGGGTAAGGGAGTCGGTTACGCGAGGGGAAGGTATTAGCACCCCTCACGTCCGTCGTACTCGACGGGATCCACGCTCTAAAAGAAAGAATAGGTTGCTAAAACAAACATCACACACACACACTCACCGAAGACAACCCAGGTGGGGTTAAGAGGAAGAGGGCTCGCTAGGACATCGCGTCCTATGCCTACGTATCTCGTCTGGAACGAGAATCAGAGCTGCCGTAGTTCAGCTCACGCACGCCAAACAAGACACACACAAACACAGGCAAACTGGGAGCCTGAATGCCAATCACTGGACTTACATCAGCATCCGAACCAAAACACACACAAGAAGGCAAACGTGGAGCCCGAAAGCCAATCACTGGACTTACATCGGCATCCGAACCAAACACACACACACTGGAACCCGAATGCCACTCGATGGACTTACATCAGCTTCTAAGCACACAACAACCAAACAAGTTAATAGGGAGTCGAGAACTCGAGCCTATAACTGTCAAGCACACACACAAAAAGAAAAAAAAGTGCCCGGAGAGACCTCGCACGGCCTCCTGCCTACGTACCTCATCTGGTATGAGGATCAGGGCGACGTAGTTCCCCTGAAAGGGAAAGAAATTCTAGCCAGATACAAAGGGAGACACACTACCAGGGAGCTGGACTCGAGCCTAGTGTTATCATGCATCATTGCCCTATGTAAAGGTTTCTATCCTGACTTGCATAAGCAAGCTAATCCTAACCAGGAAAAACAAGCATGCAATCATAAACAAAACAAAACAAGTATTTCACATAGCACACACTATATCCAGTCAAGTGAGGCTCAAACAAAGGGTTCGACTGCCGAAGTAAGTCATCTGTACAGAGGTAGTGTTAGCTCTTAACCTTGCCATTGAGGGGCTAAGGTGAAGCAGATGAAAGGTGAGTGAAGATTAGACTTCACAGCTCTTATCCCTGGCCAGGGAGAGCTTCAGACAAAGGAGCGTGGGTCCAGAATGGAGGGACCCTTCTACGCTCAAGACTCTGACTCGACTGTGCAACAACACAAGATCTTGGGTTAATGTCCCAATGCATCAACACAGTGGTGTGAGCAGAGGGACGACTCAACAAGAATAGCGGGGGATAGATTGCATATCCCTTTGATCCGCCAATTTCCTCATAGAGGTCTTCACCTGCTTGGGGACAAAATTTAAACAATCACAAACATCGCCTCTTAAGGAGGACTTCAGACAGTTGCCTGGCCAAGTAACAGGCCAGGTCTTCCAGACTACATGGAGACAAGAGAGTCTACCTCTATTGGTTTAAAAACCAAGCAACAGCAAGCAAGTTCTCAAGGAACTGTAAGCAACTTAATGTACCTGAAATCAATCAAGTATCATCAGTACTCAGACAAACCAACAGTAAACAACAAATGTTAATCTGTACAGTCAAACACAAATTAATGCACACAAGTGCAAGCCATGAGCTCAAACTCAAGCATCAAACCCTACAACACAAAGCCAATGTTAGTTTACAACATCAAACAAACTCAATTCACAACTTGCATTGTTCTCCTTAAGGCATTTGCATCTCAACATGAAAATCCAAACCAAACATGAGAAACTAGACCACTAGGCCAAGCCTAGGGTCCAAAGGGGATGAAAAATCCAAAACAGCAAGTGAAAATTATCCAAAACCACATTCAAACGATTTAGAAGCAAATGCAATTGGTCCCATGCTCATACCATTCACCATTATCATTTCATGCACAAAATAGTATCAAACATGCAATTTGCAACTCCAAATGACCAAACAGAAAGATCTCAATCAAATCCATATCAAAACAATTCAATTAATTCCACAAAAATTCAAGTCTAAACAGAACCTATCCAATGAATAGCACACCAAATTTCAGCTCAATTGGACAAAAGGAAGTAGGTCAATGAAAATCAAGAAGTTCAGACAAGTTCAAGCAAGCCAACACATGGTATCCAAACAAACATCAACTTCCAAAAATCATAAATCAGTGACAATACATGATAAATGAATGGGATCAAAACCACAGTGACTTATAATGTGTCTACAATCCACATGTCAAATTTCACACTCATACAATCAGTAACCAGAATTTCACAAAGCAAATGGTAACATGTGTCACACAATGTCACAAAATGGTTCAACAGAAGAGAAAATCACAATCAATCAGGAAATGCTATCAAAAATTCCAGAGAAATTCACATGTGATCTCAACATACATATGTTCATTCATGCAAAATTTCAACTCAATTCAACATCCCTAAGCACATCAAATAAAATCATGAAGTTCATCAAGTTTGGTGTGACACAAATTGTCACACCTCTAATCAAAAATTCATAACTCAACATCCAGGTACCCAAAAACTACAAACTACACATCAAAATCACCATCAATGAGTCTAGAACAAGCACAAAAAATTTCATCCATTTCTTTGAAGGCATCATCATTTTATGAAAGATATGGCAAGACATATACAAAATGAACACATTGAATCAATCCCTAAGCATTTTAATTTTCCACACGTGCACAAAAATCACAAAAATCATGATTAAATTCTACACATTACAAGGAGCATGGTGAAAAAAACCTCACAAAATTTGGACAAGAAATGAATCATCTATGAATTTTCTAAGATCAAGCATCAAAAGGAAATAAGAAAAGAAAATGAAATAAGAAATAATAAAAATAATATTCAAAAATGGCATAAGTGTAATTCTGAGGATCCAGGGCAAAACGACGTCGCTCTATTTTATTCGGTGGCGCATTCTCATTGGATGCTGGCGCGCGGGAAACACAATTCAAAACAGAAAGCCAAAGCATATGGATCAAACGCGAGTTTCATATGTTCTTCACCAACAGCAAGTTCAGAAAATCCAGAAATTGATGAACATCAAATCGTAACCAAAATCAACATGCTATACATCAAAATGATCGTCTCTCAACCTAGATCAAGGATATGCAAACGATTTTCCCTAACTCTAACTGTAGCGACGGGATCGAGTGAAAAAAGAATCACATCCAAACATTCAAACTCAGATTTCTCATCCAATACTCAATCAAATTAAAAACTATAAGCATCATGAAGATCTACATTGCAAGGCCTACAAAACGCATATAATGATTCAACCAATCGAAGAGTTCGAGCATTTACCTCTTGGAGATGGCAGAGATGAATTCTTGTGTTTCCTCGTGTAAAACTCTAAAACAGATGAAGATCAATGCTTAGGAAAGTGATTACAACCAGTAGTTTAGCTCAACACAGCTTCAGCTTCGAGAATCATCAAAATGCCATGGAAATGCAAGCTTTGGACAGTCACGATTCTTGATGCTTTTGGCCACGAATTCGGCAAACAGTCCTTCAATGATGATTATGGAGCATGGATCCACGAAGAATGAAGCAAAATGATGTAGAATTCATGGAGAAATGTTGAAAAATGTGATGAAGATTTTTGAGAATTTGAGAGGTTTTGGTGAAATTCAGTTACAGATCTTGGAGAATGTGATGTTGTTAACAAATTCTGTTATGATTAACAATATATACTCCTCCTTAATCCATTTCTTAATCTCAATTATCAAAATTGGAAGTGATTAGCACTAATGAGCTTTTAAGTGAATGTCCAAAAATGACCTTCTCCAATTGGCAATGCAACAGTAAAATGAATGTTCACACAAGTCATATTCTGCATTTGGAGTGTGTTGGCATTGGTCTCATGAGCATTGGCCCTGTAAATCTCAATTTCACTATCTCACCCCAAAAATACATTTGAATCCACTTGAAATTTGACTTTTTGCCTTGACCATTTTTTATGAATTTTGATTATGCATCATGAAAGTACATATGAATTGGGGTTTGCTCACAAAAAGATCACCCAAATTGGACATTCCATGTGAAAGTTATGCCACTTTGATTTTAGGCATTTTTGGAAAATGAATGGACCATAACTTGTCAACCATACATGAGAAATTCAAGTTCTTGGACTTTTTGGAAAGGTGAGAGCAAGATCTACAACTTTCATGTTGGACAAAATTTCATTTGAAGCTTCTTTGGACACGTAATTTTGTGATGAAAAACTTTCCATTTTTGGAAACTTCCATTACAAGTCACTTTCCATTTTTGGCAATTTTTTGTCTGACTTTATTTTCTTCATTCTTGATGATTGAAATGTCAAATGAAGCTTGTTTCAACATGAATGAAGTGTATCCAACTCTCTCCCACCTCCAAATCCATAAAATCAAGCACAGTTGACCACAGTTGACTTTTTCAATTGATAGATGAATTTGGCAATGCACTGATCCAGCTGAGCCCCAAACTTCTGATGAAATGGCTCAAGGATGAAACCCTAGCCTCCATAAACTCAATATATTCACAAGATGATCCCCATATCCATTGTAGACCCCATCTCCTTGCCATGCCCTGATTGGCCCAATGCAGATGATTAGGGTTGACTAGTGGTCAAAACCCTAATCTCAAGGTATCTGATCAATCTTCTGAATCTTCTTGGATGATAACAAGACCATGATGATGGTGATGTATCATTTCAACCAAGACAAAGATCAATCTCCTTGAGAATCACAAACCCTAATTTGAGCCACCACCCTCAGATAGTTAGTGACTAGTCCATTCAATCAATGAAACCCTAACTTGCATCATGACCTCTTATCTTCTGAGCAAGACTGTTGAGGATGACTGACACAATGTAACCATATGATATGCAATATGCAATGCCTAATGACCTAGAAAAATGCAATGCAATATGTTTAGCTAGTCCCAAGAGAGGAGGGCAAATTTTGAGGTGTTACAGCAGTCATAGAGGGAAGTGTGAGAGTTTAACCTGATTCCAAGAATTGTGAAACACAATATGTCACACTTTTATCCCGCATACTCAAAAAGTGAGACAACTGTCACCACTTAGAACCACATGAAATCAAATGATATGACAACCATTTAATGCAACGACTGTTCAAAATCGGGAAGACAAATCAATAAGATTTCTTCTGATCAGAACCTTTCTGATTCATGAAAACTTCCTTACTTCAGAAAGCTCTTGTTTTAGAGTCAAGAAAAACATTCTCAAAATCTAATCTAGAGTTCTGAAGACTTAACCATTATGATATACATCTTTTCATTCTGGACATAAATCTATAAATAAGTTTTTTAGAATGAACACGAATCTATCTTCATCAAGGGGTTTTGTAAACATATCAGCCCATTGATGGTCTGTATCAACAAATTTTAGATGAAAAATACCCTTCTGAACATAGTCACATAAAAAGTGATGTTTAATTTCAATATGCTTAGCCCTAGAATGCAAGATAAGATTCTTAGATAAACAAATAGAAGAAGAATTATCACATAGAATAGGAATGTTACTCTCAGATATCTGATAATCTTCCAGCCGACTCTTCATCCAGAGTATCTGAGTGCTACATCCATAAGTTGAAATATATTCAACTTCGACTATTGAAAGTGCAATTGTTGGTTGTCTCTTGCTGGACCATGGGATCAGGTTATCTCCCAGAAATTGGCACCTTCCAGAAGTACTTTTCCTTTTTATTCTGTCTCCAGCATAGTCAACATCAACATAGCCTACTAATTTGTATTCACTTGGTTTTCTATAAGACATACCAAGGTTAGTAGTACCTTTCAGATACCTAAAGATTCTCTTAACAACAATTAAGTGAGTTTCCCTAAGATCTGATTGGAAGCGAGCACATAAGTAGACAATGAATAAAATATCAGGTCTAAAAGCGGATAGATACAAAAGAGAACCTATCATACCTCTAAATAGCTTCTGATTTACCTTACTGCTTACCTCTTCTTTCTCCATAATACATGTAAGATGTATTGGAGTCTTTGCTTGCTTACATTATGATAAGTTAAACTTCTCCAGAAGTTCCTTTGTATATTTGCTCTGATGAATGAATGTTCCTTCTAAACATTGATAAATCTAGATCCCCAAAAAGAACTTGAGTTCTCCCATCAGACTCATTTCAAATTATGCCTGCATTGACTTAGAAAAACCCTTGCACAACGATGCATTAGCAGAACCAAAAATAATACCATCAACATAAATTTGCACAACCAGAATATCATTCTTAAAGGTTTTGCAAAATAGAGTTGTGTCCATTTTCCATATGGTAAAATTATTTTTCAAAAGGAAGTTACTTAGTCTATCATACCAAGCTCTAGGAGCTTGCTTCAGACCATATAACAACTTTTTCAATTTAAAAACAAAGTTAGGATTTTGAGAACTTTCAAAACCAGGAGTTTGATGCACATATACTTCTTTAGAAATATATCCATTTAAGAATGCACTCTTAACATCCATCTGATAAAGGATGGTGTTATGATTGACTTCAAATTAAATTAGAAGACAAATAAACTCTAACCTGGCAACTGGAGCAAAATTTTATGTATAGTCTATACCTTCTTACTGACTATAAGCCTGTGCTACCAGTCGAGTCTTATTTCTGACAACTTCTTCTTTCTCGTTGAGCTTGTTTCTGAACACCCATATGGTTCAAATGACATAGAAACCCTTTAATTTTTGAATAAGATCCCATACGTTGTTTTTGGTGAATTGATTTAGTTCTTCTTGCATATCCATAATCCATTCATTATCCAGAAGAGCTTCATCAATAGATATGGCTTCTATCAGAGATACCAAACCTAGAATAGTCTCTTTAGAAGGTTTTAATAAAGATCTTGTTCTGACTGAAGCATTTTTATCTCCCATAATCAGTTCTTCAGAATGAGGGGTTCTTGATCTACTATTCTTCTGATGAGTTGGATCAACGATAGCTTTTGTTTGAGTCGGATCTTTAGATTCTTTAGCTTTGCCTTTTGAGTCTTTTTCTCCATAATCAATATCCTTGGGTTCTGAAAGATTGATCTCCAGATCTGCAAATTTCTCAACTAGCTTTGAATTTTCAGGGTCAAGCTTATCATTGAATGTAACATTAATTGATTCCTCAACAATTTGTGTTTTTGTGTTAAAGATTATGTACCCTTTAGAGTGTTCAGAATATCCTAACAATAAACACTTTTATGCTTTAGAATCAAACTTACCAAGATTCTCTTTAGTGTTCAACATAAAACATTCACATCCAAAAGGGTGAAAGTAAGAAATATTGGGTTTTTTGTTCTTTCACAATTCATAAGGAGTCTTACCCATAATAGGTCTAATGGAAATCCTGTTCTGAATATAGCATGATGTGTTAACTGCTTCTGCCCATATATGCTTAGCCATATCAGTTTCTTGGATCATGGTGCGAGCCATTTCTTGCAAAGTCGTATTCTTCCATTTTACAACTACATTTTGATGTGGAATTCTAGGACAAGAGAAATCATGGGAAATACCATTTGAATAAAAAAGATTTTCAAAATGTTTATTTTCAAATTCGTCACCATGATCACTTCTGACTTTGACTATTTTACAGTTCATTTCTGTTTGCACCAGTGAGCAAGAGGTAGAAAATACAGAGTATGACTCATCCTTGTGTTTTAAGAACTTTATCCATGTCCAACGACTATAGTCATCAACTATGACCAATCCATAATTCTTTCCATTGATAGAGGCAGTTTTCACTGGTCCAAACAAATCAATGTGTAGAAGTTCTAACGGTCTAGAGGTAGAAACAATAATTTTGCTTTGGAGGATGTTTTAGAAAACTTGCCTTTTTGACATGCTTCACAAAGAGCATCTAAAGTGAACTTCAGGTTGCGTAGACCTCTAACTAATCTAAGCTTATTTAACTAAGAAATCCTTCTCATACTAACATGGCCTAAACATCTATTCCATGCCTATTGCTCCTCATTAACAAACATTAGATATTTTACATTTTGTCTTCAAGATCAGAAAGTCTAATTTTATAAATGTTGTTCTTTCTCTTTCTGTTAAAAGGGATTGTACCATCTTTCTGACTGACATCCTTACACGACTTTTGATTAAGAATGATATCATAACTATTGTCACTAAGTTGACTAATAGACAAAAGATTATGCATCAGACCATCAACTAAAAGAACATTAGTAATAGAAGGAAGTTTATCATTACCAATAGTTCTAGAGCCAATGATCTTTCCTTTCTGGTTTCCTCTGAAACCAACGAAACCTCCAGGCTTAAGTTCCAAATCTTGGAACATAGACCTTCTGCCCATCATGTGTCACGAGCATCCACTGTCCAAGTACCATGACTGGTATTTCAGCTGAGCTATTAAGGATGTCTGCAACAAAAATTAATTTATCAAGTACCCACTTTCTGGGTCCTCTCTTGTTAGTTTTCCCAGAGTTTATTACAACTTTGGGTCTTTTAGCAGAAGGATAATCATGGGGAATTTGTGCATGGTACTTAGATTTCAGAACTAAGTTCTTATCCTCTGTATGTTTCTGTGTCTGTGTAGAAATATCAAGCTCAGTGCCAGCAGGCACAAAATGCACATAGAGAGGTTTTGGTTTTATCTTCTGACTTTCGTCAGGTTTTATAGTTTTTGTACAACCTAAACCTTTCTTGCCATTTCTGATAACTCCATAGATCAAGTAAGCCATTTTGCTTCTATCTATGCTTTTAGCTAGAAAGTACCGGAATGCTCTGTCATATCTAATGACGCAATCAGTACCAAAACCTTATGAGACTATTTCCTCCTCTAGTTTTGAAATTTTGCTTTTCAAAACAGAGTTGCTAATTTTTAAAGAAAATACTTTTTCATTTAGAGAGGAAATATATTTCTCAAGCTCACTGCGAGTTTCAGATGCAACTACTTGGACTTGTTTTAGGTCTTTGTATTTACTCTAAAGACTCTGGTACTTTTCCAGCATTTTAGAGAGACATAACTCAATAACTCAATATCAGAACGAGATAGGTTAGAAAATACCTCTTCAAAATCAGAGTCAAATTCTGATTTTGATAATACCTGGTCTTCTGGTTCTTTAGAACCTTCAGTATCACCTGTAGTTTTCATCAATGCAACATTGGCTTTTTCTTCTTCAGATTCTGATTCATCCCATGTAGCCATCAGCCCCTTATTGCCTTTAAAAAATTTCTTCTTAGGCCTTCTGTCCTTTTTCAGCTTAGGACGATCATTTTTGTAGTGGCATGGCTCATTGTAAATAACTTCTTTTCCAAAACCTTGCTTCTTTTGTCTAGACGAAGAATCAAAACGACCAATAGTCATTATGGCTCCTCTGACCTTTCCTTGACCATTTTGCTTGTGTTTCCAAAGTCTGTTGACTCTCTTTGAAATTAGAGACAACTCACCACCATCTTTTGAGTCTTGATCAGATCCTTCTGATTCTTCCTCAACTTGATAAGTTATTGTCTTCTCGGGCTTAGACTTTAGATCAACATATTTACCTTGCTTTTGAGGTTCATATTCCTCGAGCTCAATCGCGTGGCTTCTTAAAGAACTAACAAGTTCTTCAAGACTGATATTGTTTAGATCCTTTGCCAACTTCAAATCAGTTACCATAGGTCTCCATTTTTTGGGAAGACTTCTGATAATATTCTTGACATAGTAAGTTGTAGAGTATCCTTTGTCCATAACTTTTAGTCCTGCAACAAGCATCTGAAACCTTGAGAACACAATCTAAATTGTTTCATCATCTTCCATTTTGAATGCCTCGTACTTCCGGGTTAAGGCCAAGGCCTTTGTCTCTTTTACTTGAGCATTCCCCTCATGCGTGATCCTCAGAGAGTCAAAAATGGATTTGGCAGAATCTCTGTTTGTTATCTTCTCATACTCAGTATAAGAGATAACATTTATCAATATAGTTCTGGCCCTTTGATGATTTTTGAAATATTTCTTCTGTTGATCAGTCATAGCACTTCTTGCTATAATATTCCCTTCAGCATTAACTGGGTGAACATAGCCATCGACTACAAGATCCCAAAGATCAACATCGTAACCAAGAAAGAAGCTTTCTATTCTATCTTTCCTATAATCAAATTTCTCACCATCAAAGATTAGTGATTTTGCATTGTAGTCATCTCTTTCGTTATTGTTAACAATGTTAGCAACGACCATTATTTCTCACACAAACTGGATCGATACTGAACATAGTGAAATGTTTTATAAAGATTTTATCATAATCAGAATCGGAAATCTGATTCCAATTGAAGGTGTGAATAACATAAGAGGGGGGGGGGGATTGAGTTTTACAAGTAAAAGCTTTTTCCAAAACAAGAACACCACTAATAAGTTAATAACAAAGATATAAAAAAACAAGTATTTTTATCCTGGTTCGCTTGAAACTCAAAGCTACTCCAGTCCACCTGCCAATCTGATTTTTTTCTTATACACAAGGACTTAATCCACTAAAATCAACAGATTACAGTAATCACAAAGAATGACCTTCATTGTCTTCTCAAGGATCCAACTATACCCTAGTCTCCTTGAGGACTCGCACATGACAACCATCTTTGTCTTCTCAAGGATAACCTCCTCGAGGAATCAAACAAACAGTTTGAATAATATTTTGTATGTTACAAGTTGCTTATATACAAGTAGATTTTACATAAATGAATAACAAACACTTAAATAAAAAATGTGTACAAACAAATGATAGCTTTTCACAAAGAAATAGACTTGCCAAAATATTGTGTCACCGACGTTTTCTTTAAGTCTCCAAGTCTCACCTATATAACATAAGAAGAAGACCGTTGGAGGTCAAAAAGGGAAAAACTCATAGAGCGGTTGTCCACTGTTGGATGGGAGAGAAGTGATATTGTATATTGTCCTTCGCCCACAAAATCAGTGACATGTGTGATGTATAGTAGTATCCTTTCCCACAAAATCAGGTAGTGGAAATGATGTTTGACTTGTACTATGTACTATTTGATCACGTTACCATTTGATATTATCTTCAAGTTCATTGGCTTCTGATGAAAGTTGATGAAGCATGAAATGAAGAAACGTAAAGTTGAATTTAGAAACTTCAATATCTTTAGTCAGAACCTTGACAATGTTAGTAGTCTGGCTTGAAATCTTCAGTATCTTCAGAATTTTCAGAGTCTTCATAATCTTCAGTTAGAATATTCATAACTTTAATCGTCTGGCTTGATATCTTCAGAATCCTCAGTTACACAACTTCAGAAGCTTTCCATTCTTCATAAGTTTGGTGATCAGAGTCATGTCCAAAATCATGAACTGATAGAATATTGCAGCAACAACATAGTGTCTTCTTAGAAGCTTCTCAAGAGTGAATCAGCATAGAAACAAAAAGATCATTATAACAACAATATTGAACATCTTTCAGAACTTCTAATAGCTGACGCAGAAGCGGATTTAGAATATATCGTTCAGAAACTGATGACTTTGCATGTCATGTATTCAGAGTCATAACTGACTTTTAAAGCTACACAATAACAAACCATTAGGGTACCACAATTATTCTCGCACAAATACAACATTGTTATCATCAAAAGTCAAGGTATAAATGCATAATTAAATCTTGGTCTAACAGCGCTATGACAGATCAACAAAAGAAAGATTTCAAAAATCACCATAAGGCCAGAACTATATTGCTAAATGCCATCTCTTATACTGAGTATGAGAAGATAATAAATAGAGATTCTTCCAAATCCATATTTGACTCTTTGAGGATGACTCATGAGGGGAATGCTAAAGTAAATGAGACAAAGGATTTGGCCTTAATCCAGAAGTACGAAGCATTCAAAATGGAAGATGATGAAACCTTTTAGACTATGTTCTCAAGATTTCAGATGCTTGCTGTAGGACTAAAAGTTCTGGGAAAAGGATACTCTACAACTGATCATGTCAAGAAGATCATCAGAAGTCTCCCTACAAAATGGAGACATATGGTAACTGCGTTGAAGCTGGAAAATGATCTTATCAGTATTAGTCTTGAAGAACTTGTTAGTTCTTTGAGAAGCCACATGATTGAACTCGAGGAAGATGAACCTCAGAAGCAAGGTAAACCTATTACGCTAAAGTCCAAGCTTGAGAAGACAAAAGCATATAAAGTTGAGGAAGAATCAAAAGTTTATGATGAAGACTCAGATGATGATGATGAGTTGTCTTTGATTTCTAAAAGGGTCAACCGACTCTGGAAACATAGGCAGAATGGGAAAGGGAAGTTCAGAGGAGCTAGAAGGACTGTTGGTCGTTATGATTCTTCGTCTGGACAGAAGAAGCAAGGTTCTGGAAAATAAGTCTGAAGAAGAATTTTTCTAAAGGCAAGAAGGGGTTGATGGCTACATGGGATAACTCAGAGTCCGAAGAAGAAGATTCTGAAGAATAACAAGCCAATGTTGCATTGATGGAAACTACAGCTGATCCAGAAGGTTCTGAAGAACCTGAAGACAAGGTGCTGACAGAATCAGAATCAGACTCCGATTATGAAGAGGTATTTTCTAAACTATCTCGTTCTGACTTAGAATTATGTCTCTCTGGAATACTGGAAAAGTACCAGAGTCTTTAGAGTAAATACAAGGACATTAAACAAGTCCAAGTAGCTGCTTCTGAAACTCGCAGTGAGCTTGAGAAAGATATTTCCACTTTAAATGAAAAAGTATTTTATTTAGAAGGTAACAACTCTGCTCTGAAAAGTATAATTTTAAAACTAGAGGAGGAAATAGTCTTAGAAGCTTCTGGTACTGATTGTGTCATTAGATATGACAGAGAATTCCAGTACTTTCTGGCTAAAAGCATAGATAGAAGTAAAATGACTTATTTGATTTATGGAGTCAGTAGAAATGACAAGAAAGGTTTAGGTTGTACAAAAACTATAAAACTTGATGAAAGTCAGAAGGTAAAACCAAAACTTCTCTATGAGCATTTCGTGCCTGCTAGGACTGAGCTTAATGTTTCTGCACAGACACAAAAACATACAAAGGGTAAGAACTCAATTCTAAAACCTAAGTATCATGCTCAAATCCTATGTGATTATCCTTCTGCTCAAAGACCCAAAGTTGTAAGAAACTTTAGGAAAACTAACAAAAAATGACCTAGAAAATGGGTACCTAAGGATAAAATAATTTATGTTGCATAAATACTTAGCAGCTCAGCTGAAACACCATTCATAGTACCTGGATAGTGGATGCTCGCGACATATGACAAGTAGAAGGTCTATGTTCCAAGATTTGGAACTTAAGCCTGAAGGTTTCGTCGATTTCGGAGGAAACCAGAAAGGAAAGATCATTGGCTCCAGAACTATTGGTAACTTTAAACTTCCTTTTATTACTAATGTTCTTTTGGTCGATGGTCTGATGCATAACCTATTATCTATTAGTCAACTTAATAATAATGGTTATGATATCATTTTTAATCAAAAGTCTTGTAAGGCTGTTAGTCAGAAAGATGGTACAATCCTTTTTAAAAGGAAGAGAAAGAATAACATTTGTAAAATTAGAATTTCTGATATTAAGGATCAAAATGTAAAATGTTTAATATCTGTTAATGAGGAGCAATGTGTATGGCACATGCGTTTGGGCCATGTTAGCATGAGAAAGATTTTTCAACAAATAAAAAAAAAGATAACAAAAGAATAATTTAACTAAAATATTAGGATGTTACAGTTTCTTCTTTGAGAGTGGTGTGAAGGGAACCTCCTAGAAAAATAATTAGGAGCGTGACTTCCATCATCACTCCCAAGTCATGACGATGGGAGTTATGACCATAATGGTGGTGACACCTTATTGATTCAAGTGCTCTCTTTGACACCAATGTAGTGTCATCAAGAAGGGCCCTCAAAGAGGACTTGAGGTTATTGTTCTATAGAAGTTCTAGTTGAGTAGGGATTCATGATGTAGTCTTCTGTTAGTTTTATTTTATATAGAGAAGTCTCTAGTTGAGAAGACACATAATTTGGTGTTACACCAGGTTACAAATGATTGCTATAAGTTCGTTCGTGTCTTGCATACAAAGTGTAACCTAAAGGCACTAGAGGTTTTGAGACATTTCTGGTTTTGAAAATTGCAACTGTGATATGGGTAGAGGTTATTTTGACGTTTAGACTTGGAGTTGTTTTTGAAACAATTGAAATAATAATATGACCTGAAATGTTCCATGTGTAATCGATTCAAAGGTCATAATCTAGTGAGAGACAACAATTGTAGAAGTAACCAAGAGCATACCACATGCCTCAGGGGGGATGGATTTTCATACGCGAGGGTAAGGATCGTTGCGACGACATCAGGCGTAAAGATGATGTTGCAATGAACGAAAAATCAAGTTGATTCGAAAGATAAAACTTCTGATGTGTATAGAAGTTAATGATAATCAGACTGGTTAACAAAAGTGGTTACTACAACATAATAAATAAAACTAGACAAGTCTGCCATGAAAATCCGCGAGAATCAAGATAGGTTTTCCACAAACAACACCACTATTCCAAAGTGGAACATAAAGTTGGTAGTAGGTTGATGAAATTCATAGCGGAAGGTCTCCGAATAGTGTTGAATATCTCTGATGGATGGAGAAAATGGTGTACCTGCAAGGTTAACACTAAAATATTTAAGTTAGCAAAGTTCGATAATAGAAACTTGCAAGTGTGTAATGAGTTGTATTTTGGTGCGACATAAAATCACACTTATGTAAGAACGAATGCCATAACCACTTCCAATGAACACAACGCCTTATGCGGAGACTGCTGAATGACGTCCAACAATTGAGATAAGAGCGACAATTGTGTTTTGTGTGAGACCCCTAATGAGAGTACACATGTTCATCAGCTTAAGTTAGTGGAACCTTATATTGATCTGATTTTGTTTGGTAATTTATATATATATATATATATATATATATATATATATATATATATATATATATATATATATATATATATATATATATAAACATAAGGCATGTTTGTTTTAGTTTTATAAAAATAAATTTTTTCTTTGTATTTTCAAAAATAGATTCTATAAAATACTAAGTTTGACGTTCTATAACAAAAACATAGTTGAAATAACAATTTTTTTAAAAAACTGTATTTCAAAAATAATTTTTATGAAAAATTATTTGAAATAACTTTAAAATTAAATAAAATTTTGAAATTTTAATATTCAATATGATAACATATTTGAAATATTATGTTTTAAGAATAACTATTCAAACTAAATTTTTATTTAAAACTTTTATAAAAAGAGATTAATTACTATACACTGTCAGTGTAAAAAGTTTTACACCGTCGGTTCATCACCATCACCCGTTTGTATTACTTTATAGATTTTTAAAATAAAAGTCAAACTTCTTTTAATATCTAACGTCTATAATTAACTGATGGTGTAAAACCCTTTTACACTGACAGTGTATTTCAATTAATCTCTTATAAAAAATACACAAAATTTTATTATATTATAAAAAATTATTTTTAAAAAAGTTTAATTATAATTTTGGTGTTATATTTGATATATTTTTAAGTTTTAGTCCTTTTATTTTAAAAATCACAATTAAAAATCAAATAAAAAACTTTTATTATAAAAAACAATAAAATTATTAATTATAAACTTGTATTCAACTCACAGATTTTTTTTTTAATAACCAACTTTTTAAATAATTTTTCCAAAATAACCATGTTTCACCCCAAAAAATAAGAGGAGGCGCTGCATTGGGCCTCATATAGCCCTCCAAGAGGAGACAACAATACAGCTAGCGCCTATGTGTGTTTCTTTTGAAAATAAAATTTAATTTTGCAGCCAACAAGAATCAAACACACAACCTTTGAATCAATAGTGAAACATGTTACCATTGCACTACAGACCCTTCATGTTAATTTGTTTCATCATATATTTAATGAGCCATTGTTCTTAGATCATAAGAGAAAGACACTAAATTTTTATTTTAAATTTTAATATCTTAAATATATGAATTATATCTTCAATATTTATATAATTTATTTATAATCAATATAAATTGCTATTTCCATTTTAAATTATATGTTACTCCTATTTTGTAAAATATTTTGTTTTATATTTTAAGTTGTTTTACAATATAAATTAAATATTAATAAATTTTTCTTATCATAAAATAATACTTAAATATTTAATACATGTCTAAGTTAAATATTTAAATAATACTTAAATATTTAATATATGTCTTATCATAAGTTACTTTTTATAAATAATATAATATATTAATACATGTCTAAGTTATATAAAATAATACTTAAATATTTAATATATAAAAAATTAATAAAATATAAATACATTATAAAATAAAATACAAAATAATTGAATATTAATTTGAATATATTAATATATAATATTTTTAAAAATTAAAGAATAGAGATAAAATTTAATAAAATGAAAAAAGAACAATATATTTTTTAAAAATAACATTATAATATCAGATTTATTTTAATAATAAAATAAATACTATCAATTATTTTTTAAAAAACGTGAATAACTTAACTGAGATACTTTCTTCGTCCTAAATAATAATTTCTTTATGATATTTCACACAAATTTAGATTATAATTAATTTTATAAATAAATAAATTATATATAATTTATGAATGATATGAAAAGATGATGAAATAAAAGAATAATATAAATAGTAAATAGTATGATAAGAAAAACTTATTAATATTTAATTTATATTGCAAAATAACTTAAAATATAAAACAAAATATTTTACAAAATAGGAGTAACATATAATTTAAAATGGAAATAGCAATTTACATTGATTATAAATAAATTATATAAATATTGAAGAATATAATTCATATATTTAAGATATTAAAATTTAAAATAAAAATTTAGTGTTTTTCTCTTATGATCTAATAACAATGCCTCATTAAATATATGATGAAACAAATTAACATGAAGGGTCTGTGATGCAATGGTAACATGTTTCAATATTGATCCAAAGGTTGTGTGTTTGATTCTTGTTGGCTACAAAATTAAATTTTATTTTCAAAAGAAACACACATAGGTGTGAGCTCCATGCCATGCAGGCCCATTGCATCTGGCGCCAACTCCCCCACAATTTTATATATAATTTTTAGGAATGCAGGGTTTGTCAACAAGAGTCTGACAAAATGAACCATACCGACGGAAAATCAATTATAAATCAAATAAAGGTGGCGCGCACATCGATAACACTCTACACTTTCACTGTTCTACGCGCGCTTGTTACACACACTCCATCGCTTCCCCTTTCCTCCCACACAAACAAGCTTTCAAGAATTCTACATTTTGAGCGCAATGACCACGCCGACACCGGAAGCAGTCGCAACCTTCATGCGAATCACCGGAGCCACGGAGTTTGTCGCCGTTCAGAAATTAGAGGTAATCTCACATCTCAGCTTCTTATCTTCCACTTCACATTCATTCTCTCCAATTTTCTCATCTGATCTTAGACCAAAACCATCGCTACCTTACCTTTTCTAGTTTTGTTTTTTATTACAATTTATTTTTACATATTGTTTTCGTTTCCATACTTTTTAGAAAAGATTAGTTGTGTTGTTAAAGTATTGTTACTAATTTTAGATATATTAGTCGAAACAAGTGATTAGTGTTATATATAAAACATTTAATATAGAGGGAAGGGAGTATCTAGTAATTTGGAAATGTGTTGGTACTAAATTTATAGATAAGTTTTACTATAAATATAAAATTCAATTGAATAAATCACATGAATTAAAAAAAAAGTAGTCATGCAATTAAATTTGCTGACAATTAGTATTGGTTTTGAAATTTTTTTATATTAGAATATTGATCACAATTTGCTTAAATAAATGTAACATAATTAATGATAGTTATAAAGAAATAATTAATGCAATTAAAATTTTAAAAGATATTTTATGAAAAGAAACAGAAAAAAAAAATTCAAGGAAGTTTTATATTTAAAGAGGTGGCCAAATAACTAAGCAATAATTATAGAATATTGCATTACATGTACAACATTTGTTTATTGGTGTAGTGTTTATTGAATTTGAAGAAATAGAAAGAAGAGAACTTATTGGAACTCTTTTTCAAACTTTTGTCTGCAGGAATATGGAGGCAATCTAAACGAAGCTGTGAATGCGCACTTTATCGAAGGAAACAGGCTCATGTATGGCAATGTGGTTCATACAAGAATTTCTTTGATTTCCTTTCATATCCTCTCATTGTTAATGCCTTTATTAGTTGGAATCTTACTAGACATAAGAGATTGAGTTTTTCTTTTCCTTTCTGTTTCTTGTGACTAAATTATCTAGCCAGGAGCAAAATCCTGTTGCTACTACTGCAACCCCGCATTACTATTACTCTGAAGCAAATAATCAAAACAACCAAAACCGTGCCGGGTCACGTGGAATTTTGCCTCTGTTGAATGCTGCTAGAAGATTTAGACCTTCACTACTGCTTGACTCAAACTATAGGAGAGAACTTAGAGATCTATGTAATGGGTTGGGTACTACTACGATTTCGAGTAGTGCATCGCCTCGTGGTTCCCCTCAAGGAGAGGTGCTGGGAGTTCCCACAGGGATCAATAGTCCACATGTGTCACCTTATCAACCAGGATTGAGCCATGAAGATGCTTACAGGAATGGAAATTTATCGTCTCATAGTCAGGGATATTATGGACCAGATGATTATCAGAATACTTCAAATGTTCGTGATCAAGATGCAGAGGAAGCAATGATTCAAGCTGCAATAGAAGCCTCGAAGAAAGAGAGTAGAGAGCGCTCTTCATCGAATGCTTCTAACGTAACATAGCATAAAGCTTAACCATATTTTTTTACTTTTATTTTATTTTTGTTTTCTGAGGTTTTCACCTCTTTGGAGAAAAATATTATTTCAGGATTTGTCCGACAATGGGCTTCCTCAAAGTAATTTTCATCTCGAAGATGATGATTTGGCTAATGTTATATCATTGTCCTTACAGGTTTTAGAATTATCTTATTATTCCTATCCTATAACTCAATTTCTTGTACTGTCCTCAAGTTTCTTTCTGATTCTTCCAAGTCGTTGAATTTAGACTGCAGAGCAAGAGGAAGCAATACGTGAGCTTCGTGTGAAACAACTTCGTGATTTATTAGCCGAGGGAGACAAGACCAACACCAGCAGAATCAGACCAGAGGTGGGTATTTCATAAACTTGATGCAATTTTTCATGTACGCACGCAAGACCCATGTGTGTTAATCACTTCTGTCCTTACTTTTCAATGTAGTGGGGTGGTATTTCTTCCGACGAGCTCAATGAAGCATTGCTGATTGAAACTGCATTTTTTAGTGAAATTCCCAATCACAATTCTCACAAATTTTCATCTTTGCCTGACCTGCAACATAGTTCAGAAAAACAAGCAGATCCCAAGAGGCAGTGTTCATCCAGTTCAGCATCTCAATTATTGTCCGAGACTCAATTGCTAAGAAAACAACAGGTTTAGATTCTAGCCTGCAGTAACTGTATGGTCAATGTCCATGAAAACGTAACATAATGTGTCAACATTTTTATGCAGGATGCTGACTATTTAGTGTCACTACTAGTTGATAGACAGAAAGAATTGAATTCTCTCAAAAAAGCTGAAACCTATTCTTCAAAGGAAGAAGAATCACACAAAAAGATGCTTGAAAGAACGGTAATACATTTGCTGAGTTTTTAACTTGATTTTCCCCTCTGTTAGTTGAGCTATGCAAGATGAATGGTTAAGATTAGCTACTCTCAAAAAATGATGATTGTATTCTGAATATGCACAGTTCACTTGGTAATTGTGTTACCAACACTTCTGTTATAAGAGAACGTGACAAAAAAAAAATTAAATTTGAGTTTATAAAAAATTTTGTATGACAAAATCTTCCTCCAACCTGTGTTCTTTCTATGAGATACGATTCTTATGGCCTTTTCTTATATTTCTTTGACAGCAAATTTCTTTCCAATTGGTTTTAGAATAGTACTGAATTGTGTTTACCTTTTGCAGGAATTGGAGAAAATACTTGATACAAAAAATATTATGCTTGCAAATGAACCGCCATTAGGTGATGGAAAAGCAATTACTATAGTTGTGCGAATGCCGGACGGTGGTCGTTGTGAACGACGCTTCTTCAAAACTGACAAGCTTCAGGTAAAGACTTTGTTAAGATGATTTCTTAGTTGGTTCTTCATTATCTTGACCAACTAAGGCTTTCTTCAGTTGTCACTGAGATATGAAGCTGAAACAGGAAGAGAAATCAAACCAATTTTTTTCATACCTATGAAGTTATGAAGTTGGCTACTATGATTATTTTACATTACTGTGGAAGTTGGAATACTCGTTATTGCTAACAATTTGTTATTTTGCTACCTTGTAGCTTCTTTTTGATTTCATAGACATTTATGGAGCAGTGAAGCCCGGCACGTATAGAGTTGTGAGTGTTTCTTGTCCTATCCAATTGATTTATGGATTAAACATTTATGTTATTTTACGACGACATGGCATTGCAAAAGGTGTTGTTCAGCAGTGGCATAATCTGTTGTCAAGTGTTTGTTTTCAACACAATTGTATATGATTTTGGTATCTTCTTGGAGACTATTATCTTGGTCATTGATTATATTTGACTGAGATGCATAATTGATCAACTATCACTGCTTGTCTATTTCAACAGGTAAAATCGTATCCGCGGCGTGCATATAGTATTAATGATAGTTCAGCTACTTTGAATGAAGTAGGCCTTAACAACAAGAATGAGGCTTTGTTTCTGGAGTTGATTTAGTGTTCCTATTTTCTATTTCGTATCCTATGTTCCTTAATTAGAACCCAGAAAATTATCAGGGTGTGCACCTTTTTTGAGGGACAAACATTATCTTTGAAACAGATGATATTTGTTGAACACAACAGGGCTGTTGTTGTCCTTGTCTGTACAGTTCTCGCTACTTGTCAATTATTATATTTGAGTTCGAAAGAATTGGCTGTTTGTCAAACGTACTTTACCATTTAATCGAGCTTTATTTTTAGTGTATTTCTTTGTGCATCATTGATCACAATTTGGAGTGATTAGATCCCAGTTTCCAGTAGGTTTTAACTTATGGGATCTTTGAGATTGGTTTGGTCACTGAGATGGGCTGAGGTTGGAGCAACCATGAACTGACTTAGTTGTTGAATGAAGAGGTGGGAGCAAGCAAAAATTTGAAAATGGCTAATGCATATTTTCTGACATATATATAAAGGTGTGAATGTGAAACCTCCATGCCTGAGAAATTTAAGATAATGCAAATCTTTGATATTGAAAGCATGATGCAAATCTTTTTGGCAATTGAAAAATTTCAATATGAGCTCATTGCCATAGATCAATAAAGAAGTAAAAGAGAAACTAAGTTGCTTGGAAAACAAGAAACGATCAAACTTAGGTTGTGGACGCACATGAGAGCAAGAATGAGGATAATTTGACAAACCTAGTTTAGTATGCATTGTTAGATGAGGGCAACTAATCAAGAGAGGGGTGAATAGACCCTTAGTTTAAAAAAATATTTTCAATGGTTATGTAAAAGTGATTTCGGATCAAAAATTCGTCTATCTAAACCTGTTATCGAAAGGATCGGATATGCGCCTAAACCGTAATGTGTAAAGTTTAATATAATGTTAAGATGGGAATTAGAATCAATATGGTTTTTTAAAAACACGTTTGAACTTTATAACACTTTGTTAAGCTATTTCCATTGAAACAAGTTGACAAAATTGACTTGAGTAATTTGTCAAATATTTGGTGTGCAATGATCATCAAACAAAATTTCTCTATGTGTTGATAATGGTGGAATTCAATTGCAATTGTTAGATTGCAATTCTCTTCACAAAAACAATTTGAAAAATAGTCCAACATTTACAAATTTTCTGCAATTAACTATTGCACACTTAATTCAAAACAACATGAGAGAGAGAGAGAGAGAGAGAGAGAGAGAGAGAGAGAGAGAGAGAGAGAGAGAGAGAGAGAGAGAGAGAGAGAGAGAGAGGAGAGAGAGAAGAGAGAGAGAGGAGAGAGAGAGAGAGAGAGAGAGAGAGAGAGAGAGAGAGAGAGAGAGAGAGAGAGAGAGAGAGAGAGAGAGGAGAGAGAGAGAGAGAGAGAGAGAGAGAGAGAGAGAGAGAGAGAGAGAGAGAGAGAGAGAGAGAGAGAGAGAGAGAGAGAGTTTAGGTAGTTTCCCACGGGAATCCGGCAGGCATAGCAAGCGCAAAGTGAACGGTAGCAGCAGGCATGGTAGAGGTAGCCACCTCTGAAATAACAGTCCTCTGAGGAGGAGGAGTTGTGGGTGTTGTAGAAGACTGACTTTGAGCAGCCAACACTGACTCCATCATAGCAGTCAATTGAGCGATCTCGTCCTTCAACTCTCTGTTCTCTTGCTCAAGATGTTCCATGATTCTTAGATGATTAACGCGAGTGTTGTACTGATGAGTCAGTTTGGCTGAAGCACAGAAGAAACATCAATGAGACATCTGGCGAAAGAGAAATCTGCTTATGCAAATGATGCATGAAATGTAATGCTTGTTTGTTTATTTCAAGGAACTTACTATATCATTTACAAATATATACTTAACAATAATTGCAACAATTTGATATGACCATAAAAATCTCTTTTCATTTATATAATTGGAAGGATTACACCGAGAACAATTTCAGAAACCAAAAAATAAAATACAAGAGAAAAGGAGACTAGTCATCCTAAGGATCCCTAACAACAACGTCAAAAGATCTGGCTACAGGCGCGTACTTCCTTCGAATGCGTCGAATCTCGGTCTCAAAAGAAGCCTTCATCTGAGTCTTCTCGAGGACAAGCTGGTCAACAATCTTCTTCCAAGCAACGAAAGGCCGAGGCATGCTAGAAGATGAAACCTCCGACTCTCTTTGTCTCTTTGTCACTCGGTCTTCAAGTAGCTCAATAAGTGCATCTTTGTCCTTAGACTCCAACTGCAACTCTTCATGCCTCTTGCTCAAAGCACGGAAACACTCTTCCCACATATCCTTCTCTTGCTTCATCTTGGAAAATGCGTCTTCCAACTTCTCTACATATTGGTTAGGGAGAGGTAATGGCTCAACCACAACCATAGATATAGGTCTCTCACAAGGATAAGGCATCTTAAACTCCAAAGCTCTCTTCTTCACCCAAAGAGTGTAAGCTTCCAAAGCTACACAATTGTGCGGACCAAGCTCGGATCTTCCTTTCCTATGCACATTATGCCAAGCATGCATAATCTTCTGCTTCAAATGTTGAGGATCTTTACCCTCTTGATAGAATAGACCTTCTAACAACATGTTATTAGGTTTGTCTCTCAAGGGGAACCCAAGTTGACGACGAGTCAAAGCAGGGTTGTAATTAATTCTTCCTTGTGTACCAATGAGAGGCACATTAGAGAACTCACCACAACAATCAATAATCTCCAAACGGCTCAAAGAAGGATCATACCAAACTATATCATCATTAGTGAGAGACATAAGTCTCTGAGACCATCGTAGAGATTGTTTGTTCTCCACAAAAGTAGGTGTCTAAGGCAAGTGCGAAATAAACCACTTATACAGAAGAGGAATGCAACAGACAATAGTTCCACCACCCTTAGAATTCCTTAGATGCAAAGAGAAATACATATCACCCAACAAAGTAGGCACATGATTCCTAATCAAGAAGATTCTAATGGCGTTAACATCAACAAAACCGTCAATGTTAGGGAACAAAGCTAATCTATAAATGAGCAACACAAAGATAGCTTCAAAAGCGTCCATACTACCGGCTTGAGCAAAAGCAGTAGCTTCCTTGATGAGGAAATCAGATGCCAACCCAAATAACCCTCCTTTCTTCACCCAATGAGCATCTATCTCAGACTTCTTCAAGTGAAGAGCTTCAGCAATAAGATGAGATCTGGGAGTCTCCTCCAATCCACTGAAAGGCGCCCTACTAGAAATGGGTATCCCTAAGATATGGGCATACTCCTCCAACGTAGGCACAAGCTGATAATCTAGGAAAGTGAAGCAACGGTAAAGAGGATCATAGAACTGTACTAGCACACTCAGAAGCCCTTCAACCACATCAGTAGACAAGATAGACAATAACTTCCCATGACGTTGTTTGAAGTCCAAGGGATATAATACAAAAGATGCTAGCTTCCTTAACTCTTTCAAGTCGGAACATCTGAAACTGTACTTATTAGTGTTCCTTCGTCCACAATCCATGGTCTGAAAATATTTGCAAATAATACCTCAGTTCCTTGAAATTTCCGTGTGATGAATGTTATGATGCTCATGAATGCATGAATGCAACAATCACAAATAAGGGATCACACGCAAGGCAAGCAAATAAAGGTCAAGGGATGAATCAAGTCATTGCCAAGATCAATCATCCATTTTGGTGGATTATGGTTTACACCTTATCAACACCCAAGTTTCATTGATATTGACAAGACTTGATTGGATCGACCGAGAATCAAGGGTTTGTTGTGAGTCACGAGCATGGAGTCTGGGTAAGAACCATCCCAAAGGAGTGAACTAAGGATAAAAACCTTTATTGTGATGGGGACTCCGACTCATCATCATGTGACACTCGTCATCATGATGAAGAGAAACATTTTGCATTACTCAAACAAAGAAGTTTTTTTTAAAAGGAGGGAGAGATTTTAAAATTAAAGATATGGGGAGGAGATGAAGAGACTAATCCTAAGCTCAAATTTAAAAGTTAAGAGTTGAAAAGATCTGACCGATGGGTAGCAATCCAATAGGCAAGAATGCCATATAGAAACCCCAAATTCCCTTGGAAATTAGAACAAGCAACAAACAATGCATACAATATTATCTTGAAGAGCAAGGCATCAAATAAAGATAGCCTCATCCAAGCTTTAACCACTCCATAATCTTCTTCAAATTGCCCATGTAACAGATGAATTCCACAAGTCACAGGTTCAAAATAACAGCTTCACAATGATCATGTTGCAGATGAACTCAGAGGAATCTTCAATGATATATCAGATGAAGTTTCAAATTGCAAGCACTTGGTTACATGATAATTGGCATTGGCCAAGTCCTTTTTGCATAGGGATGTTGCCTAGATTCTAAGTCTAATTATCCAAGATCAAGCCAACAGTCCACACAATAGTTTTTTAGGGTTTTTGTTTCTTATTATGTGCATTAATGGTCAAAGACCACACAAACAAACAAAATATACACAAGCAAGATATATCACACAATATGGTCCAAATGGACAAAGTGAAAAGGAATTAATATAAACAATTAGAATGGTATGAATAATGGCAAATGAATAGAGCTTAAAAATTAAAGTGCATTAAAATAAAAGACTTGAAATTAAGTGTTAGTTGTTAATGAGTTAGAAGTTAGTATTGTTTTACTTTTTGTTTTAAGTCATTCTTTGGAGAACACTCAACCCACTTATCACAAGCATGGATCCTTGAACCAAGACATCTTCCAAATGCAATAAAAAAGGCCAAGTTTCCATATAATACCATGAAAGAGGGGAGACTTACAATCTCACTAACTAGAATGTTATGCCTTTTTGTGTCAAAAATTTAGCACTATGTTAAGCAATCGTAATTGGACTTATGTAGAAGTCACAACTATCTGAGGTCAGGCAAGAGAATTTTGGTGTTAATGCATGTTAGAGACATAGTATAATGGACTATGCTCATGAAACATACCACACACAAAAAGAATATGCAAAAGAGATGGCCTAATCTCATCCATACTCATGTTGATTTTTCAATCAACTAGCCTTAGGATTTTGAGATATCATAGGCCAAATGAAATGAATGCATAAAGAATGGGAATTAGATGAAGAGGGAGGGGAATGAATCAAAACTCAAATTGGTCAAAGGAGGACTTTTACCAAGTTAATATCATTCATTCATTTTGGAAGATGGAATGTACATTCCATCAATCCCCTAAATCCAATGATATTAACCTAGCAAAGTCAAATCAACCTTGACCAATGCCCAACAACACAAGTCAAACTTATACAAACCATCACAAGAGATCAACACAATTATTTGACATTTATTCAATTTAAAAATATTAAAATAATGCATTTAAATTAAATATGGTTTGTCAAATTCCTAAAACCTCATCAAAACACCAAAGAAATGGCCATGAGATTTATCATAGGTCAAACAAGGTCAAAGGACCTTGGAGAAAAAATTTAAGACTTAAAAGTATTTTAAATAATTAAAAATAATTACAAAATCAATTAAATCATGAAAAATATTAATAATGATCCAAAAAATAATTTTAATTCAGAATATGAAAGAGGAATTTATTTAAATTTTTTTGGATCAATATTAAAATTAATATGAATTAATGAAAAACAAATGAATTAAAAAAAAAATAAAAAAACAAAAAAAAAACGTGAGCCACTTGATCTCCCTCATTAATTGAGGTGGCAAATCAAGTGGACACAAACGCGCGCTCCATGATGGAACCTAGTCAGCGCGCCACACCTGTGGTAATCAAAACCAACGCCTAAGATTAAAAAATTTGAATGGATCCTGTGGCTGGGAGACGTGCCAACACACCCCCGGAGCCAGAGCTCCAGTCTTCTTCTCCGGTGGACCTCACCGGGTTGGTCCACCTTCAACCATTACCAAAATAAAAAAGGAGGACATGATCTGAAACAAAAATTGGCGTAGAACACGAATCTGACCTCAATTTTAACTAACTCCAAATATATAAAAGGATATGAGGAGTTGAATTTTGAGGTGTGACAACTGAGTTGCTTCGATTTGACCTCAAAGCAACTCAATCTTCTTGCCTACATTGGTAGGACTTCAGACAACCAAAGATCCAAGAGAATTGATGAGAGTTGAGTGAGAATCGAAGAGATGAAGTTTTCTGAAATTTACCTTCAATGTTGTGCAGAACTTGATGTTGCTTGCTTCTAACTTGATATGATCACACTTGAGAAGCTTGTAGGAGAGGTTTGGCAATGGTACAAAGCTTTGGATCCCGGAGTTCTTGAATCTCCAAACAGTGAGATTCAAACTCAATTTTCAAGTTGAAAATTATTAGGTTTTCCTTTGAAATGTGAGGGTTTCAATCGGGGGGCAAAGCTGGCGCGCAAGGTGTGTTTGAATTGAGCTCTAAGGGCCTGTATTTATAGCAATCAGGACTGATATTTGCACACTTGAAAAATTGCTAAATTTGAACATTTCATGCACAAGCTTGCATGGGCGTGTACAAGCCCATGAAGCAATCCAATTTGGTCCACTTGCATCTGTTCTGAAGTCCAAATCATGCTTGGATGTCAAGGCAAAGTGAAATGTGATTTTTGGCATTTGATTTCTTCCAATCATGCAGCTCTGTTAAAGCCATGCGCAGACCTAACAAACTTTGTCCAAAATGCATGAACTTAGGTTCTTTGGAAAGCTTAGATCAAGGGGAACAAGTTTGATGTTGAACAATTTTTCATTTGGAACTTGGATCATGGTGAATTTGGAGGTGGAAGTTTGTAAATTTCAACATGTTGAAATGTTTTCTAAGTGTCAAGCCATATATCTCAATATTCCACCTTGCTTAACTTTTTATGTGAGCTTCAAATGAGAAAAGTGTCTTCATCAAAGTTGTAATGCTTTCAAAGACCTTCAAAATGGTTACCAATTTCATGTCATTTGGATTTAGAATGATAAAGTTATGCATTTTTGAAGTTTGGAAAAATCACTTGTTCAATGGTATAGGTCAAAAATGACCTATAATGTATCCTCATATCACATGCTCATAAAAGTTTATTTATCTCTCACTCCAAACATAAAAGTTGAATTAGACATATTGAATTTGATTTTTCAACTTGGAAATATTTCATCTCATAAAAATTGAGCAAGTTATGGCCTTGGGAAGTTGACTTTCAAATTAGGGTTTAGACAAAATGACCTATAATGTTTCAACATAGAAAATGATTTTCCAAGCAAAACTAGCTCTAGGTATCAAAATGAGAGTTGTTTGGAATGTCACTTAAAGTCACTTTTATCTTGGAATCATTTTCATATGGTGAAAATTGTAGGAGATAGGGTCTAGGGAGACCCAGTTTTAATCAGATGAATTCATCTGGCCAACCACCATCAACCAACTTGCTATCTTCCAATTCTCTTGACTTTCTAGGCTCATGGTAGATCATATATGCATAAGATGATGGAAATTTGAAGTGTACCTTGAGAAATTTGATCAATTGGTGAGATATCTTGTTGGAGAAGTTACTTAAGATACCCAGTCAAACTAGGGTTTCCAAGGAAAATCACCTCCAAACTCTTGAAGAATACTTGATCAATATAACATGTAGGAATAATTGGGACTCATATATGATGCTTTGAAACATTGTGGATCAATCCTTGGTTGTGCTTTTAGCCATGAGGGTCTCAAACCCTAGGTGTGAACTTGATAAATTTTGATGATCATGCCCTACCTACAAAAGAGTTAGGCAAATACAAAGACATATGTTTGGTATTTTGGTTAGTAAAAATGATAAAAATACAAGTATGATACAATCACATGGTGCTTGGTGATCTCTCCCAAAACAAACCCAATGAAAGAGGGGTAAGGAGAATGCCAAGGTATGATCCCAATGCTAATGCATATGATGAAATTGCATGAGGGATCTTAGGGTCAAAATTGGGGTCTTACACCTAAGCCGCCCTTTCGGGTTTTCGACTCAGCGAGCTTCATATGTGTTCCCTAACTTTTACACAGACAATTCATTTTTTGGTCCATCGGGATAGCCATTTTTGCCTAGATCAACCTTGTGGAGATTAATCTAGCGGCTTTTCATCATTTCTTTTTAAGCATAATATTTTTTGACTATATCTGCGTTCACTAGCGAAGGAAAATATTCCTCATCCATTGTTGTGAGGATTAGAGACCCACCTGAGAAGGCCTTTTTGACGATGAAAGGTCCCTCATAATTGGGAGCCCATTTGCCTCGCGGGTCTAAGTGAATAGCAGAATACCTTTTAAGCACGAGTTCTCTAACGTGGCACTCACAAGGAAGAACCTTCTTGTCAAAAGCTCATTTAAGACGTCTTTGGTATAGATGACCATGGCAGACGGTCGTCAAACGCTTCTCTTCGATCAGGTTCAGCTGGTCATACCATGATTGAACCCATTCAGCTTCATCAAGATCAACTTCCATGATGACTCTGAGTGAAGGAATCTCGACTTCAATTGGTAAGACAACCTCCATCCTATATACCAATGAGTACAAAGTCCTTGTATGTCTTGACCATCTCATGCGGACTGAGGTTCTGTAACCGTGCAGAGAAAAAGGTAACATCTCATGCCAGTCCTTGTATGTCTTTACCATCTTCTGGATGATTCTCTTGATATTCTTGTTAGCTGCTTCTACGGCGCCGCTCATCTTGGGCCGGTACAGTGCCGCTCGATTTTAAATTCTTCGCACAACTCCCTCATCATAGTGTTTTTGAGGTTACTGGCGTTGTCAGTGATGATCTTGCTAGGTATCCCATAGCGGCAGATTATCTCTTTCTTGATGAACCGGGTAACCACTTGTCGAGTGACATTAGCATATGAAGTAGCTTCGACCCATTTCATGAAGTAATCGATAGCGACTAGGATGAGTCGATGTCCATTGGAAGCTTTGGGCTTTATCATCCCAATCATATCAATGCCCCACATAGAAAAAGGCCATGGAGAAGTCAAAACATTCAATGGAGTTGGTGGCACAAATATCTTGTCACCATATATCTGGCACTTATGGCATCTTTTCATAAAATTGTAACAATCAACCTCCATTGTTGTCCAATAATAACCAACCCGAAGGATCTTCTTGGCCATAGCAGGACCCTTTGCATGTACACCCTCACAACCTTCGTGTATGGACTTTATGATTGCACTAGATTTGTGTCTATCCATGCATCTGAGCAGTACATAATCATAGTTCCTTTTGTATAATACATCACTGTTTAGGAAGAACTTGGAAGAGAGTCTTCTCATAGCTTTCTTATCGGTAATAGATATACCCTCGGGATATTGTTGTTTCTCCAGAAATATTTTTATGTCATAAAACCAAGGCTTATCGTCAGGATCAACCTCAATTGCTAGACAATGTGTTGGTTCATGTAAGTGGTCAATCTGGATGGATGGTGCTTCATTCTTCCATTTGGCTCTGAACATAGACGCCAACGTGGCTAGAGATTCTGCAAAATGATTTTCCTCCCTGGAAATATGATGAAAAGAGATTTCATCAAAATAGGGTATCAGTTTTCTAATATGCTCTTTATAAGGTATCAATTTGCTATCCCGAGTCTCCCAATCACCTTTCACCTGACTGATAACCAGAGTTGAATCACTGAATACCTTAAGAATCTTGATCATCAAGTCGATAGCCGCCTTTAAATCGTAGATACATGCCTCATATTCTTCCATGTTGTTGGTGCAGTCAAAACACAATCTAGCGGTAAACGGGAGGTGGAAACCAGTTGGAGAAGTGATAACAACGCCTATACCATGACCTCGAGCATTGGAAGCACCGTCAAACATGAGCGTCCATCTCGATCCTGGTTCGAGGCCTTCCTCAGGGCTTACTTCGAAGCCTGGCATAGTGAAGTCTCTGATAAACATGATGTCCTCATCTGGAAAGTCAAACCTCAATGGTTGATAACCTTCGACAGGCAGGTGAGCAAGGTAGTCAGACAGAACACTCCCTTTTATTGCTTTCTGGGTCACGTACCGTATATCATACTCGGTTAACAACATTTGCCACCGGGAAATTCTACCAGTAACAACAGGCTTTTCGAATATATACGTTATCAGATCCATCTTGGATATCAATTGAGTAGTATGACAAATCATATATTGCCTCAGGCGCCGAGCAACCCAAGTCAAAGCACAACAAGTTCTCTCCAAAAGTGAGTATCTGGTCTCACATTCAGTGAATTTCTTGCTGAGCTAGTAGGTAGCATGTCCTTTCTTGCCTGTGTCATCGTGTTGACCCAAAATGCAACCCATGGATTCATCGAGTACCGTGAGGTACATAATGAGAGGCCTACCAGGAACCGATGGTATCAAGATTGGTGGTTCTTGCAAGTACTTTTTTATTTTATCAAATGTCGCTTGGCAATCATTGTTCCACACAATCGATTGGTTTTTCTCAACAATTTGAATATCAGTTCGCAGGTAGCGGTCAAGTGAGATATGAATCTGGAGATGTAATTAAGTCGCCCAAGGAAGCCTCAAACTTCTTTTTCTGCCCGGGGAGCTGGAGTTTCTTGGATGGCTCGAACTTTGTCGGGATCAACTTCAATGCCCTTTTGACTGACTATGAAACCCAAGAGTTTACCGGATCGGACCCGAAAAATGCATTTACCCGGATTTAGGCGCAGTTTAAACTTTCGGAGTTTGACAAACAATTTTCCCAGGTTGACCAAGTGATCTTCTTCAGTTCTAGATTTGGCAATCATGTCGTCCACATAAACCTCGCTCTCTTCATGAATCATGTCGTGGAAGAGGGTTACCATGGCGCACTGATATGTTGCCTCTGCATTTTTCAAGCCGAATGGCATGACTTTGTAGTAGTAAGTTCCCCAAGGCGTGATAAAAGTTGTCTTCTCCATATCGTCTAGTGACATCTTTATCTGATTGTACCCGGAGAACCCATCTATGAAATAAAAGACGGATAAATGAGCCGTGTTTTCAACAAAAACATCAATATGAGGCAATATGAAGTCATCATTTGGGCTTGCTCTATTGAGGTCTCGATAGTCTACACACATTCTGACTTTACCATCTTTCTTTAGAACTTGAACGATATTAGCAACCCACTGCGGATATTCAGAAATGGCTAAGAAGCCAACGTCTAGCTGTTTCTTCACCTCTTCCTTGATCTTGAGTGCCATATCAGGTCTGGTCCTTCTGAGCTTCTGTTTGACTGGAGGACATTCAGGTTTGAGTGGTAAGTGATGCTCAACAATGTTGGTGTCTAATCCTGGCATATCTTGATACGACCAAGCGAAAACGTCAACATATTCATGCA